>NC_133655.1:264434300-264767343 GCF_009905375.1 Apium graveolens | reverse complement strand
TAACAACAACATTCTTAATTTCACTATTCTCAACATTCTCAATGACTGAACATTTGACCTTTAAAACAGCCTTATCAGATTTATGTTTAGGCTTAGGCACAAATGTCTCCTTTCTAGCTTTAGGAGGACTAGCAGTCTTAGACCTATCATGCTTTCTATTATTCACATGCTGACGAGGAGTAGTCTTATCATTAGAAGCATGCTTACCATTAAAATAAGCAAACAACAGATTAAAAGCACAAGACATACAATCAGGAACACCACATGCTTTATGAGAAGGATTAACAATAGGCAACTTATGCATGGTAGACATGGCATTTGTGTTATCCAACTCATGTGTGTCTGAGTTAGTCTCAGTTGCTTTCACAACCTTGACTGGAACTTTTGACACACTTGACTTGGAGACAGCTTTCCCATTAGCATTATCTTCAGCACGGATTCCTTCTTGAATAATAAAAGAGGTCTCATCAAATGGTTCAGCAATTGATTCCTTATAGAGGGGTTCATCAACACCCTTAAGCACATGTGGTACTTCCCTGCCTTTAGCACATACATGAGGAGGGGAGTTTATGCCTAATTTTCCAATAGCAGCATTGTAATCATAACCTATTCCATGTGTTTGATTAACAGCTTGCTTATTGTAAAACTCTTTGGACTTCGAACAAGAATTAAAGTAAGTTTTAACCTTAGCCTCAAGACCGGTGATCTTGTCTTTGAGAATAGTTTCGAGTTGTCTATAACAGTCAACTCTATTCTCTAGAAAAGATACTTGGTCTTTAAGTTTATCTTGATTAATGTGCACAAGTCTTAATTTATTGACCTCTTTCTCAAGGTCTTTGATTTGTTGATTTAACAATTCATTATCACGACGAGCACAATCTAAGTTACCTCTTAGATGATAAACCATTTCAGCATCAGAAAGTTTTACCTCTTTTCTTGACGATGAGGTGCTTGCATCACTAGCCATGAGAGCAAGATTCCCAACTTCTTCATCTTCACTGTCAGTATCATCCCAGCTTCTTCCCTTTGCCAGGTACGCCCTTTCAGATTTACTCTTCTGATTAGAATCGTAAGAGTTCTTCCTTGCTTGTTTTGGCTTCCTGCATTCTGTGGCAAAGTGTCCCAACTCATTACAGTTGAAGCATCGAATGGTGCTTCGATCAACCATCCCTGTTTTATACCCACCACTGCTGGTGTTAGAGGATGAAGATCCACCTTTCTGGAATCTGTTGTAGTTGGACTTGTACTTGAACTTGGGATTCCTTTTGAATCTGACATTTGAGAATCTCTTGACAATCAGGGCCATTGACTCATCCTCCAATTGCTCCAGTTCTTCCAAGGAATAATAATCATCTCCTGATTGATTTGTAGTAGGAGAATCAAATTCTGCTACTATCACATTATCTTCAACCTTGGAAGACTGTACCATTCTATCTGACTGTTGAGATTGTTGTTGATATAGTGGTTGTTGTTGTTGTTCATCAGCTACCAGAGCAGTAGACGTGCTAACCACTCTTCCTTTCCCGTAAACTTCCTTCTGCTGAATCTGCTCCAACTCATAAGTCTTTAACACACCATATAGCCTTTCCAAAGAAATCTCACTCAGATCTCTTGCTTCTCTTATGGCAGTGATTCTATGTTCGAGATGAGTTGGCAGTGTTAAAAGGAACTTTTTATTGACCTCCCTGATGGAATAGTATTTACCATTAATGTTCAGGTTGTTGATCAATGCATTGTACCTCTCAAACACTTCAGTGATTCCTTCTCCTGGATTGGATTTAAAGTATTCATACTCAGAGGTTAGGATTTTTAGTTTGTTCTCCCTAACTTCCTCTGTGCCTTCATTAATAATCTCAATAGTTTCCCAGATATGTTTAGAATCTTTACAATTCATCACATGTCTGTTCATTAGGGGATTAAGGGAATCTACTAAGATTAATTGAAGGCTAGCATCCAGGGAAGCTTCTTCTATTTCAGCAGGAGAGAAGTCCTCAGGATCCTTCACATAAGTTCTCGCTTTGGTGATCACCACATCATTCTCTATTACCTCTGGTTCAATAACCATAGGAATTTTTGGACCCTTCTTCAACACTTGCAAATATTTGGGATTAGCAACCTGTAAAAACAGTAGCATCTTCTTCTTCCACATCACATAATTTTCTTTATCGAAAAGTGGAATTTTAACGGTTCCAACTTTTTGTGTAGTCATTATGAATTTTTGAGTGAATAAAAATTCAAGAAGTGAAAGAAACACAAAAGTCTAGGATCTTGATTTGTACGTTAATCAGAAGGCTCTGATACCAATTGTTAGGTCCCAATTTGTTTGTAGAAGGGGGGGTTGAATGCAAACAATACCGTTTCGTCGAATAAAATGCGGAATAAAATTGTGAAACAAAATTCAAGTTAAATAAAACTTTTATTAAACTTGAAAGGTGTTACAACTACGGTATCGGTTACAAGGGATTAATCTCAAATCAATTATTACAAATTTAGAATAAATTCGACATGAACTTTTTCTATTTTTGTAATTAAAAGATCAAATGCTAAAAGCGATTTGAGATTAAGTTCTAGGGATTTTAATCCGCTAGATAGATACACAAGAACAAGATAAGTATTTCTAGTTGATTGGATTTAACTTTACAATCTAGAAAATTGATCTTGAAGTTGCAGAATAGATGTAATATTTTTCTGCTTCTTTTTCTCTTTTGTTCTTCTGTATGTTGTGTTCTGTTTGATTGATTGATATTTTGAATTGCTGCTTCTTCTTCTATTTAACAATCCAACCGAGAGAAAAAGAACTGGAATGACAATCCTTTTTAGCTTGAAAGACTTTCGGTGAGACAATCTATTAGAGCTAGCAAGACAATTAAAATGAACTAGCAAGACTTTCGGTATGACTATTGATTGTCATACCGATTGTCATATTAGTTCAAATGAAATTGTTTTACTGAATTAATAATTGATTTTAATCTAAATAATAATTCTATCAATACAATCAACTGAATTAGCATGACATTCGGTATGACTATCAATTGTCATACCGATTGTCATACTAGTACAATCAGTTGTCTTTTTTAGAATTATCACAGATTTTAATCAATTAACATTCTGAAAATCCTCATTTATTAATTCTAAATTAATTAATCAATTTAATTCAATTAATCAATAAATTAATCCTTGCAGATATAATTTATTCTCTTAATTAAATTATATGACTTAATTAATTAATAGAGAATTAATACTATCCCTGAGCAGCATCCATTCTTCTGACAATCTTCTGAAAGTCTCTGAGACTTATGAATCAATTCCGTCACTTTAATGCTGACACTCGATGTACTGTCTGGTTCATGAGTGACTAACTTTCATGACGTTTCTTCATGTCTTGACTTTGTTATTATGATTGAATCCTTGTAATAAATGATACCTTGACGAGATCTCTGTCACTTGATTAAATCCACGATCTTGATTTATATCACTGAGGCATGATCAAATTCTTGAACTTCTTCCAGTGAATCTTCAAGTCTGCAGATGAACAATGTTCCTTTATTCTTTGACAGATGTTACTTTGTGAGATCTCTCTGATGCTTGATCCACTATTTACTTATTACATTCTTATTTGAGTTGAGTTAAATACTCGAATAAACGAGTAGGCTATGACATATACCTTTCACTTATAGATCTGTTTATTCTGATGTCCAACCAACAACAAGCTCCCAAAAATCACAACAACCATCAGCACCTACCACTCATTCTACTCAACCAACCCTTAGACAATATATCAAATCCTATCTCTCCACTTCACAGACAGTTCAACCCTCATCATCAGCACCTACTGTGAAGCCTTCATCTTCCAAACCAAAGAGGACAAAGACTGTTCCTAAAACACTTCAGAAGAAAAGGAAGATCGCTTTGAGAGATGAATCTGATACTGAGGAACATGTTCCTTCTTCAGAATTTGTTATTGATGAAGCTGAGAAAGAGACTTCTCAGAAGGATTCTGGAATTGGGGGGTCTAGGCTTCTCAAGAGGCTTAGAAAAATGACAGTTCCTGAAACTCCCAAGGAATCCAAATCTACAAAGAGATACAAGAAATAGAGGGCAAATAGGCCAGTTTCAGATGATGAAGAGGAAGCAGCTAAGGAAGGGGATCAGGAATCTCTGATCTCACAAGAAAATGAATTTGCTAAAGTTACTTCTTCTCCATCAACTCCATCTAAGGAAGCTGTTTCTGACAAGGTCATCACACCATCTGTATCTCCTGTTGATCCAGGCACAAGTGCTGATATTGATGTTCAAAACTTGGTTGTGCCTGGAGTAATTCTCTTAGAAGCTCCAACAACAACTAATCCTTCAACAACACCTGTTACTGATGCTGTTCAAACTCCAGAGTTATCTGCTACACCTTCTCTGCATCTAGATGCTGATGATCAGACTTTAGGTGAGCATCAGGATATGGCTGTTGATCAGAACTTAGAACCAGATCAGCAATTAGAGGATGCTGAAGCCTCCATTGCTACTCACACTATTGTTTTATCAGAGGATACTGATTCTGTAAGTTCTGATGCTGCAAATGCTGGAGATACTGGTGATGCTGCTCCAACTGTAGATGCTGATGAAGCAGGTCCTTCAGGACATGCTTCTCAACAAACTATTCTTAAGTCTGAACTTGTTAAGAAGTTTGTTACCAGAGAAGCATCAGTGCCTTGGAGTGAAACTCCTGCAGGACAGGAGTGGACTAAGGAATGGAACTCAGTTTCCTGTGTTCCAAATGAAAAGCATCTTGCTGAGCACTTGACTAAAGCTGATGAAATGTTAAATTCTGATGATTTCAAAACCCAGCTTAGAGTCACTGCATTGAGTACTAAACATCTACAAGGTCTTCATTCAACTACTCATGCAGAGCTACACAAGATTCAGGAAGAATGTATCAAACAGGAACAAGTTCAAAAGATTGATAAGAAAAAGTTCTTCCAACCTACCTTTGACAGGATTGCTTATATTGAGAAGACTCAAGATACTCAACAAGCTCAGATTGATGATATTCTAAAAAATCAAGCTTCTCAGCAATCACAACTTAATGAAATCCAAGCCTCAGTGGAATTGCTTGTCTCTCTTCTACTACCTGCTGATGCCAAAAAGGGGGAGAAAGTAATTAAGTCCAAATGCAAGACTGACAAGACACTGAAAGAGAAGGATAATGAAAAGGATGATCTAGGAAACTCTGGAACGGGTAGAGGTCATAGTCAAGGTAGAGGTTTCACATCAAGAAAAGCTACAATCACAAGTCACAAGATAAGTTCTGATACTGGGAAAAGAATAAGTTCTGCTACTAGTAAAAGGATAAGTTCTGATGAACTTTTAGATCTTGATGAGGAAATGTCAAGACAGTTATTTCTTCAGGAAAATCCAGGAATGAACTTGGAGAGTTTAATGGAAGAAGAAGCCAGACTTAAATCAGAGAAAGTCACATCTAAATCTGAAGCTTCTGGTAAAAATCCACTTCCAAAACTCAAAGGCATTATGATCAAAGAAAGGACACATACTGAAGCAACATTGGCTAAATCACAACCGCAGATAGATCCAAGATCCAAGGGCAAAGAAAAGGTTGGGGAACCTATCAAGGTTTATGTGCCTCCTGAGGATGAAGAAATTACTGATGAAAAGGATGATCTTGCTCTGACTTCAAGAAAAGTTCTTAAAACAACCTCTGACATGGCTCAAGTTGTTCAGAGTCAAGAAACTGTAAGTTCTGATATTCAGAAGAAGCAAGTAACCTCTGACATAGCTCAAGTTAACTTGATATCAGAAGATAGACCAAAGACACTCCTACCAGGATTCACTAAAGCAAAACAGACTCAACCTTTGAAGACTACTGCAAGTGGTTTGAAGCTAGAGTAGTTACTGGAAAGGAAGCAAGAGATAAAACTGGATTGGGAAGTGCTGATGAAAGGAGAATACAGAACACTACCAATGATCCAACTTCCTTGAGTGAACCAGGTATTGGAGCAACTCCTGAGAGATTGAATCAACTGGAATCTGTACAAATGGTTTACCATACCTACTTGAAAGAATACATCTTGTTGTATTTCATGACAGATGGTAGGGTTTATCATATATGGCAAAATGCCATTCCATTGAAGTATTTTGAAGAATTGGAGCATGTACTATTCTTACTTCAAGTGGATGACAGATTGACAGGAACTGCTGCAAACTATTTGCAGGATCAGATTCAGAGACAGAAAAGGCTTTATTCTGTTAAATCTGACAGCACATATGTTCCAAAGTACAGAGATCACAAGGGTGATATAGTTGAAATGAAGCCCAATTCTGCTCAAATTATAACTACCTTTTTAGGGTACAGGGCTATGGAATTCAATCTTGAGTCTGATAAAGCTTATTTGATCAGACTGGATCAGGATATAAGAAAAGCAAAGATTAATGATCTCAGGGCTGCAATCTTTCAAATTGGTGAAGATACTGCAGAGCTTAAAGATGCCAAAAGGAGAATGATTGATGAACTTAGATATGCTGAGAGATGTTTGTTGAAGAACTATCTCAGAACAACTCCTGACATCAGAGAGATCAGAAGATGAAGCCAAGTCAAAGATCTACAACTACTTAAATTCTGATATTTGTACAGACTGAAGTTGTTATCCGAAGTTAAATATTGGTAAAGCTTTAAGGATTGTAAGTTGTAGTTATCTAGTCTAATTCTCATACATTTGTACTTAATGTTTTTGACATCATCAAATATCTGTTAAACTTGTATATTATGCTAATTTACAAGTTGGGGGAGATTGTTAGATATATTTGATAATGTCATGGTTAATATGATTTATGTTTAGTTTTCAGATCTTACTTAACAGGACAAATCAGTACTTAACTGGGAATCAGTACTTATACTGGAAGTCAGGACTTAAGGATATCAGTACTTATATTATCAGGAGATAATCATCAGAAGTTGGATATCAGAACTTAAGTGCTGAAGGACGATCAGATAAGGAAAGTAGCTGATTAAAGGAAAGAAGATCGAGATAAACATAAGAAGAGATATGCATGAAGAAGGAGTTCCGTGAAGAATGGAATACTTGGAAGAAAAGATATCTAATTGATGTATTTTAGGAAGCAGAATTATATTCCATATCAATTAGCGATTATCTTGTAACTTTGTAGTATATAAACACATACATAGGGTTTATACTAGAAGTGTTATCATATTCGAAAAGATTATTTATTGTAACCCTAGCAGCTCTCGTGATATTTTGTTCATCACTGAGAGGTAACAGTTCCATATTGTAACAGAGTTTATTGTTTCAATAAAGTTTGTTTTCTGTTACTCAAGATATTAAAGTTCGATTTGATTGTATTATACACTGTATTCACCCCCTCTACAGTGTGTGTTGTTACGACCGGCATTTTATGTAATATTATTTGTGGATTTGGTATAATATTAAAGTCAAATGAAAATATATTCAATGATTGTACGCTAGTGTGAGTGAAAGTTTCTGCATTATAAATTTGCTTTGTGTAGTATATGATTTTTCAAAGCAAGAGTTTATTTAATTTCTTTATTTTTAATTTATAAGGAATATTCTAAGCTTTGGAAAAATTTTCTTTTAAAAGGTATTTTGTTCACAAATTTTGAAAATGATTTTATAAAGTCTCTAAAAATCCAAGTTATTTTATGATATAAATTTTATAATTTTTGAACTTGTATTTTATTTTATAAAAATAAATCATTATAAATTTTAGTTGTCATATTTATCAAATTACATAAGAGACCATGCATGCAAATCACCCTTCTATTCTCTCAAAGGGCAAACAAGACTTTTCCAACCCCACTAACTCATTTGATTATTACCAAATTACTACCTTAGCCTTGCATGCAAAATGGCCTAACTTTAACCAAGGGACATTTTTGTAAGTTCTCACTTCCGCTCATCATTTGTAAATCAAATAGCATAAAACAAAGAAATCAAAGTGGGAGAAGTCATTCTCATTCCACACTCCAACACACCACAAATTTCTCTCCTTTTCCCCCTCCCACCTTGCTCTTGGCCGAAGGCCAATTCCCCACCCCCCCTTCCATTTTTCAATTCATTCTTCATCTTCCCAATTGTAAATCTTTTACCTATATTCATCTTATATACTTTCCACGTGTTTTGTGACTTGGAAGTTGAAGTTCCATGGATGCATGTGTAGTTCTTATGTGATCTCCAAAGAGAAACTCTTGATTCTTGTGAATTCAAGAGCTCTCTATGAGATATATTATGTATATGTGCTAACTAAGTGTTTTATGGAGATATCATGCTTTAAAATCCTTTGCATGCTACTGAAATTTCATTATATATTTATGTTTAGCCATGCATGTTAGTTTTAAGACATTAAAAAGATGATCAACCATGTTTTGCATGCTACTTTTTTCGAAATCATGTAGTTATGTTTAAAAATCTATAAATTCGAAATATGTGTGCTTAAAATATATTGTTTTCATGATAAATTTCTTATTAATACTTAAAAGAAGTTATATTTCATGATTATTAAGGATGAGTATTAGGTGCAAGTCGATTTTGCAAGCATTTAAAACTTTATGCCTAGCCGAAATCTTGTTATGTGCTTTCCATGAGTTGCATGTTATATATTTGGTTGCATGTTGTTGTTTTTGGGCATGGATGATCTCACCCAAGGTTATTTTGAGAATAATGGAGTTATTTCAGTAGATTACCATGTATAAGTCTTGATTTAAGTATTGAGTTGTTGTTAGTTGAGTTTGTCAAGTCAAAACCTTGGAAAATGAGAGTTATAGTTTCTGCAGAAAAATCAGTATAGCAGGTTTAGAGTGAGTTTTGACCATGTCATTGGTGTGCACTTTGAGGCCCAAGCTACCAGAAGTTAGTATTGGGAGTATATAAAAGGTTTTAGGAGTTGTTTGGAGGTTTGCATGTCATTTGGTTAGGTGCACAAGTAGAATCACAAAATCTGTCCAGCAGGGGACAGTTTTGTTGCAACTTAGAAATAGGGAGATTTGACCATGTCATGGGTAGGCCCTCATTAGGCCCAATTGGGCCTTAGTTAGAGGGTATGTCAGAGAAGTTTTTCCAACCATAGTTCATAGGATATGAGCTAGAACCATGTGTCACAAGTTAATTCAAGTCAGGGCATTTTCTGCCCAGAAAAGCAGGGGAACCTTGGACTTTTAGCTTAGGCCCAAGAAGGCCCAAGCCAGGCCCTTGAGCCACGTCAAGTTTGTGAGATGCCCTTAGGTCAGGAGAGTCTTGTGTAAAAGTTTTTAAGGAAAACTTATAGTTTAAGAGTGTCTAATGTACTCAAGAAACCATAGTTGTCATTCTGAAATTTGCACCAGTGAGCACTATCACTTATCACATAGTTTTAGAACACTTAGAAGTGAGTATTAGGTCGACCACCATAGTTGTAAGATAGTATAAGGTCAGTAGAGCAAAAGGCACAAGTGAGGGTCAACAGGTTTTGGATAATTTAGGAAAGGCACATCGAGTTAGGAAGCCAAAATTAGAAGACCTTGTCTAGTTTAGCGACCAAGTGACTTAAGTGGTGAGTCGAGATCATCCAAGCCTAGTGTTGCATTATGGTATATATGGTGTTATTTGGTGTTAATATATGATATGTGAATATGTGGCTATGTGTGTGTAATTATAATTTAAAGCTGAATATAAATTAAGTACATATAGGCCTAAGTGCCATCCGTGTTTAATTTCGGGTTGTAAATAGGTTGAGATGGTAAGAATATATTATAATGAGGATTATTATTTATGTAGGATCGAGACAAGGGAAAACTTGCCATAAAAGTCAAGTGAAGCTCCAGTTGCTCCTACCAGTCAGACCAGACCAGCCTATCTCAAGGCAAGTGATTCAACTTGACCTTCGTATTTACTATAAATAGTTCATATATATCGATGCAATTATCCTGAGTCATTTTGATATGTTTAAATCAAGCGTATCTCTCGCTTATCTTCGAATTATATAGAAATGCCATGAACCCTCAAGTATGTATTGCAAGTAGTTTAAAAGTCTTTTCATGATAGTTAAATGCCATGATAAAATAAAGAGTTGTTATATTACTTGATTGATCCTCTTGATTAGCATGCTGTTGATTCCTAAGTATTGATATCTCATCCAGATACTTGAACCCCTATAAAACCTTACCTTGAACTCTGATAGTCAGAAACTTATCAACATGATTCCTCATTGATTGATACCCTCTTTCTTATCCTAAAGCTTGTCAATTCTGATATATCCTGAGCTAAAAATCATTTCTTTATACCTTAACACCCTTAGTATTCATAAAGCTTACATTCTTGATGATCCACCACTTGAACCTTGACGAGAAACCATTGCTTTAAGCCCAGTTTGGCATTACCCCTTCATATTATCCATAAGACTCACCATATTTTCCTGTCCAAGTTCTGACATATGAAAACCTTTTGGTTACCCTAATAGAATAAAGTTTTGTGAATCATGGCCCTGAGATTTAGTACCATATTTCCCATGTTTCGAGTTGATCTATAATCCTTTGATAAAAAAATGTTTACTGCAAAAAGAGATTTTGTCATAATTCGGCATCAGTTTTTGAAATAAATAAAATGAGGGTTTTTCAGTCCCAAAGGGGGATAAATGTTTTCTTTGAATGGTGGATCTGGACTGAGACGCGAGTCCTTTCCACACTTATATTAGGCTTAAAAGTTGCCTAGGGATTCCCATTAATGTTTTAGAACCCAACGAGGTTCGGGATTACTTCGCGGCTGATCACCGGCTGTAATCCGTAGCGTCATAAAATGATTTTGATTAAGACAAGATTTTAAAATTGTTTTGATGCAAGCAAAATGATGCCATCTCACATAGTTTTTATCTCTCGTTACCTTTGGTTATGTCTTTCCATTGTCATTCTTAAAATTATATCTCAATTTATGTTTTGTGTCGTACTGTTAGCACTTGTTGAGCATTTGGCTCACTTCTTGCTTTACCCTGATATTACAGCTAGCAGCTATGGTTAGATTCAAGCAGACTGCCCGTAAGACCTGTGATGCTGATGCTTATGTTCGAGCGCAGGTAGAATAAGTAATAATAGTTGTGTAAGGACTCGGTATTTGTAATCAGATGTAATAGTTGGTAGTGTTGGGCTGTTCCAAACCCTAAACTGTAAGATCTTGGAGTTGGTTGTGTATTCTTCGTTTAAAATATTGTAATAGCTATATTTATTTTGTTGTTTAAGTTGGGGGTGTGACATGTGTGACCTAACATACATTGTATTCAACCCCCTTCTACAATATTGTGTGACCTAATAAGTGGTATCAGAGCCTATTTGTTAACATACATATAGTAAAGATCCAAAACAATCATGTCTGAAGAAGCAGAAAATCCAACCAAGCCCGCCAAAACTGAAGAAACTCAAAAGACTCAAATCCACAGTCGATATGAGACTATAAGGATTCCCATACTAAGACCTTCTGAGTACCCCATATAGAAAGTGAAGATGGCTATGTTTCTGGAAGCTACAGATCCAGAATACCTTGACATAATTAATGAAGGACCACATAAGCCAACCAAGCTCTCTGTTGTAGTTGCAGATCAGCCAGCAAAGACTATACCAAAGGAGAAAAGTGAGTACACAGCTGAAGATATCCCATCCATTGCCAAGGATGCAAAGGTAAGGCATTTGCTGCATAGTGCCATTGATAATGTCATGTCAAACATGGTAATTCACTGCAAGACTGCAAAGGAGATATGGGATGCCTTGGAAACAAGATGCCAAGAAACTGATGCAATCAAGAAGAACAGGAGGACTATACTTACTCAAGAGTATGAGCACTTTGACTCAAAAAGTGATGAGTCATTAACTGACTTATATGACAGGTTTGTCAAACTCTTGAATGATCTGTCACTGGTGGACAAGAAATATGATCTTGAAGATTCAAATCTAAAATTCCTTTTAGCTCTTCCTGAAAGTTGGGATTTGAAGGCTACTATTATAAGAGATAACTATGCTCTTGATGAAACTACTCTTGATGAAATTTATGGTATGCTCAAGACTTATGAACTTGAGATGGATCAAAGAAGCAAGAGACAAGGGAGAAAGTCAAGGACAGTTGCTCTTAAGGTTGAGGAGGAATTCCCTAAAGTGGCTATCTCAAAGAAAGGCAAAGGAAAAGCTCTCATCATAAAGTCTGATTCAGAATTATCAAGTTCTAATGATGATGATTCAGAAACTGAAAGTTTACATGAAGTAGATGTTGATGAAGAGATGATGAAATTGTGTGCTCTTATGGTGAAGGGTATCACAAAGATAGCCTACAGGAAATTCAGATGGGGAAAAAAGTTTTTCAAGAAAGGTGAAAGTACTGATAAGAAAGGTTTCAGAAAATCTGAAGGCAGAGAAGGAAAGTCTGACAGAAGAGATTACTCAAATGTCAAATGCTACAATTGTGGTGATAAAGGCCACATATCTCCTGACTGCAAGAAAGGAAAAAGTGACAAAGGCAAAGCACTTGTCACAAAGAAGAAAAGCTAGATAGACTCTTCAGATTCTGAAGATGAGGTGAACTATGCTTTGATAGCAAATGCTGATGGCAGCCCTGAAACTGCTGAATTAAAGGTACCTCAAATAACTTATGCCTTTCATACTGATGATATTACTGAGTTGAGATTATATCTTAAAACCATGTTTATTAGCTACAGAGATCAAACTTTAACATGTGAAAGATTAACTTCTGAAAATCTTGCTTTTAAGAAAAGGAATGATTATTTAGAAAATGAGTTAGTTATGTTTCATTAAACTCAGAAAGAGAGAGATGATGTTTTTTATGTTAGAGATAAATTGCCAAAATTGAATAAATCTCTAAAAACTGAGTTTGAAAAAGAAAAAAGAGATTATCAGGACTTGGACTAACTCTGGCAGAACAACTCAGAATTTATTAAGTAGTGAAAACTGGAAAGAGGGCTTAGGTTATGGAGATGATAAAAGTGAAAAAGGAACTGAACAAATTGAGCCAATTATTGTTAAATAAACTGTTAAGCCAAAGGTAAATCCTGTTAAGTTTGTAGCTAAAACTGTAAAGTCTGATTCTGAAAAGATAAAAGAATCTGTGACAGAAGTTAAGGAGAAGTCAACTTCTGACAAATTAGAACAGGATAAACAAGCTGAAGTCAACATAGGCTTAATGACAAAGAAGCAGCTTAAGCATAAGCTGAAAGAAATAAGGAATGCCAACAAGATTAAGGCAGCTAGGAAAAATAGGAATGGAAAGGAAGTTGTGAATAAAATCAATAACTATATGCCTGTTCCTAATGATCCTAGAAAGAAATGTTATAACTGTGGAAACTCTAACCATCTTGCTTCTTTTTGCAGGAAGAATAAGAATATAAACTCTTTACCTCCTCAGTCAGGAGTTAAGAGTAAGTCTGTTAGGTTTAAGCCACAAAATCCTTATTTTCATTGTGGTAGTTTATGGCATTCCATTTATACTTGTAAGGAATATCATAGTTTATACTATGATTATTATCAAATAAAACCTTCTTTGAAGAAAGTTGCTTTAATTCCTTCTAGTGTAAAGTCTGATGCAAAGTCTGATATAAGTTCTGATAAACAGCATGTTAGTACAAACTCTAATATTAAATCCGCTGCAAATGCTAACAAACTTAAAAAGGCCAAATGATCCAAGCAAGTCTGGGTCCTTAAAACTAACCATTAGTGGTCTTTGTGATTGCAGGGCAACATGAGAAACATCCTGGTACTGGATATTGGATGTTCAGGACATATGATTGGAAATAAAGCCCTGCTCTCAGACTTTGTGGAGAAAGCTGGCCCAAAAGTTTCTTATAAAGATGGGAACATGGGAAAAACTCTGGGATATGGAAATATTAATCTTGGGAATGTCATCATTGAAATAGTAGCTCTTGTCTCCGGACTTAAACATAATCTGCTGAGTGTGAGTCAAATCTGTGACAGAGGTTATCATGTGGATTTCTTTGAAGAACGCTGTGAAGTTGTAAGCAATTCTACATGCAAAGTGGTTCTGAAAGGTTACAGGCATGGTAACATTTATAAAGCCAGACTTTCAACAAGTACTGATGGTTCTGCAATCTGTCTGTTGAGTAGAGCATCAATTGAAGAAAGCTGGAATTGGCACAAAAGACTCTATCATTTAAACTTCAACAACATAAATGAGCTTGTAAAGAAAAATCTTGCGAGAGGATTGCCAAAATCAGTATTTGCTCCTGATGGCCTTTGTGATTCATGTCAAAAGGCAAAACAAAGAAAATCTTCTTTCAATAGAAAAACTGAGTCATCAATTCTTGAGCCTTATCACCTACTGCATGTTGATCTATTTGGTCTAGTCAATGTCATGTCTATTGCAAAAAAGAAATATGCTATGGTTATAGTGGATGAGTTCACAAGGTACACTTGGGTGTACTTCTTGCACAAGAAGAATGAAAATACATTTACTCTAACTGATCATGTCAGACAGCTGGATAAGTTGGTCAAAGATTCTGTTAAAATTATAAGAAGTGATAATGGCACTGAGTTCAAGAATTCGATCATGGAAGAGTTCTGCAAAGAGCATGGAATCAAACAGGAATTTTCTGCACCTGGAACTCCACAGCAAAATGGAGTTGTAGAAAGAAAGAACAGGACTCTCATTGAAGCTGCACGAACTATGCTTGATGAAGCAAAGCTGCCAACCTACTTTTGGGTTGAAGCTGTGCAGACTGCTTGTTTTACATAGAATGCAACACTCATAAACAAGCATGGAAAAACACCATATGAGATGGTGAAGAAAAAGAAGCCAAATCTGAAATACTTTCATGTATTTGGTTGTAAGTGTTTTGTTCTTAAGACTCATCCTGAACAGTTGTCAAAATTTGATCTAAAAGCTGATGAAGGAATTTTTGTTGGATATCCACTTTTCACAAAAGCCTTCAGAGTCTACAATTTAAGAACAAGAGTTGCCATGGAATCTATCAATGTATCTTTTGGTGACAAGAAGATTACTGGACTTGAAGATTTCAATGATCAAGATCAGCTGAGATTTAAAAATGAAGACTTAAATTCTGATTCTGTAAATTCTGATGACTTAAACTCTGAACCTGTAAGTACGGATGTCATTGAATCTGTGGTAACAGCTCCAAAGGAAAATGCACCTGTCCATGGGGAGCAAGCTGAAGATCCTACCACATCTCAAAACTCTTAAGAAGCATCAGAACCTGATACTAGCTCTTCAAACTCTGATTCATCTAGTTCTGATGAGTTAAATTCTGATAATTTCTGGAAGCTCTGATACATCAAATCCTCAAGGATCCAAGTCAAATTCTGAAGTCTCAGAGAGCATAACTACAGGGGGAGCATCAGAAAATGCTGATGGAGAAAACATGGATCATGGGGGAGGATCCAGTTCTAGAAGTCAACTTCAATCTGCAAGGAAGTGGACCAAATCACATACACCTGACTTAATTATTGGAGATCCTGAAGCAGGTGTCAGAACTAGAAATGCAACATCAAATGAATGTCTCTATCATTCTTTTCTATCTCAGACTGAACCAAAGAAAGTGGAAGAAGCTCTTCAAGATGCTGATTGGGTGCAAGCAATGCAGGAAGAGTTAAATGAATTTGAAAGAAATAAAGTCTTGAACCTAGTGCCAAGACCAAAGAGCAGATCAGTTGTTGGCACAAAATGGGTGTTCAGAAATAAAGCAAGGCTGGTTGCTAAAGGCTACTCTCAATAGGAGGGTATTGATTATGATGAAACATTTGCACCAGTTGCTAGATTAGAAGCCATAAGGATCTTTTTGGCTTATGTTGATCACAAAAAGTTTAAAGACTTTCAAATGGATGTGAAAAGTGCTTTTCTTAATGGAGAATTGGAAGAAGAGGTCTATGTTGAACAACCTCCAGGCTTTGTAGATTCAAAATTTCCAAATCATGTCTACAGGCCTGATAAAGCACTTTATGGCCTTAAGCAAGCTCCTAGAGCATGGTATGAGACTTTAGCTCAATTCCTTCTGGAAAGTGGATTTCACAGAGGTATAATTGATAAAACACTGTTCTACCTCAACCATGGAAAGGACTTACTTTTGGTTATGTTGATGATATCATATTTGGTTCTACCAATGCCAAACTCTGTGAGAGGTTTGCAAAGCTAATGCAGTCAAGATATCAAATGAGTATGATGGGAGAAATTAGTTATTTTATGGGCCTTCAAGTCAAGCAAAATGAATAAGGTACTTTTATCTGTCAATCCAAGTACACCAGAAACTTACTGAAGAAGTTTGGAATGCAAGATAGTTCAACAGCATCCACTCCCATGGCCACTGCAACCAAGTTAGATAAAGATATTGGTTCACCAGTAGATATTACTAACTACAGAGGTATGATTGGCTCTTTACTCTATTTAACTGCAAGTAGACCTGATATCATGTATGCTACCTGTCTTTGTGCAAGATTTCAGGCTGATCCAAGAGAACCTCACTTAATAGTTGTGAAAAGAATTTTCAAGTACCTTAAGGGTACAGCTGATCTGGGATTGTGGTATCCTAGAGAATCAGATTTTAAGCTAATAGGTTACTCAGATACAGATTTTGCAGGATGCAAAATAGACAGGAAAAGCACTAGTGGAAGCTGCCAATTTCTTGGAGGCAGATTGGTTTCTTGGTTTAGCAAGAAACAGAAGTTGATTTCCACATCAACTGCAGAAGCAGAATATATTGCTGCAGGAAGCTATTGTGCACAGATTCTTTGGATGAAGAATCAGTTACTGGATTATGGGTTTGAATTTTCTAAAATCCCTATTTACTGTGATAATCAAAGTGTTATTGCTATGACAGGTAATCCAGTTCAACACTCAATGACAAAGCATATCAGCATTAGGTACCATTTCATAAGGGAACATGTGATGGAAGGTACAGTGGAATTGCACTTTGTTCCAACAGATCAACAACTAGTAGATATCTTCACAAAACCACTATGTGAAGCTACTTTTACAAGACTGGTAAATGAATTTGGAATGGTTTCAGGTTCTTTCTCTAAATCTGCTTAGTTTTTGTTCTCATGCATCAGACTTTATGATCAGTGTTTACAGATTGTTTTACTTTCATATAATCTGTGCTTAAAATTAAAATTCATTAAATGCTGATTATTATCTGATGTGGATCTTTAAACTCTGATAGTGTTTTGAATGTTCTATGACTATTCAATCCAATGAGGATAACTGTGCTAGATGCTAACCTAGTAGTCTTTAACATACTAGAAATCCCATGTTTGAATTAGTTGTTTATGTGGAAACTCATTAACACAAACAAATTCTGATTTTGAGCTTAGTCAAGTTTACTTTGTGTATCTTATTACTAAGTCATAAACTAGATTATTGCTTTTTATCTGTTAGGTTCTGATGTCAGTAAATCTTAAGGATGAACTATATGCTGATAAGCCTCACTTATCAAAAGAAAAGAAAAGTCAGGTACTCCTTTGAGATCTAGAGTAAATATGTGGAAGGGAAGACCCAAGTGCATTGCTGGTATTAAGTAATATGCATTAGAAAAGCAAATAAATTTTCTTGGTGACTTTTCACATTCTCTGATTAGTGTAGAAATACTCTGACAACAACATAAATTCTGATAAGCAGTCATGACTCACTTACACTGAGAAGCCACTGTAAAAAGGAATTTCAAAAGATGCATAAAATGAGCACAAACAGTTGAGGTGGACTCTTGCATAAATTTATTCTATAGTAGACTTCATGATTGATGACATATTTTAAGCACTTTTTTTAGTTATTCCTTATTTCTAAGATGTACTGAAGTTTATCAGACTTTAATCTTTATATGATATTTTGATAAATGCACACACTTTCACTCCATATAAATGAAGAAAATTACTGTGGTTATTAAGTTGTTTTTGATAAACAGTTAAGTGTCATTTGCATAACTTCCGAGGACAAGTTCTGATGGAAGTTCTGATGATTAAACTCTGAAGAAAACAAGTCAGTATTTGTATGAAGAATCACATAAAAAGATATTCACTTTTTGAGTTCAGAAGCCATATTCTGATGACTGGTAAAATCTGATATAAGTTAAGTTCTGATATTAAATCCTGATGGAATCCTTGATGCTTACGTGGCATTATTCTTTACTTGACTTATTTGTGGTAAAATCTGAAACAATCATATTTAAATCAGAATATATTTGGGTAAGATAAAAATAGTCATAATCATTATGAGTTAGTTAGTGATAAACGTGTTGGTCTTGAAAAACTGCACGTGCACAGTAATTATTATTTATTTTACGTGCTCATTAACTCTTGCTTTAACTTTTTGCTGACTGTTATTATTACACATCGGTCTAGGGAGACGAGGCATCATTATTTTTATTCTTAATCGTTAAACAGTCCTCGCATCCCTTGGTATTCCATTGACTATTTAAATGCCTGATCAATCATCAGTAAAATCACATCTTTTCATTTCTCTCAAACAATGGCACATTTTAGTTGGTTTTACTGTTATGGCACAGACAATGTGACCATTTTTCAAAATGGAATTCCGACTTCATTTCCTATCAACAACATTCCATTCAACATCTGGATTCAACTTCCAGACAACATCAAAAATGACCTGTTATCTTTCCAAAGAGAAGTTCATCTTCGTATTCCTAAACAGCAGGAGAAAATAATTCGTCTTGCTGTACTCTTTGTTGAAAGCAGAAAGAAGAATTAAATGTCATCCATCCATTTCTCTTCACCATCAGCTTTGTTAGGTCTTCTTAGACTACGACTAAGGCTGTTGATGTTAAAAATCTTAGAATAGGACTATCTTGTAATTTTTGCATGTAATCGATAAATTTCATGAAATGTACTCGTTTGATATATTAATGAAATTTTCTGTAATTGCAAGATTTAGTCTCTGTTTCTCAAATTATGTGACTTTGCATGTTTTAATTGCAATTTGTTAATCTTTACTTCATCTATTTTTAACTTTATCCTATGATGAATGTTTTGATTATAATTATGGTCAATAATAAATTTTGTTGATTTGAGGAAACAATTGAAGCACGGGTTCATGCATCAGAACCTGTGATAGTTGAAGCTGAGAATGTTACTTCTCAGAAAGAAACTGCAGCTCAAAGTTCTGATACTTTGAAAAAAAGAAATCTGTAAGTTCTGAAGCTGCTAAAGCAACTCCTTCATTGGCAAGGAGATTGAAGAAAATGAAGGCTAGGAGGTATTTGGCTAAGGCTCCATCAGAAGATACTGAAGAAGTTTAGGAAGGGGATCAGGAATCTCTAATCTCACAATAACCAACTGTTATTGAAGCCCTTCCAGCTCAAGCCAAAGAAACTGCTACTGATATAGTTGTAACCCCTCTTGTCTCACCTATTAAAGCTACAGATGATGCTGAAGAACACACTGACAATTCTGAAATAGATAATCATAATTTGATTATACCAAATGTTCTTTATCTGGAAGCTCCATCTATAGAAGCTCAACAATTTCAAACTCATTTTCCAAATTTAAATGCTGAGATACCATCTACATCAACCACACCAGCTCTAGAGATAAATTCTGATGTTCAAAATTTAAATGAAGCTGTTCTTGAATCTCCAGTTGCTTCACACACTGTTGTGTTGTCAGAACATAATGAGTCTTCCTCAAGTTCTGAAGACAGTGATTCTACTGAGACTCCAGTTCCTATACTAGGAAAGGAAGAATTGGTGAAGAAATTTGTTGAAAAAGAAGCACCTATTCCTTGGGAGGATACTCATAGAGGTGTCGAGTGCACCAATAAGTGGAATGACACTGATTTTATTCCAAGTTCTAACATTCTGACAGAGCATATTGCTAAAGCTGATGAGTTGATCACAAATGCTGATTTAAAGACACAACTCAAGATCACTGCTTTATCTACCAAACATCTTCAAGGTCTACATTCTTCTACTCTTGAGAAGGTTGATACACTAAAGGAACATGTTGATAAGATGGATCTACAGCTTAAGTTTGACAAGAATAGATATATCAGACCTACTCTTGAGAAAATTGAAGCCATTGAGAAGATTCAAGAGAAGCAACATGCCCAAATTGATGAGGTCCTGGCTAACCAAGTTTATCAGAAAGCTCAATTGGAAGAAATCCAATCTTCAGTTGAACTTCTTCTTTCTCTCTTACTTCTTGATGATGCCAAAAAGGGGGAGAAGGTAGTTAAGTCCAAATGCTCACCTATTGAAATACTGAAGAAAAAGGATGATAAAAGTGATGACCAGGGAAACTCTGATAAGAGTAGAGGTCAAGGAAAAGTTCAAGGAAAATCTTCTACACAGAACAAGTCAAGTTCTGATGCTGTGAATGCTAAAAGAATGAAGTCAAGTTCTGATAAGCAAAGTCTGATGTCAAGTTCTGATATTCAGATTCAGTCAGGATCTAAAGACTCTCAGAAGTTTTTACAAACTTCGAAGCTAAAGGGGAAGCAGAATAATGTTTATTACAAAAATCCTAAAATCCAGACACTTGATGAGGAGATAGCAAGAAGATTATTTCTGAAACAAAATCCAGGAATGGATTTGGAAACTCTCAATGAGGAAGAAGCTAGATTTGCTGCTGAGAAGAGAAATCTTAAGTCTAAAGCTTCTGATGCAAAGAAACCTCCAAGGCCTAAGGAAAAAGGCATTGTGATAAGGGAAAAGTCAAAATCTGAGATTTCAAAGTCCAAGACTAGATCACAAACTGAGATTGATCCCAAGTCAAAAGGGAAAGAAAAGGTTGGTGAACCTTTAAAGATTGAGAAAAAGATAAGTTCTTCCATTCCAGTCTATCAAACCATAATGCATGATGATGATTTGATAGAAGATGAAACTGTTCAAATTCTGAAAAGAAGAAAGGTAATTGAAGAATCTAAAATAACCTCTGACACTGCTCAAGTTATTCAGGATGAAGAACAGCAAGCTAAAGAAGAAACAACAAATTCTGATCAAGTTAATTTGGAAAAGATGACAATTGCTGATAAGAAGAAGCTGTTATGGAAGAAAGCTACTCCAGTTGAACCAAAATCCAATCTCTTGATGAATCAACTTACAACATTTGGATTGAGATCCAAGCAACCTAGAGATAAAGCTGGATTAGGATCTGATGAAGAGAAGATACAAACAGGAGTAGAAGTTACTCTAAGAGATCCTTTCATGTGGACAGACAAACCATATGAACAAATTAAATAAAAGCACCTTGATAAGGTGTTGTCTGCTCAAATCGTGATAGATGCTCATGATAAGGAAAATCTAAAGGAGAAATTGATTTTATTTCTCTATGATGGATTAACTTACAGACTAGCTGATACTGATGTGCTAAAGAAGTCTGTCAGAGAACTTCAACATATTCACTATCTTCTGGAAGTAAAATCTGATGTTACAAGGAGATGGTCAGAATACATTTTGAAGGCTATAAGAGATCTATTCAGAATCTCTGGTACAAAGACTTCTCAGTATATACCAATGATTACTGAAGATGATGGAAGAGAAATTCCTATGCTGAAGAATTCTGCTAAGGTGGAAGTTATTCTGAAAGGAAAATGCTTATATTATAATGAAAACTCTTCACATCCTAGAGTTATCAGACTTGGTGATGGACTTGAAAGAACATCAATTCAAGCTTTCAGAACTGCCTTTTATCAGATTGGTGATTGTAAAGATGAAGAACTGATGCAGGTCAAAGCACAGTTAGTTGAAATTCTGAGGAAAGCTGAAGACAAGCTGGTAAGAGATTTTGTTAAGAATCATTATGGATTCAGATTGGTCCAGTGAAGTTGGTAAAGCTAAAAGGACTGTAAGTTGTAGTTAATAGTCTTATTAAACTCTTATTACATTTGAACTTAAATGTTTTTGACATCATCAAATCTATTAACTTGTATATTTTGCATAATTTACAAGTTAAGAGAGATTATTAGATATATTTGTGATGTCATGTCTAATATGTTTCATGTTTAGTTTTCAGATCTTAACAAACAGGAAATATCAGTACTTACTAGAATCAGTACTTACTGGAATTCAGAACTTGAGTATATCAGGATTTAGATTATCAGAATATAATATTAGAAGATGGATATCAGAACTTAAGTACTGGATGACTAACAGTTAAGGAAGGAAGCTGATTTACAGGAAAGAAGATCGAGACTAATACAAAAAAAAGATATGCATGGAAAGAGTTAGAAGACTGAAAGAATTGTATAAGATATCTGATTGATATATTTTAGGAGACAGAATTATATTCCATATCAATTAGAAGTTATCTTGTAACTGTGTACTATATAAACACAGACATAGGTTTACACTATATGTGTTATCATTATCGAGAAGATTATACATTGTAACCTAGCAGCTCTCGTGATATTTGTTCATCACTGAGAGAGAACAGTTCTATTGTAACAGAGTTTATTATATCAAATATATCCGTTTACTGTTACTTGTGTTCAAAATCGATTTTGATTGTATTCTACACTGTATTCAACCCCTTTCTACAGTGTTGTGTGACCTAACACAACCCGATACCACATCTTAAACCAAACTACCTTAATATATTTGAATTATAACGAGGAGGGAAATAAAATGATGAAAGAAAAGAGATGTGTAAAAAGGGAGGGAAATAATTTTTTAATTGAAATAAATGAAATAAGGCATACTTAGGGGTGCCTTAAAAATGAGGTACATGGTGAATGTCCTAGTGTTTTAAGGCACCACTAGGACGCTGTTGTAGCACTATTTTGTCCAACATGCAAAAATTTTAACTTATGACAAGTTTTTAGGGCACTCTTGGACTTGCTCTTACTATTCTGTGAATAAAATTTTATTTTTTGATCGAGATACAAATCCATATAAGATCACCATGGTTAGGGCTGAGCATTCGGTCGGTTCGGTCCAAAACCGGACCGAACCGAATAGACCGAAAAACCGAATAGTCATTTTTTCTTGGACCGAACCAGACCGAAGTTATATTATGGACCGGACCGAACTGAACCGAAATAATTCGGTTCGGTCCGGTTTTGGACCGAATAGACCGATTTTTTTTTCAAAAATAAAATTACATTATAAATTAAATCACAAAATATAAATTTTAAAATATAATTAAAGTAATGTGATATGTAGAGTTCTAATATTCCATAAATATAATTACAAATTAAAAATTTTGATTATAATTTTTAAGATATATGTAAAATATATATAATACAAAATTATATTATTTATGATTTGGTCTATTCGGTCTATTCGGTCCGGACCGAAATATTTGTGAAAAGAACCGAACCGAACCGAATTTTAATTCGGTCTATTCGGTCCGGACCGAATAGACCGAATTTCAGAAAAATTGAGGACCGAACTGAACCGAACCGAATTAGCACGGTTCGGTTCGGTTTTTCGGTTTCGGTTCGGTTTTGCTCAGCCCTAACCATGATTAAGTCTACTTTTTTTTCACATTATTAATGAATGTACTTTTTAAAGAACCTAAACATTTGTATTATTACTTACGATTTTTGTAAATGATATAGTTAAAATAGACGAGACAAGAATTATGATTAATGACAAGTTAGAACAATACGAAATTACATTTGAGACATGTAACTTTCGTGTTACTAATTTCATAACTGAATATTTGTAGTATAATTTTAGCATAGACTCGTATGAGGAGGGGCGATTGTTAAAATTTGTGAACAACTACTAATTTGAAAAGATAGTTTGAAGAGTTTGGGTCTGTTAGAAAAAAGAAGGAAAAACAGATGAATATATCGTTCATTGTATTCAATCATGATTGTTAAAGTGGAGGGTGGCTTCATTAGTATTGCGTGAGAGTAGTAATTAGACCAGTTTTGTTGTATGTGACTGAAGATTTTTTTTAACGTTGGGCGCTAAAGAAGGCCTAAGAACAACGATTAGAGTTAGTGGAAATGGGGATGTTACTTTAGATATATGGGCACGTCATGTTAGATAGATTGTCAATTGATTTTTTTAAGAGGCAATTATGACCCGCGTATATTTTCCAAGAGAGGTAGATTATGACGGTTTGGTCATATTTGAATGAGGCGGATGTCAACTCCAGTGCATAGGATTAAGGGTTTAGTGATAGATGAGACGAGAAGGAAACAAAGAGCAAGACAAATTTGGTATGACCTACTTAAACTAGATTTTCCAGCTTTAGCCTTCATGGAGATGTGGTATCGTATATAAGCTTATGGAGGCGTATAATTAGAATAATGAATTAACTTATGGATTTGAGGAATTTTGTATTTTGGGTTGTAAGTAGAATATGTTGTAGTTTTTAATTCAATTATTTTTCTTTTGAAATTGTTTTTACTTTTCTCTTGATATTTTACTTTTAACTCATATAGCATCATCTCATAGCACATTAATTTTTTTTTGTTAGAATATGCCTTGAATTTGTTTTTAGAGTTTATCTATTTAGGGCCTATTTTCTGAACTTTTCTGTAACCGCCTAGAGTACTGTATAAACTATCTAGGGCATAACCTATATGTGTGGTATAATCTGTATCCCCGAGATCAATAAAAATTTTCTCTTATGTGTTCTTCTTTACGTTTTCTATAATCTTTCTTAGTTCTGTTATAATAAACTGGTATCAAGAGTCTGGTTCTAATTCTAGGGTTTTGAATATCGGTTCGGGGAGAAAGATGTATGGAATGTGGGGTGGTATTAACTTGAAGGTCGACAACTTTACTGGGAGAAATAGTTTCAGTCTATGGAAAATCAAAATATGTACCTTGTTAAAGTAACATGGCCTCTGGGCATCATTGAATACGAAATCGGCTGCTTCTGGAAGCGCTGAGATAGCCAGTCTCAAAAAAATTCAGACTCAACAATTTTGTTGTGCCTTGCAGATGATATTATTACTGAAATCACGGAGGAGGATACCGCGTCTGGTTTATGGTCGAAGCTTGAAAATCTCAACATGACCAAATTTTTAACAAATAAGTTTGTTATACCATAGAATCGTCATGGGTATTTTATCGGATCTTTAAGAAAATGGGTCGGATCACCGTCAAGGAAGAAGACGGATGAGCTTCGGAGAACGCATCTCCGGAGCCTAGGGCGCCCCCTATAGGGCTCACCCTATATGGGAGTCGCTTACGATAACTATTGATGATGAAAAGTTATAACGACGATTGGTGAAGTTTTATATGGAGGTCACGACGACCATGACAGTGGGAGATTACAATTATCATAGTGGAGGAAGTGCGCGACAACCACTATGACGACAATACCACGACGATCGCTATAGTAGAAGACGACGAAGAAGAACAAGTATTTATGAGGAGTCTATAAAGAATGATCTTAAGCCAAGGGAGAAAGAGTGAAATGATCAAGAAACGAAGAATGAACGGGCTCCAGGGAAATGATCCCGGATCCTCCTGGGGACACCCCGTGTTATATGGCCGCACGGGGTGGCCGCTCTGCAATACAAGTGAGATGGCAAGGAAGAATTAGCGAGGAGGTTGCTCCCACAATTAAAATGGGAAGTAAACAAAGTATAAGAATCATACAAGAGAGGCGGAGGAGCCCTCGGGGAGCTCTCCACGCTTAGGGCACGCCCTAGGCATGAGAGAGGACTCTAGAGGAAAAGGGCCCTCCGGGAGCCCGATATCCCAAGAAAAACGTAACGAATGGGCCGTTCTGTAGTCTTGTGGGTTATCCTCGTAGGGGAATGATCATAAACATCTAGTGTGTGCTTTGGGAGCCCTGTCTCCGTATTCAGTGGATTGTCCTCGATGGGAGACTTTGAGTTATCTCGCACTTTGCACTTCTACGTTTGAGTCACTTGTCTTGTGGTCTGGTGAGTTATCCTCATCAGGGGGTAAGGATGCACTTTGGCATTTGCAGTAAGTCATGGCTATAAATGCGGTTACGATCGACGGAAGTAGCGGCAGCGGACGGGGATATCCACCGTCCGTGGAGTTTCCTTGTCCGAGAAGTCCTGAAGTCGTACCGAGCTTTGGGCCATTGTGTAATATCTGGGATATATCGTGTAATTATTTTTGCTAATAAATAAATATATTATGCATGTCCAGTATTTATTCTGTGAATTAACTGTTAAGTGGTATATGTATTTGGATGTTCAAAAATAATATCAATTGAGCATTTTAATTTTTATATATCCAAAATAAAATATAGATAATTGTCATATCTTCCTATTTATTTTTATGTTGATTTATGATTTTATAGGAAATTTATGGATTTTTTAAAATCTTTTTTCCGAGTATCTATAAACTATTTTATATAATCGGGAACCAACCGACGTCACCCGTTTTTACGTTTTTATGACCCGAAACTCTTCCGAGAACTCCTTCCTAACCTAATTGCAATATTCCAAGCATTTTCCATGTTTTGACTTTTTCGATCCGGCGTACGGTTTGTCCTGCGCGGGTCCCGGCGCAATATTTTCGATCCAATATTCGTTTCGGTAAATCAATAAAACTCGTATTTTTGATAAACGGGATCTTTTTATTAAACTATTATAATTATCACCTCGTAATACGTGTAACCAGGCGCTGAGACCAAGACCGCAATACAATTTGTACTAATTTGGATAATTATCTCGAAAACCGGTACCGTTTGGATCTGTTTTTATAAATAAACGTACCATTTTATATCCGAAATGATCCAACGGGATACTAATTTTCCGTAATTATAAATAGCCTTTACCGTATTTTATTTCGTACCAAAAATCATTCGTATAAACTTCTGAAAATCAAACCAGCTTTTGAAGGTGTTAGTGATTTCTGTTTCCAAAGTTCGAGTAACCAAATCGAAGGGTTTGAGGAGTACTAACAGATTCTGGAACTCATTTTACTGCAGAATCAAATGTTGATTTTTTATATTTTTAATTATTTTCGAATTAGTTTGATTAAAAATATGAATTTTTGTACGGATGGTTGTTTGAATGATTTGATGCTTGCATGTTGTAGAGCTTGTTCTCCTGATGATTTTCATATGTCATATGACTGATTTGGAGTTCAATAACATGTTTAAAATTGAGTTTAATCTTCGAATTTTAAAATTAGGGTTTATAACCCGTATGAATGTTCTAAATTGAAAATTAGGGCTTTTTGTTTTAGGGGTTATTAGCCGTTGAAATATAGTGGGTTGTGTTCCTTATAAAATTTGCAATCGATTGGTGTATAGCTCGTTAACAGAGGATTCGTAGTTTGAAGGGAGTTGTGTTTTTAAATTTTCGTCGAGCTCGCCGGAAACCGGCGAGTTCCTTGAGCATTTTACGGTCAATTCTGAAATAGGTTATGTGTTTTGATTACTGGAATAAGTTCCTGGTGGTTTGTACTTTAATTCTGGAGAGTTTGGGGGCCTGAGGTGGCCGGGATCGTGTTCTCCGGCCACACTCCGGCGAAGTCGACGGCGGGGCTGGCAAAATTGCAAACAGGCCCCTGTAGTTTTAAAAACGATACAGTTTGGTCCCCCAGGTTTCCAGAACTTGCCAATTTAGGATTCCTGTTTATAAATTATTTAAAAATCATATTTCCTATTTATTTTAATTATAAAAAAATCATTTTTAATTTCTGAAAATTCCAAAAATTATTATTTTAATTCCAAAAATTATTTTTAATTCAAAAATAAATCTGAATTAATTAGTTAATTAATTTTAGTTAATAATTAATTATTTAATTGGTCAATTAATTTGGAAATTAATTTATTAATTGATTTAATTAATTATTAATTGATTTTAATTACTTATTTAATTAGATTTAATTATTTATTAATGATTTAAAATATTTGAAAAATAATTTCGAGCTTTAAAATATTACTTTAAATTGTTTTCAAGGCTCGATAATTATTAGAAAATTATTTTGAAGCCAGATGTGGCCAACCGAACCCTGTTCATTGCTTTAAAAATTGATCCAACGACCCGTTTTAATTCCGAAAAATGTTTTAAAAATCATATTAAATACCCGAAAGCCTATTTATGACCCGAGACTTCTTTATAAATGGTATATCATTGATTGTTTGACGTGTTACGTGTTACATGTGACTTGTTGTTTAACTATCGATCTATATGTTCGGTATTTACTTGTTTATAGCGTAACTTTCAATCCGTTAATCAGATTTGGGTATAATGAAGGGTAGATAGAAATGTATATCGAATAGAATCGTATGAGTTGATTAATGATAGATGTTTATGATATGTGAGCAGAAGAGGCAAGGCGTAGGAAAGGGAAATAGATAGCCGAGGAGTAAGACAGTGGTAATTGGAAGTTAGTAAAGTATAGCAAGCTAGTACCAGGCAAGTAATCTGAACTTTCTCAAGATATATTATTGATGATTGATAATCCTGTTCTATATTGCAAGTGCTTTGAAGCACTGAACCTTAAACCTTGATTCCAGTTGTCGATCTTTGAAACGTAAACCTTATTCTTCTGAACCATTGATTGTTGTATACCCGAATACAAATTGCAGATATAAGATACTACCCCACAAATACATACAAACTAAATACCAAACACTGAATCAAATTGCTTACATATTCAAACCATTGTACCTTATGCTTTGAAGACCAAATCCTTGTAACCTTGAAACATTGATCCTTTTTGTTATCCAATTCTTTCATTACCTAACAGCCATTCTTTAAAATTGACACATTAATCCTTTGTGAAAATGATAAACATTTCATTATTGAATATCCAATGTTGTTTATGATATTGTTTATTGCTTTACATTGTTTATTCTGTTATTATGTTAGAATTGGATTATTTTATAAAACAATTGTGGACCAGATTCGTGGTCAGACCAGATTGGTGGTCAAGTTAGGCCAATGTGTGCCATGGATCCAGTATTTATAGCAGAGCTGTGTGCCTTGCTCGGGGTTAGTGCATGACTGATCAGCAGCCTAACCTTGGTTTTTAAAATAAAAATATATTATCCAATTCTAAATCATTAATCATTGTTCACTTGATACCTTAATCCTTTTCATTTGATGATCATTATTCTCAGTCTTGTCATTGTGACTTGCTGAGCTAGTTAGCTCATTTGGCGATGTTGTTTATGTTCTTTTCCAGTTAAGAAGGAACCAGTTGGTAGCGAGGATCCCCAATCCAGTGTAAGAGCTAGGGGTCCAGGTTGATCGAGTTAAGCTAGCTGGCAGCTTTTAAGATAGTTTAAGTTTATAAAAGTTTATAATAATGTTTAATGATCAGTTCTAAGTTTGAATAGTTGGGATTTGGACGATGTAATATAAAGTGTGTGTGTGTGGCTTGTGTGCATACTTTAACCTATTGCGGTCCGTGGTAGTTGGTAAGTAGGGTCACTGCATATCTTTACTATTGTTATAAGCAGGTTATAAATAAGGTGTGTGTGTGTGGACCCCAAACTTCTGACCTGGGTTTGGAGGGCGCCACAGGTTTGGTATCAGAGCTGCAGGTTATAAGTCACTAACACAAGCCTAGGTTGACGGGAATGGGTAGAGGGTTAGGAATAGAAGTTAGAAAAAGAAAGATAGAGCGTCGAGATGATGAGTGCGACGGTATAACAGGTATTAGTATATTTTGCATTGTGGTTCGAGATTCTTATATTGCGATATGATTTCAGATAGCAGCGATGGCTGACTCTTTCATTTCCGTACCAGTTGATCACTCAGAGCCCTCAGTTGGAGGACCATCTCAGATCCACGTCCTGTTGTTCCACCTGTGTTGGCTATTTTACCTCCACCTGTGTTGCAGCCCGTACCACTGCAGGTTATTCCACCCCCAGGCATGTGGTCACCTATTAGAGGACCCCCACTTGTACCTTTCCAGTTCTCTTCCTATCCTGTCCCATATCATCAGTTCGAGGCTTGCCTTATGGAGCAGCGATTCCTACAGGGTCAGATTCAGGAGTTATTACATATCATGCATACCAGAGAGGTTGGGAGTGGTGAGAAGCGACTCAGAGAGAGGCTCCAGGTGTTTCAGAGAGCAGCTGCTGTGAGGATTGCTGAGGCTACTCATGAGGATATGACCCCTGATTTTCTTGTGGAGTGGGCTAAGTGGGTTCTGGAGGAGCTTGAGGAGATTGGAGGTCCAGACTTGCCATGAGCCAGAGGCATAGAGATGGAGATGCTGATCAGTGTTGTTGTGGATGTTTAGTATCTACAGTAGTGTGTAGTATGTATCAGTAGACTTTTGGGTTGTATTTATAGACTAGATCTGCTGACTAGTGAGTAGATTTGTTGTACCCTTTTTGCTTTTACTGCCGAAGCGTCTTTACGCTTGTACTACCTAAAACTTTTGATCTATATATATCAGTACCTTTTCCTTTCCAGCATTGTTATTTACGTTACTGCACCTATTTTACTTGACTTTATTTATTACACCGGTTATACCCTTGTGATACCATATACCCTGTTCCCTTAATTGTTTATATTCTGTAAAGAAGCATGCAATTTACTTAGTTCAACTGTTATAACTGTTTTCAAAAAGAGATATTTTTATTTTACAAAAACTTTTCTTTTATGTAAAGGATTTGATTTAAAAGCTAAATAAGTTGTTTGATTCTTTACAGAAAATGCCTCCCAGAAGAAATACCCGCACCAACACCCAGAATGAAGAAATCAACAATAACAACCAAGATGATACTAACCAGAATGCAAACCCAGGACCCATAGACCCAACAATAGCCCAGATTCTTTAAATCTTGGCCCAACAACAGTTCACCTGACTCAACAACAACAAAGACAGACCAATCCCCAGATAACTTTCAAAACTTTTCAGGCGGTAAACCCACCAGAATTCAAGGGTTCCCTAGATCCGATTGAAGCGAATGTTTGGATAAAGGAAATAGAGAAGTCGTTTGATTTAGTTAAAGTGAAGGAAGAACAGACGGTTGAGTTGCAAGTTATTATTTGAAGAATGAGGCCACCTATTGGTGGGAAACTGTGAAGACATTGGAAGGTACATATGTTATTACTTGGGAGAGGTTTAAGGAATTGTTTTTAGAAAAATATTTTCCCCAGTTTGTTCAGGATCAAATGGAGCTGAAGTTTTTAGAATTAAAGCAAGGAAATATGTCGGTAGCTGATTATGAGAGTAAGTTTGAGGAATTGTCAAGGTATGTGCCGTCATATGTAGATACTGACAGGAAGAAGGCTAAGAGATTCCAGCAAGGTCTGAAGCCATGGATCAGAGGGAAGATAGCCATCTTTGAATTGGATACCTACGCAGGAGTTGTACAGAAGGCCATGATTGCAGAGACAGAGAGCGAGATGTCACAGAAGGAAAAAGAAAGTAAGAAGAGGAAGTTTGAAGGAAATGAAGGACAGTCACAACCGGGAAAGTTTCCAAATTTTAAGAAGGGCAAGTTTCAGCCATGGAGAAATTTTAACTTTAAAAGGCAAAATGGAGGCAACGGAGGCCAGGGCAATAGTCCAGTCAATGTGAATTAGCCAAATCAGTTAAGGCTAACTTTTCCAGATTGTCAGGTATGTGGGAAGAAACATGGAGGAGTCTGCAATAAGTTAAATGTGGTTTGAAGTGTAATCAGAAAGGGCACTATTCAAGGGAGTGCCGCAATCAGCCAACGAGAGAGTCAGCAAACAAGGATCAGCCTATCCGGAATCCAGCAGTTAAGGTTCTAGCTATTGGATTTACATGCTTTAAATGTGGGAAGCCAGGACACATAGCCAGGGATTGCAAGGCACCAGCCCTGGTCAGTAATGCATTGAGAATTATGGGATCTACCCCAGCAGTGAATGAGACTCCAAGGGCTAGAGTTTTTGATAAGTCTGTGAAAGACGCTATCCAGGATGCAGATGTCGTGGCAGGTATGCTTAGTGTGAATTCTGTATGTGCCAAAGTGTTAATAGATTCGGGGGTAACTCGATCGTTTATTTCTCAAGATTTTGTTAGTAAGTTAAATTGTCCAGTTGAGTATTTAAATGAAATAATGACTGTGGAATTAGCAAATCAAGAACGTATATCTGTTAATCAAGTCCGTGGGAATTGTGAGATTGAGATTTCTGGTAGTAAATTTTGTGTAGATTTGATACCATTTAAGCTATGAGAGTTTGACGTTATCTTAGGAATGGATTGGTTATCTAAGCACGATGCCCATATAGATTGTCGAAATAAGAAGGTAATGGTAAAGACGCCGGACGAAAGAATAGTGACGTTTAAGGGTCAGAAGCAAGCAAAGATGTTTTTAACAATGATTCAAGCTAAAAAGTTACTACGGCAAGGATGCGAGCATTTCGTTGCTTATGTGATTGATAGAAGTCAGGAGCCATCAAAATTTGAAAATATTCCAGTAGTCAATGAATTTCCAGATGTGTTTCCCGATGAGTTACCAGGACTTCCTCCAGACAGAGAAATCGAGTTTGCGATCGACTTAGCACCCGGAACGGAACCAGTATCCAAGGCCCCATACAGAATGGCGCCCGTTGAGATGAAGGAACTAGCAAAGCAATTGCAAGAATTGTTAGAGAAAGGAGTAATCAGACCCAGTGTATCCCCATGGGGTGCACCGGTACTATTTGTCAAGAAGAAGGATGGAAGCATGAGACCATGCATCGACTATCGGGAGCTCAACAAGCTTACTATTAAGAACAAGTATCCACTGCCAAGGATTGATGATTTATTTGACCAATTAAAAGGAGCCAAGTACTTCTCCAAGATAGATTTGAGATCGGGATATCATCAACTAAAGATTAAGCCAGATGATATACCAAAGACAGCTTTCAGAACAAGGTATGGACATTATGAATTTTTAGTGATGTCTTTTGGATTAACCAATGCCCGACAACATTCATGGACCTGATGAACAGAATTTTCAAGGAATATTTGGATAAGTTCGTTATTGTGTTCATAGACGATATTTTGATTTATTCAAAGACAGAAGAGGATCTTGCAGAACATTTGAGGACAACTTTGGAGATTTTGAGAAAGAAAAAGTTATGCGCTAAATTTTCAAAGTGTGATTTTTGGTTACAGGAAGTTCAGTTCTTAGGACACTGTTGTGCATATGTTGTGTACTTGATGATTACATAAACACAACACCTAAGTAGATTTTACTTAGTAAAATAATGTAGCACTCGACGGATAAGGATTATAGTCCCGACGGATAAATCATTATAGTCCCGACAGATAAATCATTATAGTCCCGACGGATGATGACTTATTATCCATCGAGTGAGTAGCTTATGTAATAATGAGTCTGTAGCACATTTCTGCATACACCTTTGTATAGATTCTATAGTAGCCTATAAGTCATGATTGACTTTAACTAGATATGCAGAATAGGTTGATTAATTGTACATAGATGTTGTCTTGTAATTCTCCATAAATGAATTGAAGTCAAGTGCCAAAATAGCTACCGACGGATGATTAACAAAGCCATCGACGGATGATCAAATAGCTATCAACGGATGTTTAATATAGCAGTCGACGGATGATCAATGAAGCCATCAACGGATGATCATAAAGTCGACGGATGATCATGTACTCAACGGATAAAGAATTCAAATATCAGTTGACAGTGACAACTGGTCACATGCGTCAAAGTGTATGCAAATGGAATGAGGAAGCCTATTAACTGGGTAATAGAGAACAAAGTAACAAAGCATTATACCCGATAGTTTTTATAATGATCCTGTCTTTTGACTTTGTAATCTTGGTAATATATAAACCAAGAAGTAGCAAATAGAAACAAAGATCTGAGATACAAAAAGTGAGAAACATTTGTAAGCGGAATTATTAGCATTTCTCTGTATTCTCAGTAGTTCATATTTGTAAGCAGGTGTGAGCATTCTTGCACACAGGGTTCTCTCGATATAATATATATTTCTGGTAGAATTGTTTAAATCCACCAGAAAGTTTTTAAAGACTCTTGTTTTTAATTACTTGTGTTTTGGTTCACCTAATTTTTTATTCCGCATTATGCTAATCAATACACTTATATTTATATTCGAGTTCGAACATTTCTATTTTAAGAAAAAGGTTCAAGAATTCCATTCAACCCCCCTTCTGTAATTCTTGCTATATTTTTAAGGGACTAACAATTGGTATCAGAGCAAGCTCTTAACTTATAAAGAGTTTAAAGATCAAAACAATTCAGCAAGATGAACAAGAAGGATGTTGGAGTCAAGATTCATTTTCTAGATAAAGATAATTATCATCATTGGAAGGTAAAGATGCATCTTCATATGCTTTCTCAAGATGAGGCCTATGTGGACTGCATAGAAAGAGGCTCTCATGTTCCAATGAGAGCTGCAACAGGAAACGAGCCATCAGTCCCCAAGCCAAGGCATGAATGGTCTGATCCTGACATTGAACAAGTCAGGAAGGATAAAAAGGCAATGAATATTCTGTTTAATAGAGTTGATGCAGACATGTTTGACAACATTATCAACTGCAAAACTGCCAAGGAAGTTTGGGTTACTATATAGATAATCTGTGATGGCACGAAGCAAGTTAGAGAAAATAAGATGCAGCTCTTGATTCAGCAATATGCGCATTTTCACAATAAGGAAAGTGAGTCACTCACTGACATTTTTAGTAGGTTTCAAAAACTACTAAATGCTCTCAAGTTGCATGGAAGGGTCTATCAGACTAAAGACTCTAATCTGAAATTCCTTAGATCTCTTCCAAAGGAATGGAAACCAATGACAGTCTCATTAAGAAACTCACAAGATTATAAGGAGTTTACTTTGGAGAGACTGTATGGCATCCTAAAAACCTATGAGCTTGAAATAGAGCAGGATGAAAGGATGGAGAGAGGAAAGAAGAAAGGAGGATCCATTGCACTAGTTGCTGAGTTGGAAAAGGAGAAGGAAGTGAAGATGGAAGCTGTTGAATCAACTTCAAAGGTCTGTGAGAACAAGGGCAAGGGGCTTGCAGTAGAAAGTGAAGATTCATTGAGCCAAGATGACATGGAGGACATTGATGAGCACCTAGCATTTCTTTCCAGGAGATTTTCCAAGCTCAAGTTCAGGAAGAACTTTGGAGCAGCCAAGCCAAATAGAAACATGGTGGATAAGTCAAATTCAAATGTTTCAAATGTGGCTTGGCAGGGCATTTTTCCAGTGAGTGTAGGAAGTCAGATTCCAGTAAGAAAAAGTTTGAGTCTGTAGATTATAAGCAAAAATATTTTGATCTACTCAAGCAAAATGAAAGGGCTTTTATTACACAAGAAAATAACTGGGCAGCAGATGGTCTGGATGAAGATGAAGATGTCAGCTATGTCAATCTAGCCCTAATGGCCAAGTCTGATGAGACAGAGACAAGTTCCTCAAGCAATCAGGTAATTACTACAAACCTTGCACATTTATCTAAAGCTGAGTGTAATGATGCCATTAATGACATGTATACAGAATTATATCATTTGCGTGTTACACTTAAGTCTCTTACTAAAGAAAATGCTAAAATCAAATAAAACAATCTGTTTTTAAGTGAGAGGAATGATGTGCTTGAGTCTCAGTTTATTGATTTTGAAAAATTAAGAATTGAGTGTAAGATTGCTAAGGAGGAATTAACTGAGTCCTTGAAAAAGGAAGAAATTTTAAAGAAGCAGCTCGAGCATGAACAAGAAGTGATTAGAGCATGGAAAACATCCAGGGATGTCCATGCTCAAATCACCAAAGTTCAAGGAATCGAGTCTTTCTGTGATGAAGCCTGGAAAAAGAACAAATAGAAACTAGAACCTAATTTGGTAGATGGACTGCTAACAGATGTAGACTCGACGGATGATGAGGACTATCTGTCGGATAACAAAAAATGTTATCCGTTGAATGATGAAAATCCTCATCCGTCGGCTGTGAGCAAACCCATTAGCAAAGCCAAACTAGTTAAGATGAATGAGAAGTATGGGTCTGTTTCCAAGAACTTTGTTTCAGGAGAGTTAAGTCAAGTTAAGAAAGGGAAAAAGGCTAATGTTGGTCACATGACTGTCAAACAGTTAAGTGACAGACTGGAAAAGATTGAGGTAAAAACAGAGACTAAAAGGAAAAACAATAGGAATGGTAAAGTAGGGATTAACAAATACAATAACTACACACCTGATAAATATGCTCCCAGAAAAATCTGTGTCAAGTGTGGTAGTGTAAATCATCCGTCTGTTAATTGCAAATCTGTCATGCCTACTTCCATGTCTATACAGCCTCAATTTCCTAACATGAATGCCATGCCTCCCATGCCTGTTAATGTTATGTCTACACAGAACATGAATGCACAATTTGCTAATATGCCATTTGCACCTAATCCTTATTATGCTGCATATAGTATGCCACAAATGCCATTTAGCATGCCTTACTGGAATAACATGTTTACCCATAGCATGCCATTTCCTGTTAGTCATAATATGCATGATAATTCTGTTGCAATGAATGGTTTCAAAGGCCCAACTCAAATGACTAAGGATGAATCTAAAATTCCTAAGTCAAATGAAATAAGGCCTAAGAAACAGAAAAAGAAAGCTAACAAGGCAGGACCCAAGGAACTTGGGTACCAAAATCAACTTGATTTGATTTTGATGTGTACAGGGAAACAGAAAGAATCTTTGGTACTTGGATAGTGGTTGTTCAAGACACATGACTGGTGATTCTACCCTGCTCACAGAGTTCAAGGAGAGAGTTGTCCCAAGTATTACTTTTGGAGATGACAGCAAGGGTTATACTGTGGGATATGGCTTGATTTCAAAGGACAATGTCATCATTGAGGAGGTTGCCTTAGTGGATGGTCTCAAACACAATCTGTTGAGTATTAGCCAGCTTTGTGACAAAGGCAATTCAGTAACCTTCAACTCAGAAGCCTGTGTTGTGACTAATAAAAGAAGCAACAAAGTGGTTCTCACTGGTGTGAGAAAAGGAAATGTGTACCTAGCTGATTTCAACTCATCTAATGCAGAATCTGTAACTTGTCTTCTCAGTAAAGCAAGTCAAGATGAAAGTTGGCTATGGCACAAGAAGCTATCCCATTTAAACTTCAAGACCATGAATGAGCTGGTAAAGAAAGAACTGGTAAGAGGCATTCCTCTAGTGGAGTTTTCAAAGGATGGACTGTGTGATGCCTACCAAAAAGGGAAGCAGATTAAAGCATCATTCAGGAAGAAACTTGATTCAACAATTGAAGAGCCTTTGCAACTGCTTCACATGGATTTGTTTGGACCAGTCAATGTATTGTCCATCTCAAGGAAAAGATTTTGCTTAGTAATTGTAGATGATTTCTCAAAGTTCTCTTGGACATATTTCCTAAAGTCTAAAGATGAGGCTAGTGAAATCATCATCAATCACATAAGGCAAGTCAATAATCATCATGATTTCAAGGTAATAAGAATCAGGAGTGACAATGGAACTGAGTTCAAGAATTCTATCATGAGAGTATTTTGTGAGGAAAATGGGATTCTGCATGAGTTTTCAGCAGCAAGGACTCCACAACAGAATGGAGTAGTGGAAAGGAAGAACAGATCACTTATTGAAGCTGCAAGGACAATGCTTGAAGAATCTAAACTGCCAACATATTTCTGGGCTGAAGCTGTAAATACTTCATGCTACACTCAGAATATTTCTCTGGTTAATCAAGCAAGATGCATGACTCCCTATCAATTGTTCAAGAACAAGAAGCCAACTCTAAACTTTCTTCATGTCTTTGGCTGCAAATGCTATATTCTGAGAAATCAAACTGATCAAAATGGGAAGTTTGATGCTAAAGCAGATGAAGGAATTTTTGTTGGATATGTTGTTGGTAAAGCATATAGAGTCTACAATCTAAGAACCAACATTGTTGTGGAATAAATACATGTTGTGTTTGATGATAAAAAGATTGAAGGACTGAAAGATGGAGATTACCATGAGAGCCTCAAATTTGACAATGTGGAGATGGTTAGTGATGACAGTGATGATGAAAGTGATCAAGAGAATGTATCTAAGGATAATGCAGATAAATCTATGACCAATGAAGCACAAAACTCTACATCTGTCGAGTTGCACAATGCTTCATCCGTCGGAAGGCAATCTGCGTTATCCGTCGGGAGACAACCTGCTTCATCCGTCGGTACTCAAAATTTACCATCCGTCGGGTTATCAAAAGGTGCAGGAAGTCAAGACAGATCACCTATAGAAAGTTCCCCTTTCTCAAATCAAAGATCCACAAACTCAGGGGGAGTTTTAAATAGTCAAAACTCAATCACACATCAAGACAACAATGAGGTCTCTTCATCTAGAGCTAATCTACCTCAACAAAGGAAATGGACAAAAGATCACCCCTTTGATCTTATCATTGCTGATGTTTCTTCTAGAGTTCAAACAAGAAGAGCAACTCAGGAAGAATGTCTATACAACAACTTTCTTTCCACGGAAGAACCAAAGAAGGTAGAAGAAACCTTGTTGGATCCTGATTGGATATTAGCTATGCAGGAGGAGCTAAACCAATTTGAAAGGAATAATGTGTGGAAGCTGGTACCCAAGCCCAAAGGAAAGAATCCAATAGACACCAAATGGGTATTCGAAAACAAGATGGATAAAAATGGCATAGTAGTCAGGAACAAAGCTAGATTGGTTGCTAAGGGCTATTGTCAACAAGAAGGAATAGATTTTGATGAAACATTTGCTCCTGTTGCAAGACTTGAAGCCATTAGAATCTTCTTAGCCTATGCAGCCCATGCCAGTTTCAAGGTCCATCAAATGGATGTCAAAAGTGCCTTTCTGAATGGAGATTTGGGGGAAGAAGTATATGTCAGTCAACCTCCTAGTTTTGAAGATCCAAATTTTCCAGAACATGTCTATTATCTTTTGAAAGCACTTTATAGACTGAAGCAAGCACCTAGAGCCTGGTATGACACTTTATCAAAGTTTCTTTTGGAAAATCACTTCACAAGAGGTACTATAGATAAAACTTTATTTTTCAGGAATGTTAATGGCTCTAGTATACTTGTTCAAATTTATGTAGATGATATTATTTTTGGCTCTACAGATGAGAAACTTTGCAAAAAGTTTGCCAAATTGATGCAAAGTAAGTATGAAATGAGTATGATGGGAGAACTAACTTACTTTCTTGGTTTACAAGTTAAGCAAATTAGTGATGGAATATTCATTAGTCAAACTAAATATATTTTTGATCTTTTAAAGAAGTTTGATCTAATGGATTGCACATCTGCAAAAACTCTCATGGCCACAACAACTAAGCTTGAATTAAATACTACTGAAAAGTCTGTGGATATTTCAAGTTATAGAGGCATGGTTGGCTCACTTCTGTACTTAACAGCTAATAGGCCAGATATAATGTTTGCTACATGTTTATGTGCTAGATTTGAGGCTGATCCTAGAGAATCTCACTTAATAGCTATTAAGAGAATTTTCAGATATCTCAAGAGAACACCAAACCTTGGTATTTGGTACCCTAGAGATTCTGGTTTTGATCTAACTGGTTATTCAGATGCATATTATGCAGGTTGTAGGATTGATAGAAAGAGTACAACCGGAACCTGTCAATTTCTAGGAAACAAGCTTGTGTCCTGGTTCAGTAAAAAGCAAAATTCAGTTTCTACTTCTACAGCTGAAGCTGAATATATTGCTGCTGGCAGTTGCTGTGCACAAATTTTATGGATGAGAAATCAATTGTTGGACTATGGTTTGCAAGTTGAGAGGATTCCAATTTTCCGTGATAACACAAGTGCAATTGCCATCACTGAAAATCCAGTGCAACATTCAAGGACAAAGCACATAGATATCAAGTACCATTTCATAAGGGAACATGTAATGAATGGTACTGTGGAGCTACATTTTGTTCCAAGTGAGAAACAACTTGCAGATATCTTTACCAAGCCACTGGATGAATCCACCTTTTCAAGGTTGGTAAGTGAGTTAGGTATGCTTAATTACTCTTAAATCTCTCTGAGTTATTTTGCAAGTTGATATGCAGCCAGAAATTTAATTGATTTTTCAGTCTTGGATGAAATTTTGGCTAAGTCAAAACTTACATCTCGACGGATGACCCTTATCCATCGAGTTTGGTCATCCGTCGACATACAATTTGCTAATAAAAATTAATTACTTTTCTGGAATATTTTATGTCTCGACGGATAACTGTTTATCCTCATCCGTCGAATTGTCTTAATCTCAACCGTTAATTCCCTGTACATTATCCATCGAGTATACTTATAGTTTATAAGTATTACACGACGGATAATGGGTGGAATTTTGACAGTTTATTTTTAAACGGCTATTTTAGACAATTTCTATTGGTTACTCTATTTTACTTTATTATTTTTATCAGTTATTTTTGAGATAGTATAAAAGCTTATTTCATTGCAATTGTTTTCTTTTATCATTCTCAAATTCAACTGCTCTAATTTCATTTTCTCTCAAGCACTTACTCTTCTTCTCTTCAAGCTTTTATTCTCTAACAAAGACACCTGTTGTAAAGATTATGTCTCAAACTGGGTTCATTTATGAGAAGAACAATTTCACTGCATTAGTTAACAAGGGTATTCAGCAATCGGATGACTATCACAAGATGATGGACTTTGTGAAGAATTGCAAGCTCAATTATGCCATGCTGGAATCACCCATAATCTTCTGTGAAGTTGTTGAAGAGATGTGGACCACTGCTACCTACAACTATACTGACAAGACCATCACTCTAATCATCAAAGGTAAAGAATTATATATCAATAGTGATGTGATAAAAGCATGTTTCAAAATTCCTGATAACAATGTGACTTCACCACACAATGACACTGATATTATAAATATGCTTAATTCCTTGCACTATGCACTTCCTACTTCTAAACTGAGTGATATTAGGAGAATGGGTCTTAGGAAGGAGTGGAGTTTCTTGTGTGATGTAGTTACAAAGGTTTTCTCAGGAAAGATCAGTAATTTTGATTCAGTGAATATTTCCATGCTTAACATGCTATATATGCTAGTTACGGATAAATTTTATAATTTCAGTGACCTTGTCTTGTTTGAGTTAGGTTTTAAATTAGGTGAGTTAGCTAAAAGAGGTAAGAATGTGTATTATGCTAGAATTCTTATGTTATTGGCTAACCACCTCTGTGAAGAGATTGTGGTTGAGAACCCTAACAACAAACTGGATTGTTGGGTTCAAGAGAGAAGGCTCATTGCAGATTTGAACAGGGCCAATCATCACAAGGATGTGCCACTGTTCTACTTTCCTGTAATGCAGGCACCTCAGGTAAGTGAGGTAAGTTCATCCATCCCTACAACTATTCCAACCTCCACAATTTCTTTGAGTTCAGGAGTAGCTATGGCAACTGTGCCAATGACCAAACAGTTGCCTACCAAAGCTGCCAAACCTACTACTATTTCCAAATCCAAATCAAAGAAAACCCCCTCTGGTATCTCTCAAAAGATGCCAGTTGAAAAATCCACAAAAGCCAAGGAGGGGAGTGTGAAGGAGGGAAAGTCAGGTGAGGGAAGGGGTGAACATCAAAGAAATCCCAAGAATAAGGTTGGAGAGTTGAGTGAATCCCAGCCTAGCCACACTGTAGTTTCCCAACAAACTGCAGTGCTTAAAAAGGATAAAAGCTCACTTTTAGCTGCATCCTCCCAAAAGGATGTAGTTATTGAACAAAGCTCTCAACCAAGAGCACATGCCAAGAGGGTTAGGGACACAAGCTCACCCCAAACTTATACAAGAAAGAAGAAATCTAAAACCTCTGGGGATGCACAGAATACACACACAGTGCAAACTGGTGCTAAAGACACAGTCACTGCACCTTTTCAAGTTCAGTTTGATGTGGCTCCAATAAATGTGGAGTCACAGCCAAAATCTCTAGTTATAGAAGCACCTCAAGCACCATACTCACCAACAAATTCTCTGGATGTGAATATGATAAACACATCAATTCCTGATTCCCCTTCTTTAACTCTATTGGGGAAGCCAAAATCCAGTGCAAGTGAGCATCATCTTTTAGATGATTTGTTGGCTCACTTGCCAATTCTTTCAGAAACTGTTGTGTCATCTGTGCCTAAAATTTCTTCAATCAGCACAAAGTCAACAATAGTTTCTCTTCCCACCTCATTCATTTCTACTCTCTCGATGGATATTGCTCATCCGTCGAGTAGTGATTGTATCCCGACGGATAAGCCTAATAGCAGTTATCCGTCGGATAGCAAAACCACTCACTCGATGGATATCACTCATCCGTCGAGTATCTCTGCACAACTTCAAACTTCAATTATTTCAAGTGCAGAAGATTTAGTGGTTGTACAGTCACTCTTAGGATTGAGAGAGCAGAGTGTCTTGAGTGAGAGGCTGGGTTGCTCCCAGGCAAAATGAGAGGAAATGAGTAAAAATCTGCAATCCATTTCTTCAGGATTGGCAAAAGGGAGTGAGAGGAGTCCCACCTTAGTAGGTGATGGTGAGGGTGTGAGGGTGGGAAGCCAGGGTGAGACCCTGATGCACAAAAGAGAGAATATGAGAGAAAAGCAGGTACAGAGGGTATAAGGGTGGATCCAGCCATTGCTCATGAGTCAATGATTGTGGATGATTCAGAAAAGGAAAGACAATTTCAGCAACATTACAAAGCTGTAATTGATAACATTTCCTTGGATGCTGACACTTTTACTCATCCTGTGTCAGCCTATCAACTGTTGGCTGCTCAGGGCAATGAGGAGGCAGAGAAGACTTTAAATCTAGTACATACTTCAAAATCTCTACAAAGGGATAAAGCTGTTGTAAATTTAATGCCTTCTACAGCTGGTGAGCCATCTGAAGAATTTGGAGTAAATTCTAATGATGATGACTCTGTTTCATTTGATGGAAGCATGAACTTAGGGGGAGATGAAGGCCCAAGTTCCATTCCAGATCTACCTGAATGGGCATTGACAAAGGAGTCTACACCAGGACAATTCAATGTATCCTTAGTCAAACAAATCATGTCTATTCAAAAGGCCATTCAGAACACCTCAAATGTTGGTACCAAGGCTATTCTTCAAGCCCACCTAGATTCTCTACATCTCATGAAGCTACATCAATTAAGACAGAATCTGAGTGTGGATGAACTCAAAAAGGATATAGCTGACTTGAAGACCTATAATTCTGAGAAGCTGGATTCAATAATGCCCTATGGTACCATGCAGGATCTGCTCCTGAGACTGAGAAGAGAATCATATGTTGAAAAGAAGCTGGCCAAATTGGAGGACGGAGTTTAAGTTATTGAAAACTATGTGGCTACCATTCTTCAAAATCAACAGTCTCAGACCAGTCTTCTAATACAACTGGCTAAAGCACAAGGCTTGACTCCTCAACTTGATGATAACAAAAAGGGGGAGAAAGGACCAAGTGAGGTGGAGAAACTTCAGATACAAATCAGTAAAGTAATTGTGCCTTCAATTACTGTCTCAAAGCCACCAGTTGTAGATGGTATAGATCTGATTCAAGCAGCAGCAGCTAACTTGAAAGTTGCTGAGAAAGAAAAGTTGAGTTTGGTCAACTGGAAGAAGATTGATGAGGAGATACAGAAAAAGTTTGAACTTGTCAAAGAGCCAGTTAAGTCAGCCATCCATCACTCTCAAGTCAAGCAAATTAGTGTGAATGAGATGAGCATGAACTATCTGGAAAGAAGACAATCTTCCTGCATTAAGTCTCCAAAGGCTGAAATGATTCTTAAACCAAGGGCAAACTACTCAAAATCATCCTTGAAGAACCCTTTGGACACTGTGTATGAGACACCCAAGCCTGATGAGAAGAAGCTTCTGTCAAGATCAATTGTCTTCTATAAAGAACCAGCTGATTCAGTTTCTAAAAGGAGGATTGCTAAGATTTTCAAAAATGGGAAAGAAATTTGTGTGGTGGCTGGACACCCTCAATTTGCTCAAGCAAAGAGAGAAGAAAAAGCTAGATTGAAGCAGAAAAAGAAGCAGGCTGCTCTAGATGTTAAAAAGGCTAAATAAAAGAGAGAGCAGATTGCTATCTTGGCCAAGCTACATACTGTAAATTCATCACAACAAATTCCCTCTCAACCATCTGAAGCAACTGAATCAAGGAAGCAAGTTGAAGAACAGAAGAAATCTCCAAGAAAGAAGCAATTGGCTAAAAGAACTAAAAGGAAACTGGATATTGTTGACAAGGGATTGGAAGATCAATTTCCTAAGGAATCCACACCAGCTACAACTCAAGCATCAAAGCCCTCTATGGTATTTGAAGACATAAGGGTGGTGGATCCCTACAGAAATATTCATGGTGAACCTATTGTGCCCAAGGATGAGCCAATAGAATGGGAGAACATACCAATTCCAGACTTCAATCTACCAATCCTTAGCAAGCCAAAAAGGACAAAGTCAAGAGCAGTCAAGAAAGTGAAGCTGTCACCTCTAAAATCCAAGTCTGTAGTTAAAGCTCAGCCCAAAGTTAATAAGGGAGACTACTTGTACTTGTGTGACATCAAAGAATTTTCTGATCTAAACCTCTATCTGGATGAACTAGATGAAGTAAGAAGTATTGATGCATATAGGAACCTACCTGAAAGGTTAGTGTTCAAGTACAAAGGAGGAAAGGAGATTTAGTGGCCACTTCACTGGATTCTTCAAGAGAGCCAAGTTGTACTGATTAAAGTTTATTCATCCTTCAAGAAGAACATTGGGTTCAACATCACTGCAAGAAGACTAGTATTGAAGAAGATTGAAGAACTAAGGAGTGTTAGAGCTAAAGATGCACTCCCAAAGACTCTTATCATCCATACACGGGGAGAAGAGTGCATCTAAGGCCCTACTGGCTGATGGAGTTCATAGATGACAAAGGGCTGAGAAGATTCTTCAGATTAGAAGACCAATTGAGCATCTCCAGCAATGAGACTCTCTTGGAAATGCAAGAAAAGCTAAATCTCTCAGAATCTGATGAACTGGAATTCCACAGGCAGCTCCAAAATCAGATTGATGAAACTAGCAGAAAGCTTGGAAGAAGATCCAGACCTTCAAGAAACTAGAAAAATCTGCTCATGCTAGAGGAGCATCTTGAAAATGACTGTGAGCTAAACTTTGTAAATTTTGTTATTTGAAGCACTTTTCAGTATTATCTACTTTTCTTTAAAGCTGTATGTTTAGGGTGTTTTGTTATCATCAAGTATCTCTTAATTTATGGCTACAATTCCAGTAGACATAAATTGGGGGAGATTGTTGTGCATATGTTGTGTACTTGATGATTACACAAACAAAACACCTAAGTAGATTTTACTTAGTGAAATAATGTAGCACTCGACGGATAAGGATTATAGTCCTGACGGATAAATCATTATAGTCCCTACGGATGATGACTTATTATCCATCGAGTGAGTATCTTATGTAATAATGAGTTTGTAGCACATATCTACATACACCTTTGTATAGATTCTGTAGTAGCCTATAAGTCATGATTGACTTTAACTAGATATGCAGAATAGGTTGATTAATTGTACATAGATGATGTCTTATAATTCTGCATAAATGAATTGAAGTCGAGTGCCAAAATAGCTACCGACGGATGATTAACAAAGCCATCGACAGATGATCAAATAGCTATCAACAGATGTTTAATATAGCAGTCGACGGATGATCAATGAAGCCATCAACGGATGATCATAAAGTTGACGGATGATCATGTACTCAACGGATAAAGAATTCAAATATCAGTTGACAGTGACAACTGGTCACATGCGTCGAAGTGTATGCAAATGGAATGAGGAAGCCTATTAACTGGGTAATAGAGAACAAAGTAACAAAGCATTAGACCCGATAGTTTTTATAATGATCCTATCTTTTGACTTTGTAATCTTGGTAATATATAAACCAAGAAGTAGCAAATAGAAACGAAGATCTGAGATATAAAAAGTGAGAAACATTTGTAAGCAAAATTATTAGCATTTCTCTGTATTCTCAGTAGTTCATATTTGTAAGCAGTTGTGAGCATTCTTGTACACAGAGTTCTCTCGATATAATATATATCTCTGGTGGAATTGTATAAATCCACCAGAAAGTTTTTAAAGACTCTTGTTTTTAATTACTTGTGTTTTGGTTCACCTAAGTTTTTATTCCGCGTTGTGCTAATCAATACACTTATATTTATATTCGAGTTCAAACATTTTTATTTTAAGAAAATGGTTCAAGAATTCCATTCAACCCCCCTTCTGTAATTCTTGCTATATTGTTAAGGGACTAACAGACACATAGTCAGTAATGAAGGGATCAAAGTGGACCCAACGAAGATTGAAGCAATTACAAATTGGGAAAGACCGAGAAGACCAACAGAGGTAAGAAGTTTCTTGGGATTAGCGGGATATTATCATCAATTTGTTCAAATTTCTCAAGGATTGCAATACCATTGACGAAGCTTACACGGAAGACTGAAAAGTTCATATGGAACGATAAATGTGAAGAAAGTTTTCAGGAATTGAAGCAAAGATTAATTACGGCACCTGTTTTGTCACTTCCAGATGATCAAGGGAATTTTGTAATCTATAACGATGCTTCTCATAAGGGACTCGGATGCGTTCTGATGCAGCACGATAAGGTTATTGCGTATGCGTCAAGGCAATTGAAACCACACGAACAGAAGTATCCTACCCATGATTTGGAGCTAGCAGCCATAATGTTCGCTTTGAAGATTTGGAGACATTATCTATATGGAGAGAAATGCGAGATTACACGGATCACAAAAGCTTAAAGTACATATTCACACAGAAGGAGCTTAATATGAGACAGAGGAGATGGTTAGAGTTGATTTAACTATCATCCTGGTAAAGCAAATATTGTGGCGGACATGTTAAGTTGGAAAGAAAAATTGAATGTGTTATCAGTACCAGAAGAGATATTCAAGGAATTCCAGAAACTGGAATTTGAGATTAGAGTTTGCAAGCCTGATGAAGCAAAAGTGTATAGTATGATTTTCCAACCGGAGTTATTAGAGAAGATAAGGAAGTGTCAATAGGAGATAATGGATCAGGACATTAATCGTTTGGTAGGTGAAGAATTGTGCACGCAAAAGGACGATCAAGGTATTCTTAGATTTTCTTCTAGAATTTGGATTCCACCAGTGACGGAGTTGAAGAATGAAATTTTACAGGAAGCTCATAATTCAAGGTATTCAATCCATCCAGGAAGTACCAAGATGTACAGAGATTTAAAGGAAAATTATTGGTGGTCAGATATGAAGAGGGAAATTGTGGAATGGGTTAGCAGATGTTACACATGTTAGAGAGTTAAAGCTGAGCATCAGAGACCAAGTGGTTTGTTGCAGCCATTAGAGATTCTAAAATGGAAGTGGGAGCATATTGTCATGGACTTCATAGTTGGATTACCAAGAACGAAAGCTAATCATGATGCCATTTGGGTTATAGTGGACAGACTTACCAAGTCAGCTCATTTCCTGCCTATAAATGAAAGATTTTCACTAGAAAAGTTAGTCCATATGTACCTGAAAGAGGTCGTAATTCATCATGGAGTCCCTGTGTCTATCATATCCGATCGAGATCCAAGATTTAATTCAAGATTTTGGAAGAGTTTTCAAGAATGTTTGGGAACGAGACTGAATATGAGCATGGCTTACCATCCCCAGACGGATGGCCAGAGTGAAAAAACAATCCAGACAATCGAAGACATGTTACGTATTTGTGCCATTAATTTCAAAGGAAGTTGGGACGAGCATTTACCCTTGGTAGAATTTGCTTACAACAACAGTTATCACGCCAGTATTGGGATGCCACCCTATGAAGCTCTTTATGGATACAAATGTTGATCTCCTGTATATTGGGATGAAGTAGGAGAACGCAAAATACTTGGACCTAAATTGGTGCAACAAACGAAGGAAGTTGTTGAAGTGATACATAAAAGATTGATAGCAGCACAAGATGTTCAAAGGAAATATGCAGATCAATCAAGGAAAGATATGGAATTTGAAGAAGGAAATCTGGTATTACTGAAAGTATTGCCGTGGAAAGGATTGACAAGATTTGGAAAGAAAGGAAAACTGAGCCCAAGATATGTCAGACCTTTTGAGATTTTAAAGCGCGTTGGCAAAGTAGCTTACGAATTGGCGTTACCTCCGCATATGGAGCACATTCACAATGTTTTTCACGTATCGATGCTTAAGAAATATAATCCAGACTCCAGGCATGTAATCGAATACGAGCCAATAGAGCTTCAAGCAGATTTGTCATATGTAGAGAGTCCGATAGAGATTTTAGAAGAAAGAGAGAAAGTATTAAGAAATAAAGTGGTAAAGTTAGTAAGAGTACTGTGGAGAAACCCAAAGGTTGAAGAGTCAACCTGGGAGTTAGAAAGTGATATGAGAGAAAAGTACCCTCATTTGTTTCCTTAGGAGATTCTGAGGACAGGATCCTTTTAAGGGGGAAGGATGTAATATCTGGGATATATCGTGTAATTATCTTTGCTAATAAATAAATATTATGCATGTCCAGTATTTATTCTGTGAATTAACTGTTAAGTGGTATATGTATTTGGATGTTCAAAAATAATATCAATTGAGTATTTTAATTTTTATATGTCCAAAATAAAATATAGATAATTGTCATATCTTCCTATTTATTTTTATGTTGATTTATGATTTTATAGGAAATTTATGAATTTTATAAAATCTTTTTCCGAGTATCTATAAACTATTTTATATAATCGGGAACCAAACGATGTCACCCGTTTTTACGTTTTTATAACCCGAAACTCTTCCGAGAACTCTTTCCTAAACTAATTGCAATATTCTGAGCATTTTCCATGTTTCGACTTTTTCGATCCGGCGTACGTTTTGTCCTGCGCGGGTCCCGGCGCAATATTTTCGATCCAATATTCGTTTCGGTAAATCAATAAAACTCGTATTTTTGATAAACGGGATCTTTTTATTAAACTATTATAATTATCACCTCGTAATACGTGTAACCAGGCGCTGAGACCAAGACCGTAGTACAAATTATACTGATTTGGATAATTATCCTGAAAACCGATACCGTTTGGATCTGTTTTTATAAATAAACGTACCATTTTATATCCAGAATGATCCAACGGGATAATAATTTTCCGTAATTATAAATAGCCTTTACCGTATTTTATTTCGTACCAAAAAACATTTGCAAACATTAATTATAGAAATTTACAGAGAAAATCTATATATTCATATAATCTTCTTAAAATCAAACCAGCTTTTGAAGGTGTTAGTAATTTCTGTTTTCAAAGCTCGAGTAACCAAATCGAAGGTTTTGAGGAGTACTAACAGATTCTGGAACTCGTTTTACTGCAGAATCAAAGGTTGATTTTATATATTTTTAATTATTTTCGAATTATTTTAATTAAAAATATGAATTTTTGTACGGATGGTTGTTTGAATGATTTGATGCTTGCATGTTGTAGAGCTTGTTCTCCTGATGATTTTCATATGTCATATGACTGATTTGGAGTTCAATAACATGTTCAAAATTGAGTTTAATCTTCGAATTTTAAAATTAGGGTTTATACCTGTATGAATGTTCTTAATTGAAAATAAGGGCTTTTTGTTCTAGGGGTTATTAGCTGTTGAAATATAGTGGGTTGTGTTCCTTATAAAATTTGCAATCGATTGGTGTATAGCTCGTTAACAGAGGATTCGTAGTTTGAAGGGAGTTGTGTTTTTAAATTTTCGTCGAGCTCGCCGGAAACCGGCGAGTTTCTTGAGCATTTTTCGGTCAATTCTGTAATAGGTTATGTGTTTTGATTACTGGAATAAGTTCCTGGTGGTTTGTACTTTAATTCGCGAGAATTTGGGGGCCTGAGGTGGCCGGGATCGTGTTCTCTGGCCACACTTCGGCGAAGTCGACGGCGGGGCTGGCAAAATTGCAAATAGGCCTCTGTAGTTTTAAAAACGATACAGTTCGGTCCCCCAGGTTTCCAGAACTTGCAAATTTAGGATTCCTGTTTATAGACTATTTAAAAATCATATTTTCTATTTATTTTAATTATAAAAAAAATCATTTTTAATTTCTGAAAATTCAAAAAATTATTATTTTAATTCCAAAAATTATATTTAATTCAGAAATATATCTTAATTAATTAGTTAATTAGTTTTAGTTAATAATTAATTAGTTAATTGGTCAATTAATTCGGAAATTAATTGATTAATTGATTTAATTAATTATTAATTGATTTAATTAATTATTAATTGATTTTAATTAATTATTTAATTAGATTTAATTATTTATTAATGATTTAAAATTTCAAGAAATAATTTCGAGCTTTAAAATATTACTTTAAATTGTTTTCAAGGCTCGATAATTATTAGAAAATTATTTTGAAGCCAGATGTGGCCAATCGAACCCTGTTTATTTCTTTAAAATTGATCCAACGACCGGTTTTAATTCCGAAAGATGTTTTTAAAATCATATTAAATACCTGAAAGCCTGTTTATGACCCGAGACTTCTTTATAAATGGTATATCATTGATTGTTTGACGTATTACATGTTACATGTGACTTGTTATTTAACTATCGATCTATATGTTCAGTATTTACTTGTCTATAGCGTAACTTTCAATCCGTTTATCGGATTTGGGTAAAATGAAGGGTAGATAGAAGTGTATATCGAATAGAATCGTATGAGTTGAGTAATGATAGATGTTTATGATATGTGAGCAGAAGAGGCAAGGCGTAGGAAAGGGAAACAGATAGCTGAGGAGTAAGACGGTGGTAATTGGAAGTTAGTAAAGTATATCAAGCTAGTACCAGGCAAGTAATGTAATAACCCCAAAATTTTCAACTTTTTGTAACCCTTGTGAATAGTGTTTTAGCTGAATGAGAAAACTTTTCATGCCACACTATGTAGGGGTTCTATTATGGATATTCTGAGATTTTATTAGTACTCTATGTGGTATATAAGTGTATGTAAAGATCGTCAGAATCCAATTCCGAACACTTGGATTTTTTCCGGAAATCCACTAGATACGGAAAGAATTGAGTATAAGGTAGCAGGATAAAAAGGATTTAAATTAAAGGATTATAATAGAGGATCATAAAAAGGAATATAATGTATTGAGAAAGGTTAAGGGAACCTAAGTAATAAGATCCCGGGTATGATCCTTCAAACGATAAACGAGAACGAAAGTTAAGCGAACCGTATAACAGATCAGCGGTCATTAGGCAATCAATTAGGAAGTTAATCAAAGGGATTAGAGAGAGTGATGTCACCCAACCAATGAGAAGAGGACAAGGAGGGAAAGATGACATCACCACATGACATGGGCATGACATGGGAAGGAAGGAGATGTGGTGGCTTTTTAACCACACAAAATCAAGGGCAACAAGGTAATTAACTAAATCAAACACAAAACCAATCAACCAAGCCAAGCAAATCACTTTCATCAAAATCAAAAAAAAAAGAAACCAAGGCATTGTTCTTCATGCTCTCGGCTTTTTGACATTTTAAAGGCAAGGAATTTCAAAATCAAAGATCCAAGCTTCCTAAATTGGTGAGTTAATTCCCTAATCATCCTTATGCTTAGTTAGGGCTATATCATGAGTTTAAGCCATCAATTCCTTCTCAATCTTCTTCATTTAATCAAAGAAGAAGACAATGAATAGTGTTTTCAAGTTTTTAACTTGAAATTTTTCTTGATTTCCTTGAAGATCCAAGCATTCCTAAGACTTCCCAAAGCTTCTTAAGGCTTCCTAGCTCCTCCCACCACTTCAAGGAAGGTATACCATCTCCAAACCCTAGATTCCTATGTATTATAAGATGATTTTGATTAGTAGGGTGATATTGTAGCTTAATGTTTGTGATTTAGAGTTTGGGATTGAAATGGTATTGAAATGGAATGGTAAATGTTGTTGTTTTGGTTAAAAGATTGTAGTATAGTTAAATTCAAGCTTAGGCATAAGTATGAATGTTAAAAATTGAATTGTTTGGGGTTGTTATGATGTGATAAGGATGGATGTTGGTTGTATGTTTGATTTGAGGTTGAATTGGGTTGGTTTTGAATGGTTTTAAATTGGGAAATCGCGTAAACATAGCCGTCGTAACGTCCGATTTTCTTTAGACTGTTTTTGTGCATAACATTAAGACCCGAGAACCCCCTGCTAGATTATGACCATTGCCATTTTTAGATAGTTCGTGTTACGAGCTTCATTTTTATATGTAGTTCGTTCGATTCCGATGCACGGTTTAGGAGAAATGACCGTTTCAAGTAACGGCGTTTCGCGAACGAAACTTTTCCCCTCGCCTTACTTTGAAACATAGGTTAAAGACCAAAAAGGGTTAATTAAGGTATGAAACATTTATGGTAAGTGTGTTAGGAAGTTGGTAAGACACTCGCGAAGGAATCGCCTTAAAACTCGTAAAGGTTAAATTATTAAAAATGGTGGAGCCGAGGGTACTCGAGTGACTTAAGAGAATCAGTAAGCGCAAAATAAGCGTTAGAGTCTAAGTTAGTTAAAGTATAGATTTACAAGTGACTTTGGTTTAATTACAACTTACTTGTTGTTTATAGGTTACGAAACTCGTCCCGAGCCTTTTATCACCCCAAGTCGCTCAGGCAAGTTTTCTACCCGTTATAACTGTTGTTGTGATGTATTTGTGCATATGCATGATCTTGCGTTAAATGCATATTTGTTATAGCAGATTCTTGCGATATATTGTAGCATGATATATGGTACATATGCATGCCTGTTTCGTATTCTTACCATATATATCTGATTGGTTCAGTTGATAATATCTATGCTAGAGGATAGCGGTAACTTGCATATACCCTTAGTATAGGGACCCAAAAGGTGAAAATATTTTCTAAAACCGGGAGTCGAGGATCCCGAGTAGATTTTGTATATATGTATATATATATATATTCATATATATATATGGTTATAGTTTTCAAAACTATTAATCGAATAAGGGTTATTCGATAACTTTATATTATTTATTGAATATTATTTCGAATATTATTCGAGGGCTTATGACTCTTTTATATTATTATTGGATATTACTTGGATATTCATTTGAGGATGTATGACTCCTTTATTTTATGAATATTATTTATAATATTCATTCGAGGTATTATGACTCCGCTTATTACTGCAATATATTCTTTATTTTATTAAAGAATAAGGTGTCAATAATCAAACTTATTTTCGATTATTCAAATAAAGATAGTACTTTCGTAGAAGTATATCTTTGGTTATTTAATACTCGTTTCAAGTATAAGTTTTAATACTTCTACTTCAATTATTTTTATAAAGATTAATCTTTATGGGAATATTATTTAAATAATAATATTCAGACATTTTCTAAATATACTGGGGACTGATTTACTTCATTAAATCAGCTTTACTCCAAACACTCTTTAAAGTATTTTCGAGTCTTCAAAATGATTTTTAAAAGTTAGAGCGGATCCCAAAACTCATTTTTATATTTAAGATCTTCCTTTTTAAGGGGATTTAAATACTCGCTCAAAACCTGAGGGATCCGGCTCTGTGGTGTATTTTATATTCGCAACAAGGTTGCAGTTTTGGTAAATGAATTGATTACTTACCCAACGTTCGGGAAGTAAGTCCATCTATTGAGTCGGCATAAGCAACATGGGCTCAGTGGGCGTCCATGATATTGTAAGTGGCTCAGTGGGAGTCCATCAAATGCATAAGTGGCTGAGTGGCAGTCCAGCATAAGGTCCTATTACGACCAGGGTGATGACCATTGGGGAATTCGTCCATCTACTAGTAGAAAAGGTTACTTATTGGTATCTTTGCCTGATCAGCGAGATACCTGGTTTATGCCAAAATTCTTTTCCTTTCCCAAAATTTACTGGATGTTTCAAACTCTGTTCATACTTTACATGACAGAGGTTTTCAGGAAATGTATAAAGAAGATGTATATGTGGATATATATATATATATCAGAACTTAATGAAGTATATCATAACTTCATTTCCTTTAATAATATTTCAAAGATTTAATCTATTCAAATCTTGTCTTGTAGTCTCATCTATGTGATGAACTGGTAAAAGCTCATTATACTTTGAACAGTGGTAGTTCAAGTAGCTTTATAAATGATATAAGTGTAGTGAAGTATTTGGTAACTTCATCCATTATTTTTACTTATATCTAGTAAGTAATTATCTTACACAGGATAAAAGATTCTAGTAAGTATCCATTTAGATACTTATATTATTGTTATCACTACATATAATCTTGCGAGCTGTAAGGCTCACTCTTGCTTTATTTCTTCATCACACAACAACAGTTAGGAAAGATGGCCAGACTCCAGCAGACCCAGCGCAAGCGCGTGGGAAGCATCCCGCGTCTTCCCGATGATGTTGTAGCTGCTATAGCTGCAGAGGTAGATCTATTGTAGATCAGACCATCTACTTTTGAGAATCAATTATGTATAATTATAACTTGTGGCGAGTAATGGCAATTAACTGTAAATTTATCAAGTAATCATTTTGGGTTGTAATAACTTTTAAATTGTGGATTCAAAGACTTGTACTTATTTCAATTTCATCTCTGAGACTATAACGGGTTGTGGTGTGTGTTAGTGTGGGGTCACAGCATAAGGTTATTATTATTAATTAAGTGAAGTAATATTGTGGAAAGAAAGACCGTGACGACCCGGATCCCCGACCCCGGATCTGGGGGTGTTACAAGTAATCTGAACTTTCTCGAGATATATTGTTGATGATTGATAATCCTGTTCTATATTGCAAGTGCTTTGAAGCACTGAACCTTAAACCTTGATTCCAGTTGTCGATCTTTGAGTCGTAAACCTTATTTTTCTGAACCATTGATTGTTGTATACCTGAATACGAATTACAGATATACGATACTACACCACAAATACATACAAACTAAATACCAAACACTGAATCAAATTACTTACATATTCAAACCATTATACCTTATGCTTTGAAGACCAAATCCTTGTAACCTTGAAATGTTGATCCCTTTTGTTATCCAATTCTTTCATTACCTAACAGCCATTCTTTGAAATTGACACATTAATCATTTGTGAAGATGACAACCATTTCATTGTTGAATATCCAATGTTGCTTATGATTTTGTTTATTGCTTTACATTGTTTATTCTGTTATTATGTTAGAATTGGATTGTTTTATAAAAAAATTATGGACCAGATTCGTGGTAAGACCAGATTGGTGGTCAAGTTAGGCCAATGTGTGCCATGGATCCAGTAATTAGAGCAAAGCTGTGTGCCTTGCTCGGGGTTAGTGCGTGACTGATCAGCAGCCTAACCTTGGTTTTTAAAATAAAAATATATTATCCGATTCTAAATCATTAATCATTGTTCACTTGATACCTTAATCCTTTTCTCTTGATGATCATTATTCTCAGTCTTGTCATTGTGACTTGCTGAGCTAGTTAGCTCATTTGTGCGATGTTGTTTATGTTCTTTTCCAGTTAAGAAGGAACCAGTTGGTAGCGAGGATCCCCAATCCAGTGCAAGAGCTAGGGGTCCAGGTTGATCGAGTTAAGCTAGCTGACGGCTTTTGAGATAGTTTAAGTTTGTAAAAGTTTGTAATAATGTTTAATGATCAGTTCTAAGTTTGAATAGTTGGGATTTGGACGATGTAATATAAAGTGTGTGTGTGTGGCTTGTGTGCCTACTTTAACCTGTTGCGGTCCGCGGTAGTTGGTAAGTAGAGTCACTGCATATCTTTAATATTGTTATAAGCAGGTTATAAATAAGGTGTGTGTGTGTGTGTGGACCCCAAACTTCTGACCCGGGTTTAGAGGACGCCACACATTGTGACTAAGCCGTATCGTCGGGAACTTCTAAAGCAAATCAATGTTCAATTTATAATGGGAAGTTGGTTCGACAACTCCTATTGGGCCACGAAATGAGAAGCCAATTCCATTTGGGTTTCTTGTTCTCCAAGAACTATGAAAGGCTTGATCCTCTATAAAAGGAGGTATGTAGGCACATTGTGGGGGATTAGAATAAAGAGCTCTATATGCCGCCATAAAACACCCTTGCGATCTCAGCCTCTGATTCATCAGAATCACTACACTCCGATGATTTTTATGGTGAAGGACCACCGCTGCAGATCTTGATTTTGGACGCGAAACTCAAATCATTGTTAACTAAATCCCCTGTTAATAAATTGGTGCTAAAAGGAGGGGCTTGAATCAAATTGAATCTTTAAGAGGAAAAGATGTCCAACAATGGAGGAAACTCACACGACAACGACTACAACTTTAATGAAGATGGATACTATGAAGAACGCGGAACTCCTTTAGTTAGCGGAATATCGTTAGTTCTCATCAGCAGCACGGATCTGACGGAACAACTTTATCGTATGGATGATGCATTGAATAGTTTTGACTCAAGATTAAGTATTACACGGTGGAGGAAGACGAGAAGAGCCCCCACAAAACCCGATCTAGTCAGACATGTAGGAAAGCTCCGATGGTAGAGAGAGGTGCTCCAGATGGTTATGAACAAGCTGAGGTTAGACATGTACCAATCACTCTGTTGTGAATGAATTATTCTGAGGATACTGTTCTGATCATTGAACTCGTGGGTGAGGATACAGATGGACGCAACAAGCAATATAAAGATGTACACTTAAAGCGACATAAAGATGGACGCAACAAGCAACATGGGGATGGACGCCTGAATCGACAGGAAGATGTACGCTTTAAGTGACATAAAGATGGACGCTTTTAGCGATAAAAAAGATGGAAGCTTTCAACGACATAAAGATTGATGCTTCAAGAAGCATGAGGATAAACAACCGTTGTTACGCTTTAATGATGATGATATATTGGAACAACTCCATCGGATGGAAGATTCTTTAAACAGTTTATGAGAAGATTAGATTAATTGAGGGCGTAGAAAGCCAACATCACCCTCGAAGATACCATTTTAAGGAGAACACGATTGTTGACAAATCTAAGAAAAATTGTGAAGAACAAAATAAGGAAGATCGTGTATCACACAACAAACATTTTCGGGGTGTAACACCCCTTTCGCTTGCAACACACTAAAGATGTTCCGATTATAGAAATCTCATATGATGAATAAAGGCTTCAACCAGAGCTAAATCATAAGCAAAGGATAGTTCCACATGAACATCGCTTGGCACGTAATGATAGTGAGATATGTTGAGATGATCTGGAGACTGAGAAACAACGAAGGAGGTTATCTCACTTAAAGGAGCATCTTGGCATCCAATTAAGAGACAAAGATCTGAAGACGCTAACGCAAAAGAATGGAGATCGGCATGAAATAGGCTTCATAGGCGTGAAGATACACCTCTCACAAGGGAAGAAAGGCTTCACGATAGTGAATACCCTCATTCAGAAAAAAGGCAAAGAAGCTTTGACTATAGAAGAAAAGGGAATGAACATGAAGACATCGGCTGTAGGAGCCGTAGCTGGGAAAGTAGAGGCGATACACAGAGTGGCTCATACCGACAAAGATGGAGGGGTAGAGATACACACACCCCAATAGTTAATGGTGGAAGAAGGCCACAACATGAATATAAACAGTCGGCAATCTAACAAAGGATCAATGCTCAAAATTCTATACGGCAACAATCATAAGTAGTAGCGTCATCGCAGACGCAATATGTTGCACCTACGCAACCGCAAGGAGTCATGCCTCAGCCACATATTGTTGCACCACTGCAACCGTAGATTGTGATATAAACTCAAACTCGGATTGCAGCAATACCCGCGGTCCCATTCTTGTTGCAACCTAATATTCAGAACATACTTGGAATAGGAAACGTCAACATGGATGATTTAAGAAAGACATTGTCATACTTGGAAGGTGGGAAGGTCATCCGCACAAAACACGTAGTCGTTCACCTCCGTGGTTAGGGAGACCACTGCGAAGATCACATATTATGATCTTCGTCCAAAGGGGTCGAAAAAAATCTGAAGATTGCGCCCGCGACTATGAAGTAACTAAGTTGGATGGAAATTCGAATTTATTAGGAAAGATAATAGATTGAATAATTCTATTCATGTTAAAAGAAAATTAAGAATTCTATCAAGTTTATAAGACTTTACTTGGATTAAATCGGAGGATGATCTGGAGAAGAATTCTTCAAGAAGAAAGAAGAAGATCGTAAAGGAGATTCTACATGAAGGAAATCCCCGTAAATTGCCTTGACAAGGATATCCGAGGCTTAGATCACTTCCAATAATTTTCAAAAGAGTTCGTTGATCGGACATGTCCGTATATCTAGGATGTGTCCTCCAGGTAACATTTAAGGTTTTATTTTACCTAAACTTTCGCATGTGGAGAATCATATCTAGGATTATAAAGATAATTAGACATTTCAATCTATTAATGGCATGAGCGCGATTTGAAAGGAAAATTCAATTCAACTGTTTGAAGCTTCAAAAAAAGCGAGAAGGATTTTCTTGTTTGAAGAATCACTTGGAAAAATTTTTTGAATGGTAAACGCCCTTGTTGAGGTAGACGCGTCTATTATACATGATGCACCCTCCAAGGATGAATACTCTTATCGAGGTAGACGCGTCTCTTACACAGGACGCACCCTCCAATGATGATTCCCCTTGTCGAGGTAGACGCGTCTCTTATACAGGGTGCACCCTCATATGATGAATACCATTGTCGAGGTAGGTGCGTCTCTTACACATAACGCACCCTCAAAGGATGATTCCCCTTGTCGAAGTATGACGCTCCTCTAACAGAAGAAGCTCTCTCCAACGGTAATTCCAGAAGTATGCCTGGCCTTGGAAAACTTTGGAATAATTCTGCATCATACATTAACAAGCTAATAATGTGTCTAATACTTGAGGTGAACCATGGCTATACCTGCCTTCGTAATCAAAGGAAACAGCTGGTAGCGGAATGTTATTTTTATCTAAAGGGTGCATTATCCGTGAAGTCCTTCGATTACGGATGAGCCTTGGGTCTTTGCGGTTGAACCTCGTAGTTGGACGTTTCTAAAGCTAGAAGAGGACCTCACCAAATGGAAGTTACGTTAAAAAGATGAGGAAACTACGCAAGAGCTTGAAGTTTAAAAGATGAAAGAAAAGTTTGAGCTCAGTTGGTATATTGATCCTAGAAGAGCTAAGCACCAGGCTGACAATGCCCTTGGTAAGTAGAGGTAAGGAAATTTTCTTCCCTATGTTCATAATGTCTACTTTAAATCATAAAGTTACAGACATTCATTTACTTGAAGGTATAGATAGAACTAAAATAGACAATTGTAAACATGTGTCCAAAATTTTATTTGGGTCATTTATTATAAAGAATCAGGTAAAGGTTGCTCTAAATATCACTGACTTTATTTTGGAGAGATGTAGGACCTACCCTTATCTTATGCCTGACATGAGGTTCAGTGCAATTTTCAGTATATTTATGGCTCCTACATTTGTGGAAGTACAGAAATAGGATACCCAACAGGAGCCTTCCACAACTGAGACCACTTCTTTAAAATCATTAGAAGTTAGAGAATCAACTGCTTCATCCTCTCAACAGGGTGGAGTTAGTAAAAAGAAGAGAAAGAAAACACCAATGGATGTTATTACTGAGAGTGGTGAGGACCAAACAAATACCGAGTCAAACCTTGTCGGAAAGGCAAAGAAGTCAAGGAAGATTGAGTTGAACACTCAAATAGCCACCTCTGCATCTTCTCAAAAAGATGCAGTTATAACAAAGGGGTATGAAAAAACTCTAGGGGCACCTTCTCAACAAGGTGTCACTATTAAATAAAGCATTCTCCCCAATGCACCATATATAGAGTCTGTACCATCTCTTGAGCACTCTCAAGAGGTTAAAAGAAGTAATTTGGTTGGCACACACCATGAGAGCACATCTAGTGAAACTCCATCATCCATTCAGGGGGAGTTGCCAAAATTCAATTCTGAAATCTCTAACCTTATTTCCCAAATTTCTTTCTCTTATAATGAAGGGTTTGAATCCATTTCTCAAGTCTTGCCAAAATCAAGTGACACAGTTCAAGAAACTGTGATCACCACTCAGACACAACTTTTAGATGGTGAGAGGCTACATGCTGAGGTAGAACTTGATGACACCATCACAAACACATGGGTTTCATCAGTTTTTACTAAATTCCCTGTGCATGTTCCTATAACACCTTCATGTGCACCACAGGCTTCACAGGTTGCTAGGTTTGAGGGTAGTCCTCTCGAGGGGGAGCTACTCAAATTCTCTCCAATTCAAATGGAGGTTTCTCAAGTAGGAACTGTAATATCCGGGATATATCGTGTAATTATTTTTGCTTAATATATGTGTTCAGTATCTATTCTGTGAACTAATTGTTAAGTGTTAAATGTGTTTGGATGTTTGAAATATTATTAATTGAGTATTTTAATTTTATATGTCCAAAATAAAATATAGATAATTGTCATATCTTCCTAATTATTTTTATGTTGATTTATGGATTTATAAGGATCATAAGAAATTTATAAAATCTTTTTTTCGAGTATTTAAAATCTATTTTATAAAAATGGGAACCAACCGACGTCATCCGTTGTTACGTTTTTGGAACCCGAAACTCTTCCGAGAACTCCTTCCTAACCTAATTGTAATATTCCGAGCATATTCCATGTTTCGACTTTTTCGATCCGGCGTACGGTTTGTCTTGCGCGGGTCCCGGCACAACATTTTCGATACAATATTCGTTTCGGTAAATCAATAAAACTCTTATTTTCGATAAGCGGGAGCTTTTTATTAAACTATCCCAATTATCACCTCGTAATATGTGTAACCAAGCGCTGAGACCAAGACCGCAGTACAAATTGTAGTGATCTGGATAACTGTCCCGAAAACCGATACCGTTTGGATCAGTTTTTACAAATAAATGTACCGTTTTATATCCAGAATGATCCAACGGGATACTAATTTTCCGTAATTATAAATAGCCTTTTACCGTATTTTATTTCGTATCAAAATCATTTGCAGACAGATAATTATATAATTTTCCAGAGAAAAATCTTATATTCATATAATCTTCCAAGAATCAAACCAACTTTTGGAGGTGTTATTGATCTTTGTTTGGAAAGCTCGAGTAACCGATTTGAAGGTCTTAAAAAGCTCTATCAGATTCTGTGATCCATACACCTGCATAAATCAAGGTTTATTTTCTATATTTTTATTTATTTTCGAATTAATTTTACTAAAAATATGAATTTTTGTTCGGATGATTGTTTGTATGATTTGATGATTGCATGTTGTAGAGCTTGTTTTCCTGATGATTTTGATATATTATACGTCTGATTTGGAGTTCAATAACATGTTCAAAATTGAGTTTGATTTTCGAATTATGAAATTAGGATTTATAACCCGTATGAATGTTCTTAACTGAAATTTGGGGGTTTCTTATTTTGGAATAGATAGATGTTGTGGTATAGTGAGTTGTGTTCTCTGTGAAATTTGCAATCCAGTCGTACAATTTTCACAAATCAACGAGGTCTGTAGAGAAGGGAGTTGTCCTTTGAAGTTTACGTCGAGTTCGCCGGAAACCGGCGAACTTCTCGGCTATTTTCCGGCCTATTCAGGGGTTGTCTGTGTGATTAAAGAGTATGGTTAGATTCCTGGTAAATTGTAGATGTAATCTGGAGTTTGTGGTGATGGGAGGATGCCGGAGTCGAGTTCTCCGGCGAACCCCGACTGTTTTCCGGCGAGGGCTGGAAAAATTACAGTTTAGTACCCTAACTTTTGAAAACGATGAAGTTCAGTCCCTGAACTTTTCAGAGTTTGCAAAAGTTGGATTCCTGTTTTAAAAATATTCAAAAATTATTTTTCCTATTTATTTTTATTATAAAAATTCGTTTTAATTTCTGAAAATTCTGAAAATTATTATTTTAATTGCAAAAATTATTTTTAATTCAAAAATAAATCTGAATTAATTAGTTAATTAATTTCAGTTAATTTTTAATTGATTAATTGGTCAATTAATTCAAAAATTAATTGATTAATTGATTTAATTAATTATTAATTAATTTTAATTAATTATTTAATTAGATTTAATTATTTAAAAATGATTTAAAAATCCCGAAAAATAGTTTTGAGCTTTAAAATATTAATCTAAATTATTTCCAAGGCTCGATAATTATTACAAAATTGTTTTGAAGCCAGAATTGGCCAACCGAACCCTATTTATTATTCCGAAATCGATCCAATGACCCGTTTTAATTCCGAAAAATGTTTTGAAAATCATTTTAAGTAACCGAAAGCCTATTTATGACTCAAAACTTCTTTATAAATGAGATATCATTGATTATGTGATGTGTTATGTGTTATATGTGACTTGTTGGTTGATTGTCGGTCTGTATATTCGATGTTTACATGTTTATTGCGTAACTTTCAATCCGTTAATCGGATTTGGGTAAAACGAAGGGTAGATAGGAGTATGTATTGAATAGAATCATATGAGTTGAATATTGATAGATGCTTATGATATGTGAGCAGAAGAGGCAAGGCGTAGGAAAGGGAAACAAATAGTCAAGGAGTAAGACAGTGGTGATTGAGAGCAAGTGCAGTATAGTAAGCTAGTACCAGGCAAGTGTTCTGAACTTTCTCGAGATATTATAGTGATTGATAGTCCTGTTTTATATTACAAGTGCTTTGAAGCACTGAACCCTAACCATGAATCCAGCTATTGATCTTGAGCCATAAACCTGATTCTTTCTAGACCATTGATTATTGTATACCCAGATATGAACCACAAATATACGATACTACTCCACAAATACATACAAACTAAATACCATACACTGAATCGAATTACCTACATACTCAAACCATTGTATCTTATGCTTTGAAAGACCAAATCGTTGAAACTCTGAAATGTCATTTCCTTTGTTATCCAATTCTTTCCTTACCCGACATCCAAGCTTTGAAATTACCTTATTGATCCTTACGAAGATTGAAACCCTTTCATTATTGAACACTCAATGTTGTTAATGATTCTGTTTATTGTTTATTATTGTTTATTCTGTTATTATGTTAGAATTGGATTGTTTTTATAAAATTGTGGACCAGATTCGTGGTCAGCCCATATAATGGTCAAGTTAGGCCAATGTGTGCCTGGGATCCAGTAGTTAGAGCAGTGCTGTGTGCTTTGCTCGGGGTTAGTGCGTGACTGATCAGCAGCCTAACCTTGGTTTTTCTTAAAATGAAACTATAATATTCAATTCTAAATCATAATCCATTGTTCACTTGATATCATAACCATGTTCACCTGATGATCTTTATTCTCAGTTTTGTCATTGTGACTTGCTGAGCTAGTTAGCTCATTTGTGCGATGTTGTTTATATTCTTTTCCAGTTAAAAAGGAACCAGTTGGTAGCGAGGATCCCCAGTCCAGCGCGAGAGCTAGGGGTACAGGTTGATCAAGTTGAGCTAGTAGGCTTCTTTTGGGATAATTTAAGTTTGTAAAAGTTTGTAATAATGTTTAATACTCAGTTCTGAGTTTGAATAGTTGGGATTTGAACGGTTTGTAATACAAGTAGATGTGTTTGGCTTGTGTGCATACTTTAACCTGTTGCGATCCATGGTAGTTGGTAAGTAGGGTCACTGCATATTATTATTATCTTTATTATTGTTATAAGCAGGTTATAAATAAGGTGTGTGTGTGGACCCCAAACTTCTGACCCGGGTTTGGAGGGCGTCACAGGAATAACTCCCCTCACAATCCTGGCTGAAATTTCTTTATCAATTGAAGCTAGAGTGCAATTTCCAATGATCCAGTCATTGAGGAGGCAAGTATAGCACATTCAGGTGTCGATTCCTTGTAATAGGAACAAGGGTTTGAGGCCATGGTACATGATAGTAACCTGGTCAAATCCCCTCCAATTCAAATGGAGGTTTCCACTAGTGGTGAATAACACAATATCACAATCACAGCTCATGCTGTGAGTCAAACTGAGACCCCTGTCACATGTACAGTTACAACCTCCATCCCATCCACTTCAAACACAACAGACCAACCATCAACCTCGACCATACAAAACCATCCTGAACATCTAATTTCCCAATGGCTGCAAGATGTCCAAGCCCAACCTATAACAGTAAATGATCTCTTGATTGACCAGTTTGCAGGCCTAGCCAACATAATCCAACAACTCCCTACCACTGAAATGTCCAACCAAGACTATCAAGCCATTCTACTCTCATACAAGGAGGATGTTGAGGAGCAACAGGAGAAGATTGCAGATGAAGCATATGATAATGTGGATGCATGGCTTTCAAGAAACTTCACAACAACCATAGAGGAGGCCTTGAAAAATTTTAGAGGGGAGTATGTCACTATTCTGGGAAGTAATACCAAGGTCCTAACTCGTCAAGAGGTTTATGATGCTGTCACAGAGGTGTACAAAGCTCAATTAAAGGTCTTTCATCATATTGGAAGAGCTATGGAGAACACAATGGACAAGCATCAAGCTGCAGTCAAGAAATTGGTAAATGATAGGATTGATGAATTGATGCCTACATTCTCAGATATGAAATCAAGTTCAACAAGTTTTCAGGCAAGCTTCAAGCTCTCTCCCTCATACCAGTTGAAGAAAATGTATCCAAGTTGAGTAAATCTTTCATAGCCTTGCATGAGATGATCCAGAAGCAGATAACTCAAAATAATAACTCAAAGGTCAAGCTGGATAAATTATACAAGACTAGGTTTGAACCATCAACTCTGGTCATGGAGGAAGTCAAGAATGTTGTTTAGAATTCTTTTGGCACTTTATCAGCATCTAGTTCACAACCTTTACCTTCCACATCAACCAACCTTCAAATCCAAAAACTACAAACTCAAGTCTCCAATATATAAACTTCCAATGTCTCCTCATCTGCTCAAGTGTCTCGGTTAACTTCCTTGGTCACCAGCCAACAACAAGACATCAAGTCCTTAATAGACTCTCAAAAATATCTACAGATATAAAATTCAGTATTTGTGAGTTGCTAAACACGCGCTAATATTACACGCAAGTATACGAGTTCACAAGTAGTATATAATCTTTTATAGTTCGTTCCCACAGAGACTGTATTGGTTAACTAATTAATTCACGTACTTAAGCAACAATGTATGGTTATTATTCAATGCTAAGACGATAACAAATTAAGGTTGTTTATAACTAAGAATTACGCTAACTATAAATAACTACAAAATTAAGATTGACTGAATTAATATATATGACAAATATGGGATTCTAACTTCATTAAATACTTCATTCAATAGCCTTATTGTTCTCAACTTAGCATGCAATGGTGATGACACTAATCAGACAACACGAAACTAATAAACGCCAATTTTCGTTGCACGAGTACCATACTACCAGACATCCACAAAAGAGATAGAAGCTGAATAGACACCAATTATATTGAGACCCTATATGTATATAGAATTTAACAACATAACGGTTTAAGCATAAGTTATCTTGATTACACAAGGCAAGTAAGATGGGTAAAATTACTTACGAATCATGCATAGCAATAACACATGAACCTATGCTAGCATGGCAAGTTCTAAATCCTTAAATTCATTGTCGCTTCATTAAGAATTAATTCATTAAGAATTAATACACTATCTTATAAGTTCGTGACGCTCATAAGACGAATACGCACAACCAATACTAGGATATCAATCAATCACCACATACTAAGGTATCAAAATAATTTAACTAAAGAAATCCATAAATAAACGCTAGAACCCCATGATAACGATTAGCCCATAATCGGACTCATCATCAACGTAGGTTCTGATGAAAGCATGGTATAACAAACGTAGTCTTTATAACGAATAAATAAAACCAAATACAAACAAGAGTAAAGGTTCACAAGTAAGAAAACTAGCATCCAAATACAACTTAAAACAAAGATTCTCAAGTAAAAACAAGTTCTTCTTCGCCTTCGTTGAATTGTGCTAAAACGGTCTTCTTACGGCTCTCCTTGTGCTCTGGTATATCTCTCTATAAAAATGTCCTTATTTGAATATATATAGCAGACCTTTACAATCTGGAAGTCTCCCCACTTAGAATCGAATTAGAATCAGGATTCATATTTTCCGCACCGGCGCGGCCGCGCGCTATCACAGCGCGGGTGCGCCGTCCTTTTTGGAAAAACTCAGATTTCATCTTTTTCTTTGCTGCTTCGAGTCGGCTTTCCACGAGCTTTTATTCCAACACCATCTTGACACCAAATTAGCACCAAAATAATTGTAATTCGCCTGATTCACAGATTAATGCCTGAAATGCAAAAACACTAGAAAACATGTTAAAATACTTAACAACTTGAGTACAAATGTATCAATTCAAAGCTTATTAGAGCATTATAAAGTGTCATAAATGCCACTCAACAATATTTTTGGGAGTTATTACGAGAGCTTTAAATATACCCCCTGAAGAAACACCACAAGCTGTAAGGACCCAAATCTCTCTACATACACCTCTTGTGCCTGCTATCAAGATTAAGGGGGGATGGGGTGTCAGTTACAGCTAAAATCAAGCCAAACCACAACTCAAATTCAAAAGAAGGATGATGTTGGAATGGACAGACTTATGAAGGCAGCTGAGGGACCTTGTATTGACAAGGAATTTGATGGAACTCCTCAAAGCTCTCAGAATCTCTCTAAACAACAATCACTTCATTTACAAGAAGGCTTTGGATAGAAATATCAATTTTCTGAGGGTGGTAATGGTGATCAATGGAAACCTCAGAGAAAAGAGGATTATTGCTAACATAAATGACTCAAGTTTGGACAAATGCATGCAGGTGTCACTTTCTTATATCCAATCTAGAAGAACATTTGAGCTGGACATCCTTATCAACAAACTCAACAGGGTGATTCCAGAGGACACTATCTTGCTTAATGAACTCAAAAGGGTCAAATGGCTACATTTTCCGAAGTATACCTTCAACCTAGCAAGGGAGTGGCCTACATCTGTCCTAACACCAGACAGTACAAATATTTTCAAATTCCCAGGCACTGTGTCATGGGGAATAAGAAATTAATGATGATTATTGAGACAGATTTGAAGTCAAATAAAAACAAGACTGTTGAGGATGTAGAAGCTTTGAAAATAATTGCAAGATATTTGAAGAATGCCGAAGCTATGTTGCCAAGAGCTCAAATCAGCACAAAAGATGACTTGAATGATGATGATGAGAAGCAGAAAAATGAATGTTGGATATATTTAAGATGGCATGTCTAATATGTTTCATGTTTAGTTTTCAGAACTTAACTAACAGAAAAATCAGTTCTTACTGAAATCAGGACTTACTGGAAGTCGGGACTTAAGGATATCAGGACTTAGATTATCAGAAGATAATATCAGTAGATGGATATCAGAACTTAAGTACTAGAGGACTAATAGTTAAGGAAGGAAGCTGATTTACAGGAAAGAAGATCGAAACTAATATGGAATAATAAATGCATGGAAAGAGTTCGAGGACTAGAAGAATTATATAAGATATCTGGTTGATATATTTTAGGAGACGGAATTATATTCCATATCAACTAGAAGTTATCTTGAAATTGTGTGTCTATATAAACATAGACATAGGTTTACTCTATAAGAGTTACGATCATCGAGAAGATCATATATTGTAACCTAGCAGATCTCGTGATATTTGTTCATCACTGAGAGAGAACAGTTCTATTGTAATAGAGTTTGTTATATCGAATACATCTATTTTCTGTTACTTGTGCTTTAAATCGATTTGATTGTATTCTACACTATATTCAACCCCCTTCTACAGTGTTGTGTGACCTAACAAGTGGTATCAGAGCTTATCTGTTGACACACATACAATAAAGATCCAAAACAATCATGTCTGACGAAGCAGAAAATCCAACCAAGCCCGCTAAAACTGAAGAAACTCAAAGACTCAAACCCATAGTCGATATGAGACTATCAGGGTTCCCATGTTGAGACCGTCTGAATATCCCATATAGATAGTGAAGATGGCCATGTTTCTGGAAGCTATAGATCTAGAATATCTTGACAGAATTAATGAAGGACCACATAATCCAACCAAGCTCTCTGTTGTAGTCGAAGATCAGCAGCAAAAATCGTACCAAAGGAGAAAAGTGAATACACAGCTGAAGATATCTCATCTATTGCCAAGGATGAAAAGGTAAGGCATTTGCTACATAGTGCCATTGATAATGTCATGTCAAATAGGGTAATTCACTGCAAGACTGCAAAGGAGATATGGGATGCTTTGGAGACAAGGTGTCAGGTAACTGATGCAATCAAGAAAAATAGGAGGACTATACTCACTCAAGAGTATGAGCACTTTGACTCGAAAAGTGATGGGTCATTAACTGACTTATATGACAGGTATGTCAAACTCTTGAATGATCTGTCACTGGTGGACAAGGAATATGACATTGAAGATTCAAATCTAAAATTCCTTTTAGCTCTTCCTGAAAGTTGGGATTTGAAAGCTACTATTATAAGAGATAATTATGCTCTTGATGAAACTACTCTTGATGAAATTTATGGAATGCTCAAGACTTATGAACTTGAGATGGATCAAAGAAGCAAGAGACATGGGAGAAAGTCAAGAACAGTTGCTCTTAATGCTGAGGAGGAATCCCCCAAAGTGGTTGTCTCAAAGAAAGGAAAAGGAAAGGCTCTCATCATAAAATCTGATTCAGAATCATCAAGTTCTGATGATGATGATTCAGAAACTGAAAGTCTACCTGAAGTAGATGCTGATGAAGAGATGATGAAGTTGTGTGCTCTTATGGTGAAGGGTATCACAAAGATAGCTGTAATATCCGGGATATCGCGTGTAATTATTTTTATTAAAAAATAATTTTTATATGATTATTATGTGATTTTTGGTGAATTATCTGATGATTGGTGTGAATATGTGAATGCTTATATGTGATACAGTATAAGTATGTTAATTTTAATATGTCCAGAATAAAATATAGATAATTAAGGTATTTTTCTGGCAATTTTTGGAGTATTATATGATTTTATAATGATTTATGAATTTATTAATTATTTTCTGAATAATTACAAAATTATTTTATAAAGCCGGGAATCGTCCAACCTCAACCGTTTTTACGTTTTTACAACCCGAAACTCTTCTGAAAACTCCTTCCTAACCTAATCTGGTAATTCCGGACATTTTCCGTGTTTTGACTTTTTCGATCCGGATTACGGTTTGACCCGTGCGCGGCCCGACGCAAGATTTTCGATACGATAATCATTTCGGTAAATCATCGAAACCCGTATTCTCAAAAGACGGGATATTATTACGTTACTTTCATATAAAGTATTTTATAAGAAGCCCAGTTGGGATAATTATCCAATACGGGTATCAAATCGGATTGTTTTTGCAGTTACTTAGCGGCTAAGTAACTAATTTAACGATCCAAAACGATCCAAAACGTACCAATATTCCAAAAATATATATAGCCCTTTTATCATTTCATTTTATTCCTATAATCACAATCAGTCAGTAAAACCCCGTAAAATACAGAGAAAATGTCGAATTAATACCGCGTTCTTCAGAATCAAACGCACTGACGAAAGCGTTATCGAACTCCGATTCAGGCGTGCAATATATCAAATCGAAGCTCTCAAAAATACCTTTCTGAATCAACCATCTATTTTAGTGCAGAAATCAAGGTATTTTTCTTATTTAATTATTTTAATTCGAATTAATTATGGATTAAATTAGGAATTTTTGTTCTTGATGTTGTTTGTGTGATTTGATGGCATAATCAGGTAGATAATTTTGTCCTGATCAATTTTGTATATTATATGTCAAAAACAAAGTCCAATAACATATAGAAAAGGGTGTTTGATTCTGGAAAATTGAAATTAGGGTTTATAGGTTTAATGTTCTTGATTGGAAATTTGGGTGTTTCTTTATTTGGGGTTATTAGTCGATTTTGAGGGTGGGGTTATGTTCCTTACTAGATTTGTAATCGACTGGTGTATTCATTGATAACAAACGATTCCTGAAAGTGTTGAATCGAGCTTCGCCGGAGATTAAGAACCGCGGCGGCGTTCTTCACTTCCGAGCAATAATCCCGCTGATACGTAATTTGTTTGCAAGATTTGATTACACAAAAGTATTCGAGGCTTGGCAAAGAACAAATCTGCACCTTCCCGTATGGTTCTGGATGTTTTGCAGTCGCCGCCGGCGAGCTCGATGGCGGCGGCCATGGCTGCTGGTGGCGGAGGGGGAAGGTGGTGGTGAAATTGCAATTTCATCACCCACCTTTCACCTGTTTCACATTTCAGTCCTTTCTTTTTCAAAACATTTAAAAATCGATATTCTGTTATTTTAAAAATCAGAAAAATTGGTTATTTAATTATTTTAAATTCAGAAAATTATTTTAATTATTTATTTATCCAAAAATAAATCGAAATTATTTTATTAATTAATTTTAATTAGTTTTTAATTATTTTAATTAATCGATTAACTTATAATTAATTGATTAATTAATTTAATTAATTATTAATTGATTTTAATTAATTTAATAATTAGATTTAATTATTTAAAATTGATTTAAAAATTCCAAAAAATAGTTTTGAGCTTTAAAATATTATTTTAAATTATTTTCAAGGCTCGATAATTATTATAAAATTATTTTAAAGTCAGATTCGGGTGTTTGAACCCTGCTATTTAATTATAAAATGATTCGAAGTCCAATTTTAATTCCGAAAAATGTTCAAAAATTTGTATTAAATACCTGGAAGATCATTTTAACCCCGAATCTTGTTTGAAAAATTATTTTGATCGAATACCTTGCATGCTATGTGCTACGTGCTATCTGATTGATATGTTATATGCCTATGTCGATATTGTTTGACTGTTTCAGTCACAACTTTTAATCCGTAAATCGGATTTGGGTAAAATGAAGGGTATATAAAATCTTATCACGTCTATGTGACGATTAGAATGATATGAGATTGAGAATTGGTAGATATTTGTGATGCCTAGCAGAGTCAGCAAGGCATAGAAAAAGAAACCAGTGATTCATAAATAGAATCGAAGCGTAGAAAGAGAAGGTAAGTGATCGATAAATAGAAGCAAGGCATAGAAAGAGAAGGAAAGTGGTTGATGAGTAAAACTATTAGATGAGTACAAGTAAAGTGGAAATCATCGATGATAAGGCAAGTACTTCTGAACCTTCTTCAAGATATATTGCAAATATTTTCGAACTATTTCATACTATGTCACTATTATTCAAAATAACTCTTGTTTTATATTGCAAGCACTTTAAACTATTTAACCTTGAACCCTGATTCCTATTGATCTTGAGCCATAAGCCTTATTCTTCATAAACCATTGATTGTTGAATTCTCCAATATGAGCCATACACATACGATACTACTCCACAAATACATATCTACCATATACTGATTTCTGATATTGAATTGCTTAACATACCAACCCTTATTCCTTGTTTAACAAAAGACCAATCCTTGTAACCTTTGAACCCTTGGTCTTCTACATTCTGATTCTTTCCTTGATTGAAAGCCAATCTTTTTGAATTCCTTGTTATACCTTCATGGCATTGTGAAACACCCTATGCTTCAAAGTAAATATTGTTTATAATTCAGCTTATTGAATTACATTGGTTATCATATTGAATTGTTTTAGAATTGGATGGTTTTATAAATGTGGACCAGATTCGTGGTCGGACCAGATTCGTGGTCACAATAGGCTAATGCGTGCCTTGGATACAGTATATAGAGCAAAGCTGGGAGCCTTGCTCGGGGTTAGTGCGTGACTGATCAGCAGCCTAACCTTGGTTTTTAAAATAAAAAGTGAATATCCAATTCTAATCATTGCTTATTCAGAAACTAGATTCTTCTGAATCATTTCAGTTGGTAATTGTTTAACCTCAGTTATTGTTATTATGACTTGCTGAGCTAGTTAGCTCACTATTGCAAATCTTTTTATGTTTTCAACAGTCGAAAAAGGAAATTGTTGGTAACGAGGATTCCCAGTCCGGTGTGCGAGCTAGGATTCCAGGTTAAGTCAGAACGAGCTATCAGGAGCTTTATATTATCGATGAGTTATACAAGATTGTAAGAACGATACCATTATCAGATGTAAGTTGAACTAGTTGGGATTTGGTACGATGTAATAACATATAAGGTTGTGGCTTGTTTTCATACTTGAACCTGTTGCGATCCATGGTTGTGAAAAGAGGGGTCAATGCATATAATATTTTATATACAGATTTATATATTGTGTGTGTGTTGTGAACCCCAAACTTCTGACCCAGGTTTGGAGGGCGCCACAGGTTGGTATCAGAGCTACAGGTTATAAGTCACTGAAACAAGCCTAGATTGTCGGGAATGGATAGAGGGTTAGGATTAGGAAATAGAAAGATATAACATTGAGAGGTTGAGTGTGATTAAATAGTAGGTTTTAGTGGGATTCGTGATGAAATTCGACATCCTTATCTAGCGACGCAATTTTCAGATGGCGGCGATGGAAGATTCTTTTATTTCCGGATCATCTGAACATTCAGAGCCTTCATTCGGAAGACTATCATCTGATTCACGCCTTGCTCGTCCACCGGTATTCACCATGTCACCTCCTGTTACTACGGTTGCACCTTTTCACATTATTATCTCATCCCCTAATGTGAGGCTATCTATTCGAGAATTTCCCCCACACGCTGATTCTAGTTCTACTGGATATTGAGTTGTGAGCACATCTTTTCTGTCTACTCTACATTTTATTCTATAACATCCGTTTAAAACTCGTCTTATGGAGTAACAACACCCAGAAGGATGGATTTGAAAGTTATAACATATAGTGAGTACACAAGGCATTAAGAAATGTTAAAAGAACCTAGAGTGAGGATACGTGTGTTTTGGAAGATAGCCACTACCAGGTTATAGGGAGCTACTAATGAGTATGCCACCCACGATTATCTTGTGGAGTGAGCTAGATGAATCTTTAAACAAATTTGAGAGAATTAGAAATCGAGAGTTTTCTTGAAATTATATGATGATGATATGATCAAACATGATACGTATAGAAGTAATGTGATATAAATCGACCTTGTGTTATAAAATAAATCTGATGATTACTGGATAGATTTGTTATACTTAGTAACCGTAAAAGATGAGGATGGGAATGTTACCAGTAAGGAAGACTAGAGGTGAAGATACGAATAAGATAGTACGCAACGGTAACTGGTTAACCAATGAAGGCAAAATGGACCCAATAAGGGGTAGAAGATATATGGAAAGGAATGGGCTCTTATCTGATTATTTTCCTAATTGGATTCCTTGCGATAGTTGAGAAGGATGACAATCAACTCATATAGTAATGACGACCATTTGTATGACTTTCAAAATTTTAAACCAGTTTTCCAAAGAGATTTCTCTTCACAGTTTTTTTTTTAAAATTCCTTGGAACAAAACAAGTTTTAAAAACTTGGTTGTCCAAATACTACTTGAGTTTCTTGTTTGATTCAGATAATCCAGACGAATACTTGTTTTAGAAATTAGTATGGTTTGTTTAGAAGGACAAGTGGACCCGCTATTACGGAGAAACAGTTTATCCAATTGCTGAGACGATTAGAGCACGAGGAGTATGTTGATTCACGAGAAGCTGAGTACGAGCAAAGAAGATTAAGGAAATCTCTAGACCTTCTAAAGGGAGAACGTTATTAGCAAAAGAGGTGACAAATTGAACGATTAGCAGCATAAGCAAAATTTGAAATTATGAGTGTAAATCTTTTAAGATTGCAAATAAAATCGCATATGAACGTGGAAGTGTGACGCTAAAGATACAAGATCTAATAAATGGGAAATTATTTTAATGATCGATTCAAGAAAGCATTTCTGAGAACTTTCTAAAATTAATACACGACTCGGCATGGGATCTATTGATCGGAAAAGCGTTGAAGCTGTAAACAGATAAAATGTGAATGGCGACCAATGATATCATTCTTTCTTATCATTCTTATAAATCTTGATTAAAGTATGAACTTCTTTAATGATCAGCTTTATAAGGTGATTGTTGAATCCCTTTCAAATCATTCCTTTTTCAAAACGTTATTTCCTAATTGGGACAAGCAGTGTTATGGTGTGACAATTTGTCGAAATGACAAAAAGTCTGATGGGACGCCACCTAATCATGTGATGTGTGCCATATGGTATGAAAGACTGGCCATCTTGAGTACTAATATGGTTGTCTCATTCCTATTCAAATCATTATTCATTCTTTCTTCTTAAATCCTGATTTGTTGATTCATGAATTTCTCTGATTGTTTCCTTATACTCTTATTCCTTATAAAAAGTTTCTAATCAGAATCATATACACAAATTCCTTCTTGTGTATGGTCTACTCTTTGAATGTTTTAAAAAGGAAGCGAAATGAACTCGTGTAGCAGACGGAGTTACGTAACAAGTGTGGACAATTACAAGCCGAAGGATGATGGGCATTTACGTGCAGAGAAGAACTATTATGTCGATAACGGGATAGTTGCGAGAGCATCAAATCAAAGGCGAAAAATCTATATACATGATACGTTTCGAGTCTGAGATTTTGATAGGAATTGGAGTAATTAGCAAACCGTATGAGGTAAATTAACCAGAGAAACAAGAAAGTAAAGCTGCATGTATCAGATGAGGCACATGATCGATTGGACAATGAAGGTGAATGAAGAAATTCTTAATAATAACTAGATAATCGATTAAGACATTGTAAAAATGAAACATACCTCAATCATGTGGGAGATATTTATCATAAAGATTCGAGATCGAAGAAATGCTAGATACGAATAAACTTTAAGTGTTTTCATCAAGGGATGGTTAGACTTTTCCACTCAAGAAAGTGCGTTGTGGTAAACTTACGCTTGTAGCAGGTTCGGAAAAGAAGGTTCAATATGGAAAGACATAAGAGGAGATGAAGGTATGGTGGGTTGACTGCAACAATTTTTAAGATGTGAAGTTCTAAAATCAAATGAACTCATTCGCAAGATTTTTAGAGTATTGGTTGAGACCAGGTGTTGGTCATCAGAGGTTGAACAAGTTAATTAATAAGAACAAGTGTGTATTGCCAAGAATGGACGAATTGTTAAGTAAAGAGCTTTACTTAAAACATGAACTAGAAGAATTCTAGAATAATTTATAAATATACTCAGTATTGATATTCTGTTATAATCAGAAGATATGAGAAATGACATGGTATCATCATGATCGTTCGCTATAATCCTAGGTTGAACTAAAATATGGGTTGTACTGGTTAATATTATATGCGGTGGTGACGTAATGAATTTAGAAGGTGGCGGTGGATTGGTATATTTGAAGGTTGATGATTGTTTGGTTGAGTGACTGTTGGTTGTTTGATTGATTGTTGATGTCGGCTTGTGTCCGACTGGTAGTCAATAATATAAAGGAGATGCTGCCCAAATTTTTAGAAAATTTCCCTACTTTTAAAGATAGAAAGTATACTTCCGTGTGTAATTGATATTCTTATGATACTCCAAGTAATTGTGATCTTGGTTCTCGAGGGAGGTTGTTACATCCAATCCGACTATATGTAATTGGTTTTTGATTTCATTTAGCTAGTCATCACTTGGTACAATCGATCAATTAAGTAAGTTCATTGGCTAATTTTATCAATTAATGGTCAGTTAGATGGAAATCGATTCCAATTAGATTAAGTCAAATTTTGATGTGACTTTCAAATTCGAAATCAAAATAATGAGGAATTGGGGAGAAGTAAGGACGCTGGTAGAATTCAAAAATTGTTACAAATGTGTGAGTTTTTGTGTGGGTGAATACGCCTGTCATAATGAGCAAGAGAAATAAAAAGTCATTTGTATGGACAAGTGAGGAGCATGTTTTCAGGAGCTAAAGATTTAAGATGAAGCAACAAGAAGAAAGGAAGAAGGCAGATGGAATAAAGCAGAGATTAATAACTACACTAATATGGATTTTATTAGACAGTCAAGGAGATTTTATCATTTGCAACAAAGTTTTATCAAAGGATGTCTTGTTTCTAAATTGTTTTGATAATTATACAATAATGATTCGTCAAGTATTTCTATTTTGGGATAAAGTGTGAGATATAGTTTTAATTCAGTTTTCGATTGATGTTGATACTTAGGTTGTTGTTAGATATCGGAAGTGGTATTAATACAGATGATTGATATTTACTTCAGAATGGGATATTGTGAGCATCAAAGTTCGTATTAATATCTAATTTGATATGACAACAAAATGAGTATTAATGTCAAGAGTTCGGTTTTGGATAAGCTATGAGAATGAAGAACGGAAATGGAAAAGGAAGTGGAATCAAAAAGTGTGATAAAGAAACTTCATAAGATGCCAGGAAAAGTAAATGTAGTAATAGATGCATTAATCAGAAAGGAAAGACCGAACATGTTGACAGTGTCAGAAGAATTATACAAGGAATTTCAAAAGTTGAAATTGGAAGCCAGAGTTTGCAAACCTAACAATGCAAAGATGTATAGTATGACTTTTCAGCCAGAATTGCTAGAGAAGGTAAAGAAATATCAAAGAAAAATAATAGATCAAGATATTAACATTAGAGAAAATATATATATATATATAAGAGTGGAATATATATATGAGAATGAAGAACGGAAATGGAAAAGGAAGTGGATAAGCTATGAGAATGAAGAACGGAAATGGAAAAGGAAGTGGAATATATTAATGTCAAGAGTTCGATTTTGGATAAGCTATGAGAATGCCTTGATCATTCAAAAGGATGATCAAGGCATTCCCAGATTTTATTTCAGAATATGGGATTCCACCAATGACAAAATTGAAGAATGGAATTTTACAAGAGGTTCACAACTCAAGATATTCGGTCCATCCGTGAAGTTCCAATATGTATAGAGATTTAGGGGAAAATTATCGGTGGCCAGATATGAAGAAAGAAATGGTGGGATAGATTAGCAAATGTTACACGTATCAAGGAGTTAAGGTGGGACATCAAAGACTAGATGGATATATTTCGCCAAGAAACGTTATGGTGATGCCACCTGAGAACCAAAGGTGAAGAAAGCGTTAATTGTATCATTATTAATAGGTTATTTAAACCTGATCATTTTCATTTAGTAATAAATAGTTTATCCCATAAGTGGGTTGGTCGCTGCTTGAAGAAATGGCGGTACGTCATCAGATCCAGAAACTAATTGTAGATAATCAATATGGGGTGATTTAATATTTGACGAAAGTATTCAGAATATGATAAATTATGTCGAACAAGAATGGTATGTACTATTCCTAGATGAACAAATATTAAGTAAAGCGGAACTAAAAAGATAGGAATCTGGTTGAACAATGATAACTCAAGAGATTCAAGCTACTCCGAAGGTATGATACGAGACATAGATGTCAAAGAAAATTTTCTGATAGTATGGCATAAAGAAAGAATAAACGTTATATGTGATTAGACGTCAAGGAAAACATTGCGGTCAGTTTTGTTTGAGAACTCCTTGGAATCAAAATAAATGATGATATGGGTTAAAAATATGTCGGTGATGCCTCCAGGTTAGTGTACTTTCTTTAAAATGGTAATAGATCTTCGCTCGATAAACATCCTCGATTGTGATTCAAGGAAAATAAAATATGGTGATAAGTTGTGGGTCAGTTATATTCAGTCGAGATTTTCTCATTAATTCTTAACCCTGGAGTAATCTCGAGAACGTTAGAAATCGAATACGCCATGGTTCAGTATATCATTTGCAGATGGACGAGAAGATTAAAAGAACGATTAAAGAGCCTGGAATGTGATTGGAAGCGATTATGAACTAAGTTAAAAGAATAGAGAAACATGTGGGAATGAGGTTCAATAACCAGTAGCTATTACAAACGTTCATGAGCACGAATTACTAGAATTACGAAGAAAGGATAATTAGTAAGAATTACGCTAGTCCTTTTGAGACAATAAATTAGTCAGGATAAGTGTAAGTAAGTTGGCTTCACCGCCACACTTTTAGCAGATTCATAAGGTATTTATACGTGTATACTTCGGAAGAGCAATTTAGCTCCATTATATATAAAATGGAGACTTTAATTGAGTTATATGAACAACTAATAGAATATGATGTCAACGACAGGTTATTAAGTAATGGTTGATGCTGCGAGTAAAAGTTTATGAGAAGTTGTAAGGTTGAGGAATCAACCCGAGAGAATGAGAGTAAGATACTTGAAGGTATCACTATCTGATCCTTAGAATGATTCTGAGGACAGAATCCTTTTAAGGGGGGCAGGATGTAACATCCGGGATATCGCGTGTAATTATTTTTATTAATAAATAATTTTTATATGATTATTATGTGATTTTTGGTGAATTATCTGATGATTGGTATGAATATGTGAATGCTTATATGTGATACAATATAAGTATGTTAATTTTAATATGTCCAGAATAAAATATAGATAATTAAGGTATTTTTCTGGCAATTTTTGAAGTGTTATATGATTTTATAATGATTTATGAATTTATTAATTATTTTCTGAATAATTACAAAATTATTTTATAAAGCCGGGAATCTTCCAACCTCAACCGTTTTTACAACCCGAAACTCTTCCGAAAATTCTTTCTTAACCTAATCTGGTAATTCCGGACATTTTTCGTATTTTGACTTTTTCGATCCGGATTACGGTTTGACCCGTGCGCGGCCCAGCGCAAGAATTTCGATATGATAATCATTTCGGTAAATCATCGAAACCTGTATTCTCAAAAGACGGGATATTATTACTTTAAATCATATAAAGTATTTTATAAGAAGCCTGGTTTGGATAATTATCCGATACGGGTATCAAATCGGATCATTTTTGCAGTTACTTAGCGGCTAAGTAACTAATTTAATGATCCAAAACGAACCAATATTCCAAAAATATATATAGCCCTTTTATCATTTCATTTTATTCGTATAATCACAATCATTCAGTAAAACCCTGTAAAATACAGAGAAAATGTCGAATTAATACCGCGTTCTTGAGAATCAAACGCACGGACGAAGGCGTTATCGAACTCCGATTCAAGCGTGCAATATATCAAATCGAAGCTCTCAAAAATACCTTTCTGAATCAACCATCTATTTTAGTGCAGAAATCAAGGTATTTTTCTTATTTAATTATTTTAATTCGAATTAATTATGGATTAAATTAGAAATTTTTGTTCTTGATGTTGTTTGTGTGATTTAATGGCATAATCATGTAGATAATTTTCTCCTGATCAATTTGGTATATTATATGTCAAAAACAGAGTCCAATAACATATAGAAAAGGGTGTTTGATTCTAAAAAATTGAAATTAGGGTTTATAGGTTGAATGTTCTTGATTGGAAACTTGGGCGTTTCTTTATTTGGGGTTATTAGTCGATTTTGAGGGTGGGGTTATGTTCCTTACTGGATTTGTAATCAATTGGTGTATTCATTTATAACAAACGATTCCTGGAAGTGTTGAATTGAGCTTCGCCGGAGATTAAGAACCGCGGCGGCGTTCTTCACTTCCGAGCAATAATCCCGCTGATACGTAGTTTGTTTGCAAGATTTGATTTCACAAAAGTATTTGTGGTTTGGCAAAGAACAAATCTACACCTTCCCGTATGGTTCTGGATGTTTTGCAGTCGCCGCCGGCGAGCTCGATGGCGACGGCCATGGCTGCCGGCGGCGGAGTGGGAAGGTGGTGGTGAAATTATAATTTCATCACCCACCTTTCACCTGTTTTACATTTCAGTCCTTTCTTTTTCAAAACATTTTAAAATCGATATTCGGTTATTTTAAAAATCAGAAAATTGATTATTTAATTATTATAAATTCAGAAAAATATTTTAATTATTTATTTATTCAAAAATAAATTGAAATTATTTTATTAATTAATTTTAATTAGTTTTTAATTATTTTAATTAATCGATTAACTTTTAATTAATTGATTAATTAATTTAATTAATTATTAATTAACTTTAATTGATTTAATAATTAGATTTAATTATTTAAAATTGATTTAAAAATTCCAAAAAATAGTTTCGAGCTTTAAAATATTATTTTAAATTATTTTCAAGGCTCGATAATTATTATAAAATTGTTTTAAAATCAGATTCGGGTGTTCGAACCCTGCTATTTAATTATAAAATGATTCGGAGTCCAATTTTAATTCCGAAAAATGTTCAAAAATTTGTATTAAATACCTGGAAGATCATTTTAACCCCGAATCTTGTTTGAAAAATTATTTTGATCGAATACCTTGCGTGCTATGTGCTACGTGCTATCTGATTGATATGTTATATGCCTATGTGGATATTTTTTGACTGTTTCAGTCACAACTTTTAATCAGTAAATCGAATTTGGGTAAAACGAAGGGTAGATAAAATCTTATCACGTCTATGTGACGATTAGAATGATATGAGATTGAGAATTGATAGATATTTGTGATGCCTAGCAGAGTCAGCAAGGCATAGAAAAAGAAACCAGTGATCCATAAATAGAATCGAAGCGTAGAAAGAGAAGGCAGGTGATTGATAAATAGAAGCAAGGCATAGAAAGAGAAGGAAAGTGGTTGATGAGTAAAACTATTAGATGAGTACAAGTACAGTGGAAATCGTCGATGATAAGGCAAGTACTTCTGAACCTTCTTCAAGATATATTGTAAATATTTTCGAACTGTTTCATAATATGTCGTTATTATTCTCCCGTTTTATATTGCAAGCACTTTAAACTATTTAACCTTGAACCCTGATTCCTATTGATCTTGAGCCATAAGCCTTATTCTTCATAAACCTTTGATTGTTGAATTCTCCGATACGAGCCATACACATACGATACTACTCCATAAATATATATCTACCATATACTGATTTCTGATATTGAATTGCTTGATATACCAAACCTTATTCCTTGTTTAACAAAAGACCAATCCTTGTAACCCTTGAACCCTTAGTCTTCTACTTTCTGATTCTTTCCTTGATTGAAAGCCAATCTTTTTGAATTCCTTGTTATACCTTCATGGTATTGTGAAACACCCTATGCTTCAAAGTAAATCTTGTTTATGATTCAGCTTATTGAATTACATTGGTTATCATATTGAATTATTTTAGAATTGGATGGTTTTATAAATGTGGACCAGATTCGTGGTCGGACCAGATTCGTGGTCACAATAGGCAAAGCTGGGAGCCTTGCTCGGGGTTAGTGCGTGACTGATCAGCATCCTAACCTTGGTTTTTAAAATAAAAAGTGAATATCCAATTCTAATCATTGCTTATTCAGAAACTAGATTCTTCTGAATCATTTCAGTTGGTAATTGTTTAACCTCAGTTATTGCTATTATGACTTGCTGAGCTAGTTAGCTCACTCTTGCAAATCTTTTTATGTTTTCAACAGTCGAAAAAGGAAATTGTTGGTAACGAGGATTCCCAGTCCAGTGTGCGAGCTAGGATTCTAGGTTAAGTCAGATCGAGCTAGCAGGAGCATTATATTATCGATGAGTTATGCAAGATTGTAAGAACGATACCATTATCAGAAGTAAGTTGAACTAGTTGGGATTTGGTACGATGTAATAACAGATAAGGTTGTGGCTTATTTTCATACTTGAACCTGTTGCGATCCATGGTTGTGAAAAGAGGGGTCAATGCATATAATATTTTATATACAGATTTATATATTGTGTGTGTGTGTTTTGAGCCCTAAACTTCTGACCCGGGTTTGGAGGGTGCCACAATAGCCTACAGGAAATTCAGAAGAGGAAAAAAGTTTTCCAGGAAAGGTAGAAGTTCTGATAAAAAGGTCTTTATAAAATCTGAAGGCAAAGGAGGAAAGTCTGACAGAGGAGATTACTCAAATGTCAAATGCTACAACTGTGGTGAGAAAGGCCACATATATCCTGAATGCAAGAAAGGAAAGAGTGACAAAGGCAAGGCACTTATCACAAAGAAGAAAAGCTGGAAAGACACCTCAGATTCTGAAGATGAGGAGAACTATGCCTTGATGGCAAATGCTGATAGCAGTTCTGATGTTGCTGAGTTAAAGGTACCTCAAACAACTTATGCCTTTCATAATGATGATATTACTGAGATGAAATTATATCTTAAAACCATGTTTATTAGCTATAGAGATCAAACTTTAACATGTGAAAGATTAACTTCTGAAAATCTTGCTTTAAAAAAGAGGAATGATTATTTAGAAAAAGAGTTAGTTATGTTCCATCAAACTCAGAAGGATAGAGATGATGCTTTCTATGTGAGAGATGAAGTGTTAAAAATGAATAAATCTCTAAAAACTGAGTTAGAAAATGAGAGAGAGAGAGAGAGAGAGAGAGAGAGATTATCTGGACTTGGACTAATTCTGGCTATTTAACTCAGAATATACTAAGTAGTGAGAATTGGAAAGAGGGCTTAGATTATGGAGATGAGAAAAGTGAAAAAGGAACTGAACAAGTTAAGCCAATTATTTTTAAATTGACTACTAAGACAAAGGTAAATCCTGTTGAATTTGTAACTGAAACTGTAAAGTCTGATTCTGAAAAGATGAAAGATGTTGAGACAGAAGTGATAGCAGAGTCAACTTCTGACAAATTAGAACAGGATAAACCAACTGAAGTTAACATAGGCTTAATGACAAAGAAGCAGCTTAAACATAAGCTGATAGAGATTACCAGTGTAAACAAGGTAAAGGAAGCTAGGAAAAATAGGAATGGAAAGGAAGGTGTGAATAAAAGCAATAATTATATGCCTGTTCCTAATGCTCCTAGAAAGAAATGCTATAACTGTGGAAATTCTAACCATCTGGCTTCTTTTTGCAGGAAGAATAAGAATATAAACTCCTTACCTTCTAAGTCAGGAGTTAAGAGTCAGTCTGTTAGGTTTAAGCCACAAAATCCTTGTTTTCATTGTGGTAGTGTGTGGCATTCCATTTATACTTGTAAAGAATATCATAGTTTGTACTATGATTATTATCAGATAAAACCTTCTTTGAAGAAAGTTACTTTAATTCCTTCTAGTGTAAAGTATGATGCAAAGTCTGATAATGGTAATACTGATAAGAAAATTGTTAGCATAAACTCTGATGTTAAATTCGCTGCAAATGTTAACAAACTTAAAAAGGCCAAAATATCCAAGCAAGTCTGAGTCCTTAAAATTAACCTGTAATATATAATAGATGATGTCAAAGATTACTGGAGCTAATAATTTTATTAGCATCTCTGATCATAGTATGGAGCAAATCAGATGGACATATGATCTGAGTAGAAGATTAATGAACAGTTTTCTTCAGTAATCAGTTAAACTCGGGGTTAGTCTTGTTAACAGGAATGAATTTGTGATAAGCAATCTTCTCACAAATTGGGAGATATTGTTGTGCAAGACATGCATGTATCATAACTTGACAACCCTAAGATTAGTTGTATTGTAACCTTAATCTGTAATTTATACTTGTAACACTTAATGTCTGTAAAATGTAAATGGAGCAGACTGGAGCATTTTTCCCTAAACAGTGTCAAGCCTAAGAATTCTATCTGGAAGAAGATCAAGAAGGTCATGCCTCATAAGAATTATGAAGAAGCTTGGAGTTGAATAATTCTGTTTGGTAAAAACATTCTAAGTCAAGATCTCTACAAGTCACAGAATTAGTGTTATAGAGAAGTCATTCGAGAACTCAGAAAGACCTATCGAGAACTCAGAAAGACCTATCGAGAACTCAGGAATTGTCTATCGAGAACTCAGGAAATGCTATTGGAGATATCGATAAGTCAGATACCCATTCGAGAACTCAGAGATATCGACAAGCATACATTCATTAGAGAACTCTGAGTTATCAATAAATCAAAGTCCATTAGAGAACTCTGAGTTATCGATAAACCAAAATTCACTAGAGAACTCAGAGTTGTCGATAAGTCAAGTCAACAATGAAGTTTCAGAGATATCGACAAGCCAACATGCCTATCGAGATGTCGAGTTCTCTACAACTTAATTGGAGATCTCGAAGTGAAGAAATTTCTCTAAGTACAGAATTGCAGAACAGTTCAATATCCAAGGTTGCAAATCAACAAACAATTCACACAGCTGAATTGACAAGTCTACAAAAAGCAGCTTGAGAGATGTGCAAGATTAATGGCAAAGATTAACTGACAGAGGAAGATTAAAGTAAACACGGGATGCTAAAGATATGCTAAGCCAGAAATGGAAGATTTGCTTTTCTATAAATAGAAATGACAAGTGACAGTGTAGAAAAGCTAATAGCATGTTTATTATCCACTGTGTAAACTAGCAGTTAACTGAGTTATAAAGTTAACACTGGTTCTCTAGTTATGTGTAATAATTGAGATCAAATTTCTTGTATTCTCTCAAGAAAGAAGCTGAGTTCTAAACTAAGAACTTAGAGATTTTGTAGCAAAACACTGCTTGATTTTTAATATAAAATTAAATGAGTTTTGAAGATCTTTATTTTACATATTTGCATTGTTATTTATGTTTAACATCTATTCTACAAAAACATTGATAACAACCAACTGCTAAACCCAAAGTCGATCAAAAAGTAAACATTCAAGCCAAAACACATTCACCCCCCCTCTGTGTTCAATTCATATCTAACAAGTGGTATCAGAGCAAAATCTGAAAGTAAACACATTAGACCTTGGAAAAATAAATACACAGAAAATCAGTAGTATCAAGATTCCTCCCTTTGATAAGGCCAACTACACTTTATGGAAAAAGAAAATGTTGTTGTTTATAAGAATGGTCAATCACCTTTACATTCAGATCCTCAAGAATGGGCCCTTCACTCCTATGGTTAGAGTTGAGGAAACCACAGATGGAGACATGGTTATTCCAGCTCATTTTGTTCCCAAAGATGCCTCTGAGTATACTGATATTGAAAGAAAGAAAGTTTCCCTAGACAGTGCTTTGCAACTGATACTAATTGAGTCACTTGACAATGTAATGTATAATAACATTGTCAACTGTGACACTGCTAAACAGATTTGGGAAAAGATTGAGATACTCTGTGAAGGAACTGAGGAGGTTAGGTCAAATCAAAGAAGGATATTGATTTCTCAGCATGAGGGTTTTATGGCTAAACTAAAGGAAGGTATTACTGATGTGTTTGAAAGGTTTAATAAGCTGATAAATGACTTGCAGCTTCATGATAAATTTTATGATGTTGAAGAAGTGAATTTGAAGTTCTTGCTTACTCTCCCTGATCATTTGGAACAAAAGATCTCTGCAATCAGAGAAGGAAGGGATTTGAGTAGAATCACACTGGAAGTGCTCTATGGGGTTCTGAAAACTTATGAACTTGAAATGATTCAAAAGAAATCATTAAGGGCTGGTCAAGGATATGTAATGGATGGCTCAAGTGCACTGATTGAGAATGATGGCCAGACCTCTAATGATGAGCAAAGATCCCAAACTCCAGAAATTTCTACAAGTGAGAAAAGAGTCAATGACACTAAAGAGCAAGTTATACTGGAATTAGATGAAGAAGATGAGTTCTACACTCTTGATGAGCTTGATGAGCTAGACAAATCAATGGCTTACTTGGCTAGAAAATTCTCTAACATTAGAGTGAAGAAACCAAGATTTTTCAAGAGCAAAGGACAGTCCTTCAACAAAGACAGCAGCTGGAAAGGAAAAGGGAAGTACACTCCTGATAGCAAAACTGGCTACAAAACTGGATCTGTTGACAGATCAAACATAAGGTGCTTTAACTGTGATGAGTTGGGCCATTTTGCTAGAGAATGTATGAAACCCAAGAAGGCAAAGAAAGACAAAGCCTATCTTAAATTGGAAGCAAAGTATGATGCTCTTCTAAAGAAGCAACAAGGGAAAGCTTATATTGCTGAGGGCAAAAGCTGGGATAATTCAGATAATGATGAAGATGAAGAAGTTGGAAACTATGCACTCATGGCCTTGGAGCAAGGAGATTCTTCATCATCTAAATCATAGGGTAAAGGAAAGAAGGTCATATGGATCATTGATAGTGGATATTCCAGGCATATGACAGGTGATAAGGCCCTGCTATCACAATTTGAGGAGATGGTTGACCCTTTGGTGACCTTTGGAGACAACAACAAAGGATTCACAATGGGATATGGCAAGATTGTTTCTGGAAATGTTGTCATTGAAGATGTAGCACTAGTTGCTGGATTAGAAGTAAATCTTCTAAGTGTTATTCAATTTGCAGATAGAGGTTTTCAAGTTGTTTTCAATAAAGAAGATTGTGCTTTTATTAGCAAAAAGATTGGTGAAATTGCTCTTAAAGGAGTAAAAAAGGGAAGTTTGTATGTTGCAGACTTAGACTCAACAAATAAGGATGGAGTATGTTGTTTCTACACCAAGGCATCAGAAGAGCAAAGCAAATTGTGGCATAAGAAGCTATCTCACTTAAATTTCAAAGCAATCAACACCTTAGTCAAGAAGGAGCTTGTGAGAGACATGCCTAGTCTGGAATTTGCTCAACTGGAAGTTTGTGAAGCTTGTTAGAAAGGAAAAATGAAAAGATCAAGTCACAAGTCAAAATCTGTGAATTCTATAAGTGCACCTCTGTAACTTATTCACATGGACTTGTTTGGGCCAGTAAATGTCTTGTCCATTTCAAGGAACAAATATGCCCTTGTCATGGTTGATGATTTTTCAAGATACACTTGGGTTGAGTTCATGTACTCTAAAGATGAAACTCCAAACATTATAATTGAGCACATCAAGAAAATTGAGAAGCAAGCTGAAGGAAAAGTTAGTGTGAAAAGATTGAGGAGTGATAATGGAACAGAATTCAGAAACTCAACATTAAGTGAATTCTGCAAAAGCAAAGGCATTGTTCAAGAATTTTCAGCAGCTAGAACACCTCAACAGAATGGAGTAGTTGAGAGGAAAAATAGAACATTGGTTGAAGCTGCTAGAACCTTGCTACAAGATGCTCAGTTGCCAACTAGTTTTTGGGAAGAGGCCGCTAATACTGCATGCTACACTCAAAACAGATATCTCATCAACAAAGCTCATGGCAAATCACCTTACTCAATCATGTCTAACAGGAAGCCTACAGTGAAGCATCTACATGTGTTTGGAAGCAAGTGTTATATTCTAAAAGACAACTCTGAATATGTGGGAAAATTTGACTCTAAAGTTTTTGAAGCAATTTTTCTGGGATATTCATTGGAAAGAACAGCCTACAAAGTTTATGTGATTGATCAAAAGAAAATTATGGAAAGCACAGATGTGACTTTTGATGATGACAAGTGTCCATGCTTGGAATGCCTTGATGTAAATAATGTTGAAGCCCTTGCATTTGAGAATCTAACCATTGACAGTGATTCTGATGAGGAAGATGAAGTTGTGGCACAACAAATGACAAATGAAGAGACCTCTGAACAAAATCATGGGAATGAAAGCTCTCTTCAGACACCTGAATTTGGTGGCACAAACTCAGGGGGAGAAGGAGAGAATGGAAATGACAGTCATGGTAATACTGAAGAAAATGATGAAGGCACTAGTCAACAGACACACACTAAAAAGTGGGATAGGAGTCATACAGTAGAAGCTATTATTGGGGATCCCTCAGCTGGTGTGAGAACTAGAAGTGCAACTGCTAATGAATGCCTACATGCATGTTTTCTATCTCAAGTAGAGCCCAAGAAAATTGAAGAAGCCCTATTGGATCCTGATTGGATATGTGCTATGCAGGAGGAGCTGAATCAGTTTGAGAGAAACAAAGTTTGGAAATTAGTCCCTGCACCAAAGAACAGAAGCATAATTGGAACTAAGTGGGTGTACAGGAACAAAATGGATGAAAATGGAATTGTTACTAGAAACAAAGCAAGGCTGTTTGCTAAAGGCTACTCACAAGAAGAGGGAATTGACTATGATGAGACTTTTGCTCCTGTTGCAAGACTAGAAGCAATAAGAATTTTTATGGCATTTGCTGCACACTCAAATTTCAAGGTGTATCAAATGGATGTCAAAAGTGCTTTTCTTAATGGTGAACTAGAAGAAGAAGTTTATGTGCAACAGCCACCTGGCTTTGAAGATCCAGAATTTCCTAACTTTGTTTACAAATTACTCAAGGCTCTATATGGATTGAAACAGGCACCTGGAGCCTGGTATGATACACTGTCAGAATTTCTACTCAAACATGGTTTTACCTGAGGTACTATTGATAAGACTCTCTTCTACAAGAAGCATGGTAAAGATATGATCCTAGTTCAAATCTATATGGATGATATCATCTTTGGATCTACAAATGAAAAGCTTTGTTAAAGATTCTCTAGGCTAATGCAGAGTGAGTATGAAATGAGCATGATGGGAGAATTGAGTTACTTCCTTGGCCTTCAAGTTAGTCAAAGAAGTGATGGTATTTTCATCAGCCAAACCAAATATGTGAATGACTTATTGAAGAAATTTGGTATGGTGGATAGCTCACTTGCATCTACACCAATGTCTACTGCAACCAAGTTGGATGAAGACAAGAAAGGCAAGAGTGTGGATATTTCAAGCTATAGAGGGATGATTGGATCATTGTTTTATTTGACTGCTAGTAGACCAGACATCATGTTTGCTACTTGTCTATGTGCTAGATTTCAAGCCAATCCAAAGGAATCACATTTGATGGCTGTGAAAAGGATTTTCTGATACTTAAAGGGAACTCCAAACTTGGGATTATGGTATCCTAAGGGAACTGGTTTTGAAGCTGTTGGATACACAGATGCAGATTTTGCTGGATGCAGGGTTGATAGGAAAAGTACTAGTGGAAGCTGTCAATTTCTTGGTCAAAGACTTGTATCCTGGTATAGTAAGAAACAATAATCTGTGTCAACTTCCACAGCTGAAGCTGAATATATAGCTGCTGGAAGTTGTTGTGCTCAGGTGCTTTGGATTAGAAATCAGCTAATGGACTATGGTCTAGTGTTACACAAAATTCCTATTATGTGTGACAATACTAGTGCCATATCTATAGTAGCTAATCCAGTTAATCATTCTAGAACAAAGCACATTGATGTTAGGTACCATTTTATCAGGGAACATGCTGTAAATGGTACCATTGAGCTCATTTTTGTTCCAACAGAGAAATAATTAGCTGACATTTTTACTAAACCTTTGGATGAAGCAACCTTCACTAGACTTGTGAGTGAAATTGGAATGCTCAATTCTTCATCCTAAGGCAAGAACTCAGCTAATGTGTTGCAGCAGATTAATTTCTAATAAATCAACCTAGTTTGATTTAATTGGAAATTAACTGAAATATGAATTATAAATATTTCAGAATCTCTGTATATTTTTTTTTTTTTTTAAAAACTCAAAAATTAACTTAGAATATTTCAAATTCTAAGTAAACTGCTTAGTTGTTAATTTACATCTTAAATGTGTAAAATTAACACAAGGCAGAATGACAGTACTCAAAGGTATAGAGAACTGATTTCTCGATAAGTCAAAATGACTTATCGACAAGTCATTTTAGAGTTCTCGAGTGAGTCCTCGATAAGTCTATTTACAGACTTCTCGAATGACTTCTCGATAAGCTCTATTATGACTTATCGATAAGACCATGTAGAGTTCTCTAATAGTGTTAATTCATAGAGTTCTCGACAAGGATATTTTGAGACTTATCAATAACTCATAACTAAAATAATTTAATTCAATGAATTATTTTAGACAAATACTTTTGGAAAATTTATTCTGATTTCAATTTGATCAATTCAAATAAATTAGAATCTTTTTTTGTCCATTTTCGGACAAATTGGGCATTTATCAGAGTTAGAGTTCTCGATAAATCATTTCTTAGTTCTCGAAAAGAATTAATAAAATGACTTATCGAATGTACCTTTTTCAAATTCAAAATTACTTCTCGATAAGTTTAATATCAACCATTTATTTGACTTCTCGATAAGTATTTTACTTTTTCTGTAAATACCCAGACTTCTCGATTAATTTGAACTTGGAATTTTTCAAAAATCTAAGTAAACTGAATATTTATTACTTCATATCTTCAGTATATGAGCTTAATAAATAACAGATCAAAAGAAGCAAAAAAAAGTATGAAAAACTGAACAAATTTAATTTATAAATTATGTTCATAAAAATACTTTTGACATACTTTGTCTCTAATTTCTCTGACTTATTGACACCTTTACATGCTTATGTGATTTCTTGTTTACGTGAAAATAGGTTAGTCCAATGTTAGTAGACTAGTACATTATTTGTGTTGTTTTGAGTATGCTGATAGTGGTTAATTTATTTGACTAAATGCTGATAGGATGAGTTACTTTTTGTGTAGGGAGTACGTGCTTATTTGTATGGGGAATAGTCATTCTTTAAAGTAAACTAATATTCTTGAGTACTTGCATGGGGAATAGTAACTAGTCATTTCTAACTGTCAAGTATGCTTATGTGATTATTAATCTTATTATCCGGGCAACTCAAGAGTCTCTTGGTTTCTATCTTTACTCCCTCTATAAATTAAAACGCTTCACTCTTTATCATTTATCGCTACTCTTATTCTCAATAAACATCCACTTTCAAAATCATCTCTTGTTCATCTCTCTTTTTCTCAAATGGATGCCCAGTCTTTTACAGACTTTTAAATGGAGTTTACCAACCGGTCCATCATTTGGATGATGACCTAGTTTATTTTGATCCTATCGGACTTCGTGTTCGTCTCAAGGGGGTTGTTTGCAGCCCCTTTGATATTCCACTTGAGGTCTTTGACGAACTCTCGTGGAATGATCAAATCAGCATTCTTTTCTGTAACACCCCCAGATTCGGGGTCGGGGATCCGGGTCGTCACGAGTTCCATTTCCCTTAATAACACCCAATCTTAATAATTACTCAACTACTCTGTACTGTGACCCCACAATAAACACACACACCACACGTTATAGTCTCAGAGATGAACATCCAAAAATAACCACAAGTCATTTTATTCCACAATTATCTGCCAATACACCTTAAAAGGTTTTCTGAATAAATTTACATTTCTTTGCCATTATTACAATTCATAAATATAAATAAATCTGGTCCATCAAAAGTTGAAAGCCTAGCCTATTGGTAGTTCCTACCTCAGCTACGGCGGCATCAATGCTTCTAGAAAACTGCGGAACGTCTCCTAATCGCTTGTGAATCGGGAGCTTGGTTTTGTTCATCTTTTCTATCTGTTGTTGTGTGATGAAAGAAGAAAGCAAGGGTGAGCAGCAAGCCCACCAAAATAATATGTATAATGATTAATAGTATATGAGCCTACTCATAATACTCATGAAAGTCTTGGTCAAAAGAAATGAACCAAGTTTGATATCTTAATGCGATGAAGTCGCAAAATATTCAGTATATATACATATATACTTTTCAAAATATTGGAAGTCCTCTTCCATGCATAATATACACAAAGTCCCAGTGTATAACTGTATAAAAAAAATATCGTTGCAAGGTGATCTCATATATCTAACCTTGTCTCAACGTTTTTCTGAAAATCTTTGTCATTCATAAGACAATTATTAATTAGATATAAGTTTAAAAGATGAAGTTACAAGATACCCCAAAATACTTATATCTTTCCCAAATACTACTTGAACTACCCCCGTTCAAGTTATAATCAGTTTCAAAGGTTCATCACATAGATGAGACTACAAGACAAGATTTGAATAGATTCAATCTTTGAATATCATTATAAATAATGAAGTTACGAGATACTTCATTAAGACCTGATATATAAATATATTCATATATATCTCCCATACATTTCCTGAAAACCTCTGTCATGTAAAGTATGAACAGAGTTGCAATATCCAATGAATTTGGAAGGAAAAGAATTTTGGCATAAACCAGATATCTTGCTGATCAGGCAAAGATACCAATAAGTAACCTTTTCTACTAGTAGATGGATGAATCCCCCACCGGTCATCACCCTGGCCACATAAGGACCTTGTGCTGGACCGCCACCCGGCCTCTTACGCATTGATGGACTGCCACCCAGCCACTTACACTTTGATAGACCGTACCCCGGCCTGTCGCTTATGCCGACTCAATTAGATGGGCTTACTTCCCGAACATTGGGCAAGTAATCAATTCATTTATCAAAACAGCAATCTTGTTGCGAATATAAAATACACCATAGAGCCGGATCCCTCAGGTTTTGAGCGAGTATTTAAATCCCCTTAAAAGGAAGATCTTAAATATAAAAATGAGTTTTGGGATCCGCTCTAACTTTTAAAAATCATTTTGAAGACTCGAAAACACTTTAAAGAGTGTTTGGAGTAAAACTGATTTAATGAAATAAATCAGTCCCGATATATTAGAAAATATCTGAATATTATTATTTAAATAATATTCTCATAAAGAATTATCTTTATAAAAATAATTGAAGTAGAAGTATTAAAACTTATACTTGAAATAAACATTAAATAACCAAAGATATACTTATATGAAAGTATTATCTTTATTTGAATAATCGAAAATAAGTTTGATTATTAACACTTTATTCTCTAATGAAATAAAGAATATATTTCAGTAATAAGCGGAGTCATAATACCTCGAATGAATATTATAAATAATATTCATTAAATAAAATAAAGGAGTCATACATCCTCAAATGAATATCCAAGTAATATTCAATAATAATATAAACTGAGTCATAAGCCCTCGAATGAATATTCAAATAATATTCAAATAATAAAATAAACTGAGTCATAAGCCCTCGAATGAATATTCAAATAATAAAATAAACTGAGTCATAAGCCCTCGAATGAATATTCAAATAATATTCAAATAATAGAATAAAGGTATCGAATAAACCTTATTCGATCCATAGTTTTAAAAACTATATCCATATATATATATATAAATATATATATATATAATATACTCGGGAACATCGACTCCCGGTTTAGAAATATGTTCACCTTTTATCCCCTATACTAAGGGTATACGCAACTACTTGCTTATTTCTAGCATAGGTATTATGCAACTATAAGCATTGAAATCAACAGATAGATAACCAGATTACGAAACAGACATGCATATATACCATATTAGCATGCTCCAATATATCGCAAAATTTGCTAATAACAATCATGCAATATCACAAGATAATGCATATACATATATTTACATCACAACAACAGTATAACGGGTAGAAAACTTGCCTGAGCGACTTGGGGTGATAAAAGGCTCAGAACGAGTCTGGTAACCTATAAACAACAAGTAAGTTGGAATTAAACCAAAATCACTTGTAAATCTATACTTTAACTAACTTAGATTCTAACGCTTGTTTTGCGCTCACTGATTCGCTTAAGTCACTCGGGTACCCTCGGCTCCACCATTTTTAATAATTTAACCTTTACGAGTTTTAAAGCGATTCCTTCGCGAGTGTCTTACCAACTGCCTAACACACTTACCATAAATGTTTCATACATTAATTAACCCTTTTTGGTCCTTAACCTATGTTTCAAAGTAAGGCGAGGGGAAAAGTTTCGTTCGCGAAACGCCGTTACTTGAAACGGTCGTTTCTCCTAAACCGTGCATCGGAATCGAACGAACTACATATCAAAACGAAGCTCGTAACATGAGCTATCTAAACATGGCAGTGGTCATAATCTAGCAGGGGGTTCTCGGGTCCTAATGTTATGCACAAAAACAGTCTAAAGAAAATCGGACGTTACGACGGCTATGTTTACGCGATTACCAATGTTTAAACTACTCCAATTAACCACCAACCAACTCATAACCATCAATACAACAAAACTTCACCTAAACCATACCACATCAGTCCATAATATCCAAGGTTTTCAACTCAAACAACCATAATCAAGACCTATGAACTATAATCAAGCTTCAATTACCAAAACACTTCCAAATCAAACCAAACTACTAATAATCACAATCCATGCTTCTCATTTCACAACACCAACCATTAAAATTACTAACAAATAAAGTAAAGGCTAGGGTTTGAAGTTTATACCTTCCTTGGGAGGTGTTAAGTTGCTAGGAAGCCTTAGGGAGCCTCCTACAAGCTTGATCTTTCCAAAGAAATCAAGAACACAAAGTTAGGCTTTGAAGTTTCTAAAAGTCCGATTTAAAGAACTGTAAAAATGAGGGTCTTACCATGATTATTTGGACGAGACTTGTGAACAAGAGTTGTAGGCCATCTCAATACCTTTCCAATGAGCTATAGAACACAATATTTGAGTGAGAAATGAAGGAGATACAGCAGTTTTAGTGTTCTGGTTCTGTTTTGGCCGAGAGCATGAAGAACAATGCCTTGGTTTCTTTTTGATTTTGATGAAAAATGATTTGCTTGGCTTGGTTGGTTTGATTTTTGTGTTTGTTTTAGTAAATTACCTAGTTGCCCTTGATTTTGTGTGGTTAAAAAGCCACCACATCTCCTTCCTTCCCATGTCATGCTTGTGTCATCCTCATGATGTCATCCTCCCCTCCTTGTCCTCTTTCTATTGGTTGGATGACATCATCCCCACTAATCCCCTTGATTAACTTCCTAATCGTTTGCCTAATAACCGCTGATCTGTTATACGGTTCGCTTAACTTTCGTTTTCGTTTATCGTTTGAGGGATCATACCCGGGATCTTATTACTTAGGTTCCCTTAACCTTTCTCAATATATTATATTCCTTTTATGATCCTCTCCTATAATCCTTTAATTTAAATCCTTTTTATCCTGTTACCTTTTTCTCAAATCTTTCCGTATCTAGTGTATTTCCGGGAAAAATCAAAGTGTTCGGATTTGGATTCTGACGATCTTTACATACACTTATATCCCATATAAAGTACTAATAAAATCTCAGAATATCCATATCAGAACCCCTACATAGTGTGGCATGAAAAGTTTTCTCATTCAGCAAAAACACTATTCATAAGGGTTTCAAAAATTTCCCAAAAATTGGGGTTATTACAGTCTCCCCTGCTTAAAAGGATTCCGTCCCGGAATCAGATAGAAAGTGAATAGGGATACTCTCTTAGCATTGCACTTTCTAACTCTCGAGTAAATTTTCCCACATTGTGGTTCTACCACCAAACTCTGCCTAGTTTGATAATCCTTCCCCTAAGCACTTGTTCCTTTTCACTCTATAACCCTTCCCGGTTGCTCCATATAGGTTACGTCGGGTTGCATGTCTATGCGCTCCTATGCCCCTATTTATCTGGCATCCGAATTACCCTTTCTTAACATTGATACGTGAAACGCGTTATGACTCGCTACATGTTCTGGGGTAAGGCTAGCTCATATGCTAACTTCCCAATACTCCTTAATATATCCAAGGGTCCAACAATTGGTGGACTTAGCTTTCCTTTCTTTCCGAATCTCATTAATTCTTTTCAAGGGAATACTTTTAACAAGCCTCCTTCCTATTCTTTGTCCTTTCGGGTCAAATCGACATACTTCTTATGTCCTTCCTGGCTACTACCAGTCGTCCTCTGATTAGATCTATTATATCCTTGGTCCTTTGGACTACTGCGGGTCCGAGCATCTTGCGCTCTACAACTTCATCCTAACGTAAGGGAGATCGACATTGTCTTCCCTCAAGGATCTCATAAGGCGATACCTCAATACTGACATATGATCTATTATCGTAAGATAACTTAATCCGCGTTAAGTGATCATTCCAATTTCTTTCAAGTCTATTGCACAGACTCTCATTATAGCTTTTAGCATTAGAGCTTTTGCTTCTCAATACCCATTCTTTTCCAGTTCGTAATCGCTACTACCTTCCGTTCCTAATATTATACTGGTTATACTTTTGCTCGTTAGCGTTCTATAACCTTTTAATAACCACGTCAACCTTAGTATTACGAATGTGTTCCCATTCTGAATACCACCATAACTTTACTACTCCTTTTTCAGCTGTTTCTATTTTCGAAAGCTTAATCCTTCATATAGAAGTAAAAGAATTTATTGAGAGATCACTATGATCATGAACACTTGTTATCTCACATAGTTAGTACAGAAGGTGGCCAGCCTTTAGTACTTGACAAGCAATTAAACAATAGTTGGTATCCTACTAGGCTTCTATCACACAGATAGACAGTCATTCGGCAATACCTCCCCTTCTGGAAGGGTTGTTCTTCTCAACTTACATGAAATGAAAAGAAGAGAAAAGAACGAACTGAAGAGAATTGTATATATAAAAAAAAAATATACTGCCATAAAATATCTGGCTTGGAACCTACCTCTGAACTATAGAGGTTTGTCATAGGAGAACAAAACATATACGTATTTATATCAGCATCAAGTATTATAGCATCGTATTTCCCATGCCTAAATATTTCTATTCCGTCCATCATTCTATGGACCCATGCTCTTCCTCGAGCTTATACACAATCACCTTTGAAACTCCCTCGATTTCGAAAATCGAACCTGGGATCTCATTTTAGACATCACCGTTACTAGAGTTCTATGCTTGCACCGCAACCTTCCTCATATAGTAATACGACTCTCTTTTCATAAGAGGGAATAAATATCCAATAGGTAGATACTCTACTTAATTAGTCTATCAATGATAACTTATACACTACCATGACCCGTTTAGTGGTACTCAATCTCAACATCCATTCCAATACAACTCTCACGGTTGTAGTCAGCTCATTACTCGCAGAATCATTACTGCATTACTATGGCCCACCGTTGACCTACTGTAGTCATTCATTTTCCATGAAGTCTTAATAGCTAACCATACGGAGTCCATACATGTCGTATCAAATCCTTCTAAGGAGGTAACATAATCACAATTCATGATTCATGGAGTACACTCCTGATCCTGACATACATACATGACATGAAGCATATAAAATTGCAGAAGAGTTTCAATCAAAGCACCGATAGCAGGTTAATACCATTCTTAATCATATGCCTTCAATAGAAGACTTAACTCAAAGGTTTGTTTGGTCCTTTTTGAAACATGGTCCTGGCTTATCTCAAGATAGGACCTTCTAAGATAGATAGCCCGTTCATGGCGATTACACAAATTAAACCTTTACCAACTACTATTACGGTTGGGTATTGCACAGTCATCAGAAGGAATGTCAATCTTCCAAACCATAATTCAACCTCCACATTTTTAACCATCATCACTGTATTCGTTTGGCACACGCGCCTATAATTATCCACTTACCTTTAAAGTGTCGGCCACCTCTTTGGCCTTTCCTGATAGTACAATTTCCTTATAGTCAATGTCATTTTAACCACCTCCAAATAATTTTCTACCTCATTTCAATCATAGCTTATGTGAAGATGTTTTCCTTAAAATCTGATGAGTAAAAAAAAATCACCATTTTTCCATAAGTTATTGCCTCAGTCTTTAGAGGTTAATCACTGTCATGACTGACTCTCAATTATACTTAGAGCATCTTCTATCTTAAGTCCTAATTGCCCTGAACAATTTCGACCATTACTGGTTCGATCCATACCTTCTCGTGGTTTAACACGTGCCTCACTTGGCATCAATATAATTACGTCATATTTCCTTTATCAATATTTCTATTCTTGAAAATTTTGAATATTACCTTTCTCCTTGTAAAACCTCTAGGGTTATCCTTGAATCGTTCCTCCTGTATTCCTTAGATACAGGGCATATCAAAATACCATTTACTACTACTAGAACCATTGTCTATATACTTCTGAAAAAATTCTCCACTGATTCTTAAAGGTTGTTATTACCTTAATCCTTTCCAATTCACCCTGTCAAAACTCATACTGTCCCTATTAAGGGTGAAATGCCAACCTTTATGCATTCCCCTAGGATTCATTTTAAGTTACCGATGTTCTATTCTTAATTCCACCTTTAAAAGGTACATGCATCCTTCCATGGATAAATCAAGTCATATATCCTTGATAGATTATCTTATTCATCATTCCCACCTCGATAGTCTATACCTAACTTCATAATAGCATCCTTATTCAAATTGAGGTCAATCCATATGGCCTCCAAAAGATAACAATGGTCATCCGCTTTTCTTTCCTGATTTGGTAATGATAACATGGATGTTCTGGAAGATATTGGTCATGTTCAACGTGAACCTCTTCTTAATAATTCCTTATTTACTTTTGTTGTTTATCTCAACAGTCATCTCAATGTTGGGATATCTCTCATACCTGGCGTCTCCCTTTCTGGGTATCGAGCCACCGGTCTTACATTTCACATTACTGAAGGTCACTTCCTTCATCCAATTTTTCCTGATTTCTTACTTTCTTGTCTCCTCAGTCTATCCGTGTCTCAATATTTATCCTTCGAACTATCTCAAGGTTTCCTCGAATCCTCCCAACTTAAAGGGGATAAAATATACATAACTCTTATGCCTTCAACCATCAATTTTAACTCATGGTGAATCACCCTCATCCTGACGATTACATACTCTTCTATTTCTATTTTTATGAGTCTTTAGGGTTTCCTCATACCCAACTCCCTTATCATTCCTCAAACTCTCTTGCCTTTATATTCCTTTCTCTTATCATTATTTCATGAACCAACACAACATAAGCATTGATTTCAAACATCCCGTCATTCTGGATTCGTGTCTTCAGAACGAATCTTGATAACTTTTACAACTTAGATTCATAATTCATCATACTCGTCTGCCTTTGTTCTGGCTCTAAAGCTTTTACACTATTCCATAACCTTGGGAATTACTTTCCCGAAAATAATTGGCTGAACTTTAATCAGTTTATTATAATCTCTTGCTCCGTGCCTTCCTTGGCCTTTCACCAGCGGGTGGTCTCTCTCTTGGGAGGGTAAGTGACAAAAATAGTCTTTTGTGATTCGTCAATCATTTAGAATCTCAAATGATTCCTATATTTCCTTTAGCCAGGCTCTTGCCTCGACTAGGTCAACTTGTTCCTTGGAACTCTGAGAGCTTAACGATTTAAAGGTCATGAAAGAATTTCCTGCCGCATTGTCCCCTCAGGGTGGTGGTTGGGGATAATAGTCTAAGTTCTGTCTAGACAGGTCCATAAATTGCCATATAGGAGTACCGTCTCGGGTCTCCTTTCCTTACTCGACTTTCTGTTTCCTTAGTATGAAATGTTTCAACCTTCTCCCATAATCGGGGTTATCTTATACATTAAAAACCTTATTTTCCACTCTATTATGTTATGGGTTCTTTCTTTCTTGATGGAAACCTCCCTGACTATCACACTCTGGGTTTGCCCTAAATCCTATTCCTCAAACTATGGCTCTCATCTAAGTTCTCATCCTTAAGCTCTTGAACTTTCGGAACCCAAATTCTATAGGAATACCTCATTATTCCCTTATCATCTTTCTCAGTATTAATCTCATATCTATTTGTTGGCTCTCTGCCTTCATTCATCACTTTTTCTGGCACAATATATTCCTTTCCAATAATTCGGGCTGTATTGCAATCTCAAACAACTTTTCGGTACCGGCTCCGGTTACCTTCATATCTATTTCCATTTTTTTTTTTCAAAATCTCTTATCAACCCTCCCAAAGTCATTATCATCTTGAGTCTCTCCTTTTTACTAAGGGCATCAGCCACCACATTGGCTTTCCCCGAATGATAAAGAATCTCCCAATCATAATTCTTGATTAGCTCTAACCGCCTCCTCTGGCGTATGTTGAGCTCTTTCTACGTAAGAATGTACTAGAGCACTTATGGCTTAGGTAATTCTCGCACTTCTCTCCATACAAGTAGTGCCTCCAATCTTTAGGGTAAAACTATTGCCACGAGCCTAAGCTCATGGGCGGGGATATAGAATTTCATATTACCTTAATTGTCTTAACGCAGACGCGATTATCTTGCTGTGCTAAGAAGCACCCTAATTCCTTATGCGAAGCGTCACTTACAAATCACAAAATCTCCTTTTTCCATCCGGCAACGCCAACATAGGGGCCGTCACCAACCTTTGCTTCAGTTCTTGAAAGCTGTTCTCGCATTTCTCTGTCCATTCGAACTTCTCAGTCTTACGAGTAAGCCGTGTTAAAGGGGCTACTATCTTTACAAACTTGAACGAACCTCCGGTAGTGACCGACCAATCCTACCTCTGGTAGTTTCCCTAACCATGGTTATCAATTCCTCCATGGTCCTTTATTCATTCTTGTCAGGATCCTCCTTGGGATCCTCCTCAACAACTATCCCTGCTAGGACAACCTCCTCAACCGCTACATCCTCAATATCAACATCATCTGGTCCTGCGTTAGGACGCTCTATCGGATCCATAATCTGATCTCCAATGAGTAATAAAACATCATCGCGTTGATGTTCCTCAACTTCAGGGTTCGGAGTCCCGCTACCATATACGATAACGAACTACGCTCCTATCACGATATTTATAAGGGTTCCCATAAGGGTTTTAACTGTCAGTACTACGTTAGGTAGCCCGACTATGAACTTGGCAAGAGTTCTTATTATCTTAGTGAACTTATTATCTTAACGTCCCATCATCTCTGAGGTTTATAACGCTTAGCTCTGATACCATTTCTGTAACACCCCCAGATTCGGGGTCGGGGATCCGGGTCGTCACGAGTTCCATTTCCCTTAATAACACCCAATCTTAATAATTACTCAACTACTCTGTACTGTGACCCCACAATAAACACACACACCACACGTTATAGTCTCAGAGATGAACATCCAAAAATAACCACAAGTCATTTTATTCCACAATTATCTGCCAATACACCTTAAAAGGTTTTCTGAATAAATTTACATTTCTTTGCCATTATTACAATTCATAAATATAAATAAATCTGGTCCATCAAAAGTTGAAAGCCTAGCCTATTGGTAGTTCCTACCTCAGCTACGGCGGCATCAATGCTTCTAGAAAACTGCGGAACGTCTCCTAATCGCTTGTGAATCGGGAGCTTGGTTCTGTTCATCTTTTCTATCTGTTGTTGTGTGATGAAAGAAGAAAGCAAGGGTGAGCAGCAAGCCCACCAAAATAATATGTATAATGATTAATAGTATATGAGCCTACTCATAATACTCATGAAAGTCTTGGTCAAAAGAAATGAACCAAGTTTGATATCTTAATGCGATGAAGTCGCAAAATATTCAGTATATATACATATATACTTTTCAAAATATTGGAAGTCCTCTTCCATGCATAATATACACAAAGTCCCAGTGTATAACTGTATAAAAAAAATATCGTTGCAAGGTGATCTCATATATCTAACCTTGTCTCAACGTTTTTCTGAAAATCTTTGTCATTCATAAGACAATTATTAATTAGATATAAGTTTAAAAGATGAAGTTACAAGATACCCCAAAATACTTATATCTTTCCCAAATACTACTTGAACTACCCCCGTTCACGTTATAATCAGTTTCAAAGGTTCATCACATAGATGAGACTACAAGACAAGATTTGAATAGATTCAATCTTTGAATATCATTATAAATAATGAAGTTACGAGATACTTCATTAAGACCTGATATATAAATATATTCATATATATCTCCCATACATTTCCTGAAAACCTCTGTCATGTAAAGTATGAACAGAGTTGCAATATCCAATGAATTTGGAAGGAAAAGAATTTTGGCATAAACCAGATATCTTGCTGATCAGGCAAAGATACCAATAAGTAACCTTTTCTACTAGTAGATGGATGAATCCCCCACCGGTCATCACCCTGGCCACATAAGGACCTTGTGCTGGACCGCCACCCGGCCTCTTACGCGTTGATGGACTGCCACCCAGCCACTTACACTTTGATAGACCGTACCCCGGCCTGTCGCTTATGCCGACTCAATTAGATGGGCTTACTTCCCGAACATTGGGCAAGTAATCAATTCATTTATCAAAACAGCAACCTTGTTGCGAATATAAAATACACCATAGAGCCGGATCCCTCAGGTTTTGAGCGAGTATTTAAATCCCCTTAAAAGGAAGATCTTAAATATAAAAATGAGTTTTGGGATCCGCTCTAACTTTTAAAAATCATTTTGAAGACTCGAAAACACTTTAAAGAGTGTTTGGAGTAAAACTGATTTAATGAAATAAATCAGTCCCGATATATTAGAAAATATCTGAATATTATTATTTAAATAATATTCTCATAAAGAATTATCTTTATAAAAATAATTGAAGTAGAAGTATTAAAACTTATACTTGAAATAAACATTAAATAACCAAAGATATACTTATATGAAAGTATTATCTTTATTTGAATAATCGAAAATAAGTTTGATTATTAACACTTTATTCTCTAATGAAATAAAGAATATATTTCAGTAATAAGCGGAGTCATAATACCTCGAATGAATATTATAAATAATATTCATTAAATAAAATAAAGGAGTCATACATCCTCAAATGAATATCCAAGTAATATTCAATAATAATATAAACTGAGTCATAAGCCCTCGAATGAATATTCAAATAATATTCAAATAATAAAATAAACTGAGTCATAAGCCCTCGAATGAATATTCAAATAATAAAATAAACTGAGTCATAAGCCCTCGAATGAATATTCAAATAATATTCAAATAATAGAATAAAGGTATCGAATAAACCTTATTCGATCCATAGTTTTAAAAACTATATCCATATATATATATATAAATATATATATATATATAATATACTCGGGAACATCGACTCCCGGTTTAGAAATATGTTCACCTTTTATCCCCTATACTAAGGGTATACGCAACTACTTGCTTATTTCTAGCATAGGAATTATGCAACTATAAGCATTGAAATCAACAGATAGATAACCAGATTACGAAACAGACATGCATATATACCATATTAGCATGCTCCAATATATCGCAAAATTTGCTAATAACAATCATGCAATATCACAAGATAATGCATATACATATATTTACATCACAACAACAGTATAACGGGTAGAAAACTTGCCTGAGCGACTTGGGGTGATAAAAGGCTCGGAACGAGTCTGGTAACCTATAAACAACAAGTAAGTTGGAATTAAACCAAAATCACTTGTAAATCTATACTTTAACTAACTTAGATTCTAACGCTTGTTTTGCGCTCACTGATTCGCTTAAGTCACTCGGGTACCCTCGGCTCCACCATTTTTAATAATTTAACCTTTACGAGTTTTAAAGCGATTCCTTCGCGAGTGTCTTACCAACTGCCTAACACACTTACCATAAATGTTTCATACATTAATTAACCCTTTTTGGTCCTTAACCTATGTTTCAAAGTAAGGCGAGGGGAAAAGTTTCGTTCGCGAAACGCCGTTACTTGAAACGGTCGTTTCTCCTAAACCGTGCATCGGAATCGAACGAACTACATATCAAAACGAAGCTCGTAACATGAGCTATCTAAACATGGCAGTGGTCATAATCTAGCAGGGGGTTATAGGGTCCTAATGTTATGCACAAAAACAGTCTAAAGAAAATCGGACGTTACGACGGCTATGTTTACGCGATTACCAATGTTTAAACTACTCCAATTAACCACCAACCAACTCATAACCATCAATACAACAAAACTTCACATAAACCATACCACATCAGTCCATAATATCCAAGGTTTTCAACTCAAACAACCATAATCAAGACCTATGAACTATAATCAAGCTTCAATTACCAAAACACTTCCAAATCAAACCAAACTACTAATAATCACAATCCATGCTTCTCATTTCACAACACCAACCATTAAAATTACTAACAAATAAAGTAAAGGCTAGGGTTTGAAGTTTATACCTTCCTTGGGAGGTGTTAAGTTGCTAGGAAGCCTTAGGGAGCCTCCTACAAGCTTGATCTTTCCAAAGAAATCAAGAACACAAAGTTAGGCTTTGAAGTTTCTAAAAGTCCGATTTAAAGAACTGTAAAAATGAGGGTCTTACCATGATTATTTGGACGAGACTTGTGAACAAGAGTTGTAGGTCATCTCAATACCTTTCCAATGAGCTATAGAACACAATATTTGAGTGAGAAATGAAGGAGATACAGCAGTTTTAGTGTTCTGGTTCTGTTTTGGCCGAGAGCATGAAGAACAATGCCTTGGTTTCTTTTTGATTTTGATGAAAAATGATTTGCTTGGCTTGGTTGGTTTGATTTTTGTGTTTATTTTAGTAAATTACCTAGTTGCCCTTGATTTTGTGTGGTTAAAAAGCCACCACATCTCCTTCCTTCCCATGTCATGCTTGTGTCATCCTCATGATGTCATCCTCCCCTCCTTGTCCTCTTTCTATTGGTTGGATGACATCATCCCCACTAATCCCCTTGATTAACTTCCTAATCGTTTGCCTAATGACCGCTGATCTGTTATACGGTTCGCTTAACTTTCGTTTTCGTTTATCGTTTGAGGGATCATACCCGGGATCTTATTACTTAGGTTCCCTTAACCTTTCTCAATATATTATATTCCTTTTATGATCCTCTCCTATAATCCTTTAATTTAAATCCTTTTTATCCTGTTACCTTTTTCTCAAATCTTTCCGTATCTAGTGTATTTCCGGGAAAAATCAAAGTGTTCGGATTTGGATTCTGACGATCTTTACATACACTTATATCCCATATAAAGTACTAATAAAATCTCAGAATATCCATATCAGAACCCCTACATAGTGTGGCATGAAAAGTTTTCTCATTCAGTAAAAACACTATTCATAAGGGTTTCAAAAATTTCCCAAAAATTGGGGTTATTACATTTTCTTTGAAGGGGAAGTCTCTCTGGAGATGGAGAGACGTGCAAGGGTGGGTGAGCAGCAACGCCTTGCTGCTTTGGAGTTGCAGGAGAGGATCATCTCTCTTGCACACTCCATGTCCAGAGCTTACCAGCGCAAGGCAAGGAGGTTGGAGGCCGAGAAGAAGAAGTCTAAATTAGTGTAGTTAGGATTAGGATTTACTTGATGTAATATGCATCTTAATGTACTCTGTGTTTAATATTAATGAAATTATCTTCTTCTTTATCAATTTGTTTTTGTTGCTTGATTGTTTATGTCATGATTGTCTTGTGTTTACAAATTAATTGATTATTAGTTTTCCTGTCATAATGCTTGCAACTGTATGTCTCAATGGTTATGCCTAATCAATACAGATAAATATGTTCAATGCATTATAGGTTCAACACAATCCACTCAGACAATAATAGGAGATTCAAGTTTCAATCAACAGGTATTTGTGTTAAACTGCAGCTAAAACATTTCAAAACCAAACTGCGGTTTACCCAGGCAAAACAACAAAAACACAAACTCAAACACAATCCCACTCAGGTAACTCTCAAAAGGAACCTGTTTTACAAAAGGACAAAATCCCCAAAATGTTCTTCAGTTGTTCTGATTGTTTGAGAAAAATGAACTGGTATCACAAACATGGAAATTTATCAGCTTTTCATGAATATCACTAATGCACCTTCATGTGCAAAACAGTCTTAATAGATTGATAGGTTTGAGGGTAGTACTCCTGAGGGGGAGCTATCTAAATCCTCTCCAATTTAATTGGAGGTTCCTCAAGAAGGAACAACTCCCCTCATAACTCTAGCAGAAGTTGTCTTAGCAGTCAAAGCTAGAAGAACAATTGCCTATGACAATATCATAAGAAGGGCAATCTTAGCACATTCAAGTGCCAATGTGTTGCAAAACACACAAGGGTTTGAGGCTGGTGCACATGGAAGTAACCCAGTCAAATCCCCTCCAATTCAATTGGAGGTTTCCACTACAAGTGGAGGACAACACACTGTCACAACCACAGAGCAATCTGTGAGTCAAACTGTGACCCCAGTCATAGATGCTTATGCACTCATTTTTCTGGTGAAATGAGTATGATTACCCCTATATGGTCTTCCTCTAATTATATGATCACAGATTAACTCTTCTCAGCCACCTCTTATTTCTGTAGGTCAAACAACATTTGAGCCTTTCATGTGAGAATAAGAGAAAAGATTGAGAGAAAAATAGAGAATAAGAGAGGCAGGATCCTTCTTGGCAAAAGGAAAGGTAGATGAGTGTATAGATTTAGTAATCCTTGTGAGGGAACTCTGACTCTCAAAAGTCAGACTAGTGCAGTGAGAAGTAGTGAGACTACTTATTCAAAAGAATAGAGAACTTAGGACTTATATCACTGACAGGCTTTTTCTGCAGATCTAAGTGAAATTTCAATTCTATTTGATAAACTCATCACCATAAATCTCACTGAAGCTTGAAGCTGCAGACAGTATTCCAAATGGACAATGACAGCAGCTTGAACAATGTGCATCTAGCTGGACCCTTCTTCATGAAGATAATGTCAAAAAGGGGGAGAAGATATATCTAAATGCCAAAACAGTTAATGGATGTTAAATAAATCTAAATGCAACTCAATAAAAGAAGACCAGATGGGAAGATTGGTTTCTGCATTTAGTTAAAGTTTTGACGTCATCAATCAGAACTTGTGCATAATTTCTTAATGAACAAGTTGGGGGAGATTGTAATATATAATAGATGATGTCAAAGATTACTGGAGCTAACAATGTCATTAGCATCTCTGATCATAGTATGGAACAAATCAGATGGACATATGATCTGAGTAAAAGATTAATGAATGATTATCTTCAGTAATCAGTTAAACTCGGGGTTAGTCTTGTTAACAGGAATGAATTTGTGATAAGCAATCTTCTCACAAATTGGGAGAGATTGTTGTGCAAGACATGCCTGTATCATAACTTGACAACCCTAAGATTAGTTGTATTGTAACCTCAATCTGTAATTTATACTTGTGACACTTAATGTCTGTAACATGTAAATGGAGCAGACTGGAGCATTTTTCCCTAAACAGTGTCAAGCCTAAGAATTCTATCTGGAAGAAGATCAAGAAGATCATGCCTCAGAAGAATTATGAAGAAGCTTAGAGTTGAATAATTCTGTTTGGTGAAAAAAATTCTAAGTCAAGATCTCTACAAGTCACAGAATTAGTGTTATAGAGAAGTCATTCGAGAACTCCGAAAGACCTATCGAGAACTCAAAAAGACCTATCGAGAACTCAGGAATTGTCTATCGAGAACTCAGGAAATGCTATTGGAGATATCGATAAGTCAGATACCCATTCGAGAACTCAGAGATATCGACAAGCATACATTCATTAGAGAACTCTGAGTTATCGATAAGCCAAAGTCCATTAGAGAACTTTGAGTTATCGATAAACCAAAATTCACTAGAGAACTCAGAGTTGTCGATAAGTTAAGTCAACAATGAAGTTTCAGAGATATCGACAAGCCAACATGCCTATTGAGATGTCGAGTTCTCTACAGCTTAATTGGAGATCTCGAAGTGAAGAAATTTCTCTAAGTACAGAATTGCAGAACAGTTCAATATCCAAGGTTGCAAATCAACAAACAATTCACACAGCTGAATTGACAAGTCTACAAAAAGCAGCTTGAGAGATGTGCAAGATTAATGGCAAAGATTAACTGACAGAGGAAGATTAAAGTAAACACGGGATGCTAAAGATATGTTAAGCCAGAAATGGAAGATTTGCTTTTCTATAAATAGAAATGACAAATGACAGTTTAGAAAAGCTAATAGCATGTTTATTATCCACTGTTTAAACCAGCAGTTAACTGAGTTATAAAGTTAACACTGGTTCTCTAGTTAGGTGTAACAATTGAGATCAAATTTCTTGTATTCTCTCTCAAGAAAGAAGCTAAGTTCTAAACCAAGAACTTAGAGATTTTGTAGTAAAACACTGCTTGATTTTTAATATAAAATTAAGTGAGTTTTGAAGATCTTTATTTTATATATTTGCATTGTTATTTATGTTTAACATCTATTCTACAAAAACATTGATAACAACCAACTGCTAAACCCAAAGTCGATCAAAAAGTAAACATTCAATCCAAAACACATTCACCCCCCACCCTCTGTGTTGTATTCATATCTAACATAACCTTTAGTGGTCTTTGTGATTGCAGGGCAACAGGAAGAACATCCTAGTTCTTGACAGTGGATGTTCAGGACATATGACTGGAAATAAAGCCCTGCTATCAGACTTTGTGGAGAAAGCTGGCCCAGGAGTTTCTTATGGAGATGGAAACATTGGGAAAACTCTGGGATATGGCAAGATCAATCTTGGGAATGTCATCATTGAATTAGTAGCTCTAGTCTCAGGACTTAAACACAATCTGTTGAGTATAAGTCAAATCTGTGACAGAGGTTATCATGTGGATTTCTTTGAAGAACACTGTGAAGTTATAAGTAATTCAACATGCAAAGTGGTTCTGAAAGGATACATGCATGGTAACATTTATGAAGCCAGACTTTCAACAAGTACTGATGGTTCTGCAATCTGTCTGTTGAGTAGAGCATCAATTGAAGAAAGCTGGAATTGGCACAAGAAACTCTCTCATTTATATTTCAACAATATAAATGAGCTTGTAAATAAAGATCTTGTGAGAGGACTACTAAAAATAGTATTTGCTCCTGATGGCCTTTGTGATTCATGTCAGAAGGCAAAACAAAGAAAATCTTCTTTCAAGAGCAAAACTGAGTCATCAATTCTTGAGCCTTATCACCTACTGCATCAATAGTGATGTGATAAAAGCATGTTTCAAAATTCCTGATGATAATGTAACTTCACCACACAATGACACTGATATTATCAATATGCTTAATTCCATGTATTATGCACTTCCTACTACTAAGTTAAGTGATATTAGGAGATTAGGTCTTAGGAAGGAATGGAGTTTCATGTGTGATGTTGTGACTAAAGTTTTCTCTGGAAAAATCAGTAATTTTGATTCTGTGAACATTTTCATGTTAACATGCTATACATGCTAGTTACAGATAAATTTTACAATTTCAGTAACCTTGTCTTGTATGAGTTAGGTTTTAAACTAGGTGAGTTAGCCAAAAGGGGAAAGAATGTATATTATGCTAGATTTTTCATGCTATTGGCTAACCATCTTTGTCAAGAGATTGTACTTGAGAACCCAAACAATAAATTGGCTTGTTGGGTTCAAGAGAGAAGAATTATTGCAGATTTGAATAGAGCCAACCATCATAGGGATGTGCCAATATTCTACTTTCCTGTAATGCAGACACCTTAGGTAAGTAAGGTAAGTTCATCCATACCCTCAACTATTCCAATCTCCTCAATTTTCTTTGAGTTCAGGAGTAGCTATGGCAACTGTGACAATGACCAAACAGTTGCCTACCAAAGCTGCCAAAACAACTGTAATTTCTAAATCCAAGTCAAAGAAAACCCCCTCTGGTATCTCTCAAAAGGTACCAGTTAAAAAATCCACCAAAGCCAAAGAGGGGAGTGTGAAGGAGGGTCAGTTAGGTGAGGGAAGGGGTGAACATCAAAGAAACCCCAAGGATAAGGTTGGAGAGTTGAGTGAATCCCAGCCTAGCCACACTGCAGTTTCCCAACAAACCGCAGTGCTTAAAAAGGACAAAAGCTCACTTCTAGCTACATCCTCCCAAAAGGATGTGGCTATTGAACAAAGCTCTCATCCAAGAGCACAGGCCAAAAGGGTTAGGGACACAAGCTCACCCCAAACTTACACAAGAAAGAAGAAATCCAAAACCACTGGGGATGTACAGGGCACACACACAGTGCAAACTGGTGCTAAAGACACAGTCCCTGCACTTTCTCAAATTCAGTTTGATGTGGCTCCAATAAATGTGGAGTCACAGCCAAAATCTCTTATAATAGAAGCCTCTGAAACACCATACTCACCAACAAACTCTCTGGAAGTGGATATGATAAACACTTCAATTCCTGATTCCCCTTCTTTAACTATTTTGGGGAAGCCAAAATCTAGTGCAAGTGAGCATCATCTTTTAGATGATTTGTTGGCTCACTTGCCAATTCTTTCTGATACTATTGTGACATCTGTGCCTCAAATAACTTCAATCAACACAGAGTCAACAATAGTTTCTCTTTCCACCTCATTCATTCCTACTCTTTCGATGGATATTGCTCATCCGTCGAGTAGTGATTGTATCCCGACGGATAAGCTTAACAGCAGTTATCCGTTGGATAGTTTTACCACTCACGCGATGGATATCACTTATCCGTCGAGTGTCTCTGCACAACTTCAAACATCAATTATTTCTAGTACAGAAGATTTAGTGGTAATACAATCACTCTTAGGACTGAGAGAGGAGAGTGCATTGAGTGAGAGGTTGGGTTGCTCCCAGGCAAAAGGAGAGGAAAAGAGTGAATCTCAGCAATCCATTTATTCAGGATTGGAAAAAGTGAGTGAGAGGAGTCCCACCTTAGTAGGTGAAGGTGAGGGTGTGAGGGTGAGGAGCCAGGGTGAGACCCTGATGCAACAAAAGAGAGATTATGAGAGAAAGGCAGGTACAGGAGAAATAAGGGTGGATCCATCCATTGCTAGTGAGTCAATGATTGTGGATGATGCTGAAAAGGAAAGACAATTTCAGCAACATTACAAAGCTGAAATTGATAACATTTCCTTGGATGCTGACACTTTTACTCATCCTGTGTCAGCCTATCAATTGTTGGTTGCTCAGGGCAATGTGGAGGCAGAACAAACTTTGAATTTAGTACACACCTCAGAATCTCTTCAAAGAGATAAAGCTGCTGTCAATAGGATGCCATCTCAAGTTGGTGAGCCATCTGAAGAATTTGGAGTAAATTCTAATGATGATGACTCTATTTCTTTGGATGGAAGCATGAACTTAGGGGGAGATGAAGGCCCAAGTTCTGTTTCAAATTTACCTGGATGGGCATGGACAAAGGAATCTACACCAGGACAATTTGGTGTATCTTTGGTCAAGCAAGTGATGGCTATTCAAAAGGCCCTTCAGGAAACTTCAGATGCTGGTACCAAGGCTATTCTTCAAGCTCACCTAGACTCTCTACATCTCATGAAGATCCAGCAATTAAGACAGAATCTGAGTGTGGATGAACTAAAAAGAGATATAGCTGACTTGAAGACCTACAATTCTGAGAAGCTGGATTCAGTAATGCCATATGGTACCATGCAAGATCTATTACTAAGATTGAGGAGAGAATCAGATTCTGAAAAGAAGCTAGCCAAGCTAGAAGACAGAGTTCAAGTTATTGAGAATTCAGTGGCTATCCTTCTTCAAAATCAACAGACTCAGACAAATCTTCTCATGCAACTGGCTAAAGCACAAGGCCTAACTCCTCAACTTGATGATAACAAAAAGGGGGAGAGAGAATCAAGTAAGGGGGAGAAAAGACCAACTGAGGGGGAGAAACTTCAAGTACAAATCAGTAAAATAATTGTACCTTCAATTACTATCTCCAAGCCAACAGTTGCAGATGGTATAGATCTAATTAAAGCAGCAGCGGCAGATTTGAAAGTTGCTGAAAAAGGAAAGTTGAGTTTGATCAACTGGGATGAGATTGATGAGGAGATACAGAAAAAGTTTGAACTAGTCAAGGAGCCAGTTAAGTCAGCCATCCATCACTCTCATGTCAAGCCAATCAGTGTGAATGAGATGAGCATGAACTATCTGGAAAAAGGACAATCTTCCTGCATCAAGTTTCCAAAGGCTGAAACAATTCTTAAACCAAGGGCAAATTATCCAAAATCATCTTGAAAGAACCCTATGGACACTGTGTATGAGACACCCAAGCCTGATGAAAAAAAGCTTCTTTCAAGATCTATTGTCTTCTATAAAGATCCGGCTGATTCAGCTTCAAAAAGGAGAATTGCTAAGATATTCAGAAATGGAAAGGAAATTTGTGTGGTAACTGGACATCCACAATTTGCTCAAGCAAAGAAAGAAGAAAAATCCAGATTAAAGCAGGAAAAGAGGCAAGCTGCTCTAGATGTAAAGAAGTCTAAACAAAAGAAAGAACATATTGCTACCTTGGCCAAGCTACAGGCTGTAAATTCTTCTCAACAAATTCCCTCTCAACCATCTGAAGTTGTTGAATCAAAGAAGAAAATTGAAGAACAGAAGAAATCCTCAAGGAAGAAAGAATTGGCTAGAAGAACAAAAAGGAAACTGGATATTGTTGACAAGGAATTGGAAGATCAATTTCCTAAGGAATCCACACCAGCTACAACTCAAGCATCAAAGCCCTCTGTGGTATTTGAAGACATAAGGGTGGTGGATCCCTACAGGAACATACATGGTGAACCTATTATGCCAAAGGATGAGCCAATAGAGTGGGATAACATACCAATTCCTGACTTCAGCTTACCAATCCTTAGCAAGCCAAAAAGGACAAAGTCAAGGGCAGTCAAGAAAGTGAAGCTGTCACCTCTCAAATCCAAGTCAGTAGTTAAATCTCAACCCAAGGTCAACAGGGGAGACTACTTGTACTTGTGTGACATCAAAGAATTTTCAGATCTAAATCTTTATCTGGATGAACTGGATGAAGTAAGGGCAATTGATGCATACAGAAACCTACCTGAAAGGTTGGTGTTCAAGTACAAAGGAGGAAGGGAGATTCAGTGGCCACTTCACAGGATTCTTCAAGAAAGCCAAGCTGTGCTGATTAAAGTCTATTCATCCTTCAAGAAAAACTTCGGGTTCAATGTAACTGCAAGAAGACTAGTATTGAAGAATATTGAAGAGCTGAGGAGTGTTAGAGCTAAAGATGCACTCCCTAAGACTCTAATCATCCCATACACAGGGAGAAGAGTGCATCTAAGGCCCTACTGGCTGATGGAGTTCATGGATGACAAGGGTGTGAGAAGATTCTTCAAATTAGAAGACCAACTGAGTATCTCTAGCAATGAGACTCTCTTGGAGATGCAAGAAAAGCTAGATCTCTCAAAATCTGATGAACTGGAATTCCACAGGCAGCTCCAGAATCAAATTGAGGAAAATAATAGAAAGCTTGGAAGAAGATCCAGACCTTCAAGGAACTAGAAAAATCTGCTCAGGCTAGAGGAGCATCTTGAATTGAGTGTGAGTCAAACCTTGTACATTTTGTTTAATTGAAGCACTTTCAGTTTATCTACTTATCTTTAAAGATGTATGTTCAGGATGTTTTGTTATCATCAAGTATCTCCTAATTTATGGCTACAATTCCAGTAGACATAAATTGGGGGAGATTGTTGTGCATATGTTGTGTACTTGATGATTACATAAACAAAACATCTAAGTAGATTTTACTTAGTGAAATTATGTAGCACTCGACGGATAAAAATTACAGTCCCGACTGATAACTCATTATAGTCCCGACGGATGATTAACTTATTATCCATCGAGTGAGTAGCTTATATAATAATAAGTCTGTAGCACAGTTATGTATGCACCTTTGTATAGAATCTGTAGTAGCATATAAGTCATGTTGACTTTAACTAGATATGCAGAATAGGTTGATTAATTGTACATAAATGATGTCTTGTAATTCTGCATAAGTGAAATAGAGTCAAGTGCCAAAATAGCTACCGACGGATGATTAACAAAGCCATCGACGGATGATCAAATGACTATCAACGGATGTTTAATATAGCAGTCGACGGATGATCAATTAAACCATCAATGGATGTTCTGAAAGTCGACGGATGATCATATGAAGAATTCAAACAGCAGTTGAACAGTGAAAGCTGACACACAACCGTCGAGATGTATACAAACACACTGTGGAAGCCCATTAACTGGGTAATAGAGGATGAAAAGCATCAAAGCTTAAGACTGATAGTTTTTATATTTGTTCAGTCTTTTTGACTTTGTAATCTTGGTATTATATTAACCAAAAGTGTAGCAAATAGAAAAAACTGAGATAGCTGAGAAACACAAAAACAGAGAAATCTTTGTAAGCAGAATCATTAGCATTTCCTGTATTCTCAGTAGTTCCATTTGTAAGCAGCTGTGAGCATTCCTGCACACAGAGTCCTCTCGATATATTATATATATCTCTGTTCGAATTGTTTAAATCCACCAGAAAGTTTTTAAAGACTCTTTTTTTTTAATTACTTATGTTTTGATTCAATTAAGTTTCTATTCCGCATTGTGCTAATCAAAACATTATATCTATATTCGAGTTGAACATTTTTATTTCGAGAAAAAGGTTCAAGAATTCCATTCAACCCCCCTTCTGTAATTCTTGCTATATTGTTAAGGGACTAACAAAGCTACCAACCTATTTTTGGGCTGAAGCTGTGCAGACTACTTGTTTTACACAAAATGCAACACTCATAAACAAGCATGGAAAAACACCATATGAAATGGTAAGAAGAAGAAGCCAAATCTGAAATACTTTCATGTATTTGGTTGCAAGTGTTTTGTTCTTAAGACTCATCCTGAAAAGCTTTCCAAATTTGATCTAAAAGCTGATGAAGGAATTTTTGTTGGATATCCACCTTCCACAAAAGCCTTCAGAGTCTACAATTTAAGAACAAGAGTTGTCATGGAATCTATCAATGTCTCTTTTGATGATAAAAAGATTACTGGACTTGAAGATTTCGATTATCATGGTCAGCTGAGATTTGAGAATGAAGATTTAAATTCTGATTCTGAAAATTCTGATCCTGTAAGTTCTGATGTTATTGAAACTGTGGTAACAACTCCAAAGGAAAATGCACCTTTCCAGGGGGAGCAATCTGAAGATCCTACCACATCTCAAGACTCTCGAGAAGCATCAGAACCTGTCACTGGCTCTTCAAGTTCTGATTCATCTAGTTTTAATGAGCCAAATTCTGATAATTCTGGAAACTCTGATTCTTCAACTCCTGAAAAATCAAATTCATATTCTGAAGTCTCAGAGAGCATAACTACAGGGGGAGCATCAGAAAATGCTGATGGAGACAGCATGGATCATGAGGGAGGATCCAGTTCTAGAGATCAACTTCCATCTGCAAGGAAGTGGACTAAAGCACATACACCTGATTTAATCATTGGATATCCTGAAGCAGGAGTCAGAACTAGAACTGCAACTTCAAATGAATGTCTCTATCATTCTTTTCTATCTTAGACTGAACCAAAGAAAGTGGAAGAAGCTCTTCAAGATGCTGATTGGGTGCAAGCAATGCAGGAAGAGTTAAATGAATTTGAAAGAAATAAAGTCTGGACCCTAGTGTCAATACCAAAGAATAGATCAATTGTTGGTACAAAATGGGTGTTCAGAAACAAAACTGACAGTGATGGCATAATTACAAGGAATAAAGCAAGACTGGTTGCTAAAGGTTACTCTCAGCAGGAGGGTATTGATTATGATAAAACATTTGCATCAGTTACAAGATTAGAAGCCATAAGGATCTTTTTGGCTTATGTTGCTCACAAGAAGTTTAAAGTCTTTCAAATGAATGTAAAAAGTGTTTTTCTCAATGGAGAATTGGAAGAAGAGGTATATGTTGAACAACCTCCAAGCTTTGTAGATCCTAAATTTCCCAATTATGTCTACATGCTTGACAAAGCACTTTATGGCCTTAAGCAAGCTCCAAGAGCATGGTATGAGACTTTAGCTCAATTCCTTCTGGAAAGTGGATTTCATAGAGGCACAATTGATAAGACTTTATTCTACCTCAACCATGGAAAGGACTTACTTTTGGTACAGATATATGTTGATGATATCATATTTGGTTCTACTAATTCCAAACTGTGTGAGAAGTTTGCAAAGCTAATTCAGTCAAGATATCAAATGAGTATGATGGGAGAACTCAGCTATTTTATGGGCCTTCAAGTTAAGCAAACTGAAGAAGGCACTTTTATCTGTCAATCCAAGTATACCTGAAATTTACTGAAGAAATTTGGAATGAAAGATTATTCAAATGCATCCACTCCTATGGCCACTGCAACCGAGTTAAATAAGGATACTGGTAAATCAGTAGATATTATTAACTACAGAGGTATGATTGGCTCATTACTCTATCTAACTGTAAGTAGACCTGATATCATGTATGATACCTGTCTTTGTGCAAGATTTCAGGCCGATCCAAGAGAATTCACTTATTAGCTGTGAAAAGAATTTTCAAGTACCTACAGCTGATCTAGGATTGCGGTATCCTAGGGAATCAGATTTTAAGCTAATTGGTTACTCAGATGCAGATTTTGCAGGATGCAAAATAGACAGGAAAAGGACTAGTGGAAACTGCCAATTTCTTGGAGGCAGCTTGGTTTCTTGGTTTAGCAAGAAACAAAAGTCAATTTCTACATCAACTGTAGAAGCAGAATATATTGCTACAGGAAGCTGTTGTACACAGATTCTTTGGATGAAGAATCAGTTACTGGATTATGGGTTAGAATTTTCTAAAATCCGTATTTACTGTGATAATCAAAGTGCTATTGTTATGACAGGTAATCCAGTTCAACACTCAATGACAAAGCACATCAGCATTAGGTATCATTTCATAAGGGAACATGTGGATGAAGGTACAATGGAATTGCATTTTGTTCCAACAGATCAACAGCTAGCAGATATCTTCAGAAAACCACTATGTGAAGCTACTTTTATAAGATTGGTAAATGAACTTGGAATGGTTTCAGGTTCTTTCTCTAAATCTGCTTAGTTTTTGTTCTCATGCATCAGACTTTATGATCAGTGTTTACAGATTGTATTATCTATATGTAATCTTTTCTTAATTTGAAAATTCATTAAATACTGATTGTTATCTGATGTGGATTTATATACTCTGATAAGTGTTTTGAATGTTCTGTGGCTATTCAATCCAATGAGGATAACTATGCTAGATGCTGACCTAGTAGTTTTTAACATACTAGAAATCCCATGTTTGAATTAGTTGTTGATGTGAAAACTCATTAACACAAGCAGATTCTGATATTGAGCTTAGTCAAGTTTACTTTGTGTATCTTATTACTAAGTCACAAACTAGATTCTTGTTTCTTATCTGACAAATTCTGATGTCAGTAAATCTTAAGAATGAACTAAATGCTGATAAGCCTCACTTATCAAAAGAAAAGAAAAGAAAAGAATAAAAGTCAGGTACTCATTTGAGATCTAGAGTAAAAATGTGGAAGGGAAGACCCAAGTGCATTGCTGGTATTAAGTAATATGTATTAGAAAAGCAAAAAAAATTCTTGGTAACTTTTCACACTCTATGATTACTGGAGAAATACTCTGATAACAGCATAAATTCTGATAAGAAGTCGTGACTCACTTATACTGAGAAGCCACTGTAAAAATGAATTTCAAAAGATGCATAAAATGAGCACAAACAGTTGAGGTGGACTCCTGCATAAATTTGTTCTATAGTAGACATCATGACTGATGACAGATTTTAAGCATTTTTCTTAGTTATGCCTTATTTCTAAGATGTACTGAAGTTGATCAGACTTTAATCTTTATCTGATATTTTGCTGAATGCACACACTTTCACTCCATATGAATGATGAAAATTACTGTGGTGATTAAGTTGTTTCTGACAAATAGTTAAGTGTCATTTGCATAAATTCTAAGGACAAGTTCTGATGGAAGTTCTGATGATTAAACTCTGAAGAAAACAAGTCAGTACTTGTATGAGGAATCACAGAAAAAGATATTCACTATTTGAGTACAGAAGCCATGTTCTGATGACTGTTAAAATCTGATATAAGTTAAGTTCTGATATTAAATCCTGATGGAATCTTTGATGCTTACGTGGCATTTTTCTTTACTTGAATTATTTGTGGTAAAATCTGAAACAGTCATATTTAAATTAGAATAAATTTGGGTGAGATAAAAACAGTCATAATCATTATGGGTTAGTGGTTAACGTGTATGTCTTGAAAAACTGCATGTGCACAGTAATTGTTAATTATTTCTCGTACCCATTAACTCTTACTTTAGATCTTTTACTGACTGTTATTATTACACATAAGTCTAGGGAGTCGAGGGGTCATTATTTTTACTTGTAATTGTTAAACACTCCTCGCGTCCCTTGGTATTCTATTGGCTATTTAAAACCGACTATTCATTCAGACAAAACATCTTCCATTTTCTCACAAACTCATTCTCTTTTTATTCATATCCATAAAAATGGTTCATTTCAACCTGTTCCTGAATTATGAAACCTTCAATATCGAGTTGAGTTGTGATGATTTGCAACAGGAGTGGCATGCCACCGCCATTCCTGAAGAGATCTGGAACTCAGTTCCACAAGAGGTTCACACAGACCTCTTGTTCTTTTTGATGGACTACCACCTCCATCTTGATCGTTTGGAAGAGGAAAGGAGAGAAGCTCTCCGTCAGCAAGAACGGATCATCCGTCTTGCAATGCTCTTCATCAGCAGCAGAAGGAGCTAGTCGATAGGTCTTCTTAGACTAGGACTAAGGCTGTTGATGTTAAGAATCTTAGAATAGAACTATTTTGTAATTTTTGCATGTAATTGATAAATTTCATGAAATGTACTCATTTGATATATTAATGAAATTTCCTTTAATTGCAAGATTTGTTCTTTTTTTCTCAAATTATATGACTGTGCATGTTTTAATAGCAACTTGTTAATCTTTACTTCATCATTTTTTTAAACTTTATCCTGTGATGAATGTTTTGATTTAATGGTCAATAATAAATCTTGATGATTTGAGGAAACAAGTGAAGCACGAGTTTATGCATCTGAACATGTGATAGTTGAAGCTGAGAATGTTACTTCTCAGAAAGAAACAGCAGCTCAAAGTTCTGATACTTTGAAAAGGAAATTTGTAAATTCTGATGTTGCTGAAGCAACTCCTTCATTGGCAAGGAGATTGAAGAAAATGAAGGCAATGAGGTATTTGGCTAAGGCTATATCAGAAGATACTGAAGAAGCTGAGGAAGGGGATCAGGAATCTCTGATCTCACAAGAAACAATTATTATTGCAGCCCTTCCAGCTCAAGCCAAAGACACTGCTAGTGGCACAGTTCTTACCCCTCCTGTCTCTCCTATTAAAGCTACAAATGATGCTAAAGAACAAACTGATAATTCTGAAATAGATATTCATAATTTGAATATACCTAAAGTTCTTTATCAGGAAGCTCTATCTACATCAAAGACACCAGCTCTGGAGATAAATTCTGCTGATTAGAATTTAGATGATGTTATTCCTGAATCTCCAGTTGCTTCACACACTGTTGAGCTCTCAGAACAGAATGAGTCTTCCTCAAGTTCTGATGACAGTGTTTCTGCTGAGACTCCAGTACCTATTCTGGGCAAGGAAGAATTGGTGAAGAAATTTGTTGAAAAGGAAGCACCTATTCCTTGGGAGGATACTCACAGAGGTGTTGAGTGGACCAAGAAGTGGAATAAATCGGATTTTATTCCATGTTCTAAAATTCTGACAGAGCATATTGCAAAAGCTGATGAGTTGCTCACAAATGCTGATTTTAAGACATAACTCAAGATCACAGCTCTGTCTATAAAACATCTTCAAGGTCTACATACTGCTACTCATGAAAAGGTTGATACACTCAGAGAACAAGCTGATAAGCTCGATCAGGTGCTCAAGCTTGACAAAAACAGGTATATCGGACCTATTTCTGAAAAAGTTGCATCCATTGAGAAAACTCAAGAGAAGCAACAGGTCCAAATTGCTGAGGTTCTGGTTAATCAAGCTTCTCAAAAAGCTCAATTGGATGAAATCCAATCTTCAGTATAACTTCTTCTTTCTCTCTTACTTCCTGATGAACCAAAAAAGGGGAGAATGTAGTTACGTCCAAATGTTCACCTACTCAAGAACTGAAGAAAAAAGGATGATAAAGGTGATGACCAGGGAAACTCTGAAAAGAGCAGAGATCAAAGAAAAGTTTAAGGAAAATCTTCTATTCAGAACAAGTCAAGTTCTGATGCTGTGAATGCTCAAAGACTGAAGTCAAGTGGTGATAAGCAAAGTCTGATGTCAAGTTCTGATATTCTGATTCAGTCAGGATCTGAAGACTCTTAGAAGTTCTTGCAAACTCTGAAGTTAAAGGGGAAGCAGACTACTGTTTATTACAAAGATCATAAAATCCAGACACTTGATGAAGAGATAGCAAGAAGATTATTTCTGAAACACAATCCAGGAATGGATTTAGAAACTCTCAAGGAGGAAGAAGCTAGATTTGCTGCTGAGAAGACAAATCCTAAGTCTAAAGCTTCTGATACAAAGAAACCTCCAAGGCCAAAGGAAAAGGGCATTGTGATCAAGGAAAAGTCAAATTCTGAAACTTCAAAGTTCAGAACTAGATCACAGACTGGGAGTAATCCCAAAGACAAAGGGAAAGGAAAAATTGATGAACCAACCAAGGCACTGTGTGGCGCCCTCCAAACCCGGGTCAGAAGTTTGGGGTCCACACAAACACCTTAATTATAACCTGCTTATAACAATAATAAAGATAATAATAATATATGCAATGACCCTACTTACCAATCACCACGTACCGCAACAGGTTAAAGTATGCACACAAGCCAAACACACTATATATTACAAACCGTTCAAATCCCAACTATTTCAAATTCAAACTGAGTATTAAACATTATTACAAACTTTTACAAACTTAAATTATTCCAAAAGAAGCCTACTAGATCAGCTTTCTCAACCCGAACCCCTAGCTCTCGCGCTGGACTGGGGATCCTCTTTACCAACTGGTTCCTTTTTAACTGGAAAGAATATAAACAACATCGCACAAATGAGCTAACTAGCTCAGCAAGTCACAATGACAAAACTGAGAATAATGATCATCAGGTGAATATGTTTATGATATCAAGTGAATAATGGATTATGATTTAGAATTGGATATTATACTTTTAATTTAAAAACCAAGGTTAGGCTGCTGATCAGTCACGCACTAACCCCGAGCAAGGCACACAGCATTGCTCTAACTACTGGATCCAAGGCACACATTGGCCTAACTTGACCATTATATGGTCTGACCATGAATCTGGTCCACAATTTTATAAAAACAATCCAATTCTAACATAATAACAGAATATGCAATAATAAACAATAACCGAAATCATTAACAACAATAAATGTTTAACAATGAAAGGGTTTCAATCCTTGTAAAGATCAACAAGGTACTTTCAAAGCTTGAATGCTGGGTAATGAAAGAATTGGATAACAAAGGAAATAACGTTTCAGGGTTTCAAGGATTTGGTCTTTCAAAACATAAGATATCATGGATTGAGTATATAATAATTCGGTTCAGTGTCTGGTATTTAGTTTGTATGTATTTGTGGAGTAGTATCGTAGATTTGTGGTTCTTGTTTGGGTATACAATAATCAATGGATTAGAAAGAATATGGTTCATAGCTCAAGAACAATAACTGAAATCAGGATTTAGGTTTCCGTGCTTCAAAGCACTTGCAATGTCAACAAGACTATCAAGAATTACAATATCTCGAGAAAGTTCAGAACACTTGCCTGATATTAGCTTACTATCCTGCACTTGCTTTCAATCTCAATCGTCTTACTCCTCAACTACCTGTTTCCCTTTCCTACGCCTTGCCTCTTCTGCTCACATTTCATAAGCATCTATCAATCATCAACTCACAGGATTCTATTCAACACATACTTCTATCTACCCTTCGTTTTACCCAAATCCGATTAACGGATTGAAATTTATGCAATAACCAAGTAAACACCGAATATATAGACCGATAGTCAAACAACAGGTCACGTATAACACATAATACATCACGTAATCAATGACATATCATCTATAAAGAAGTCTCGGGTCATAAATATGCTTTCGGGTATTTAAAATAATTTTTAAAATATTTTTCGGAATTGAAACGGGTCGTAGGATCAATTTCGGAATAATAAACAGGGTTCGGTTGGCCCATTCTGGCTCCGAAATAATTTTAGAATAATTATCGAGCATTGGAAATAATTTAGAATAATATTTTAAAGCTCGAAACTATTTTTCAGAATTTTTAAATCATTTTTAAATAATTAAATCTAATTAAATAACGAATTAAAATTAATTAATAATTAATTAAATCAATTAATCAATTAATTTTTGAATTAATTGACCAATTAATCAATTATAAATTAACTGAATTAATTAACTAATTAATTCAGATTTATTTGTGAATTAAAAATAATTTTCGGAATTAAAATAATAATTTTCAGAATTTTCAGAAATTAAAAATGAATTTTTATAATAAAAATAAATAGAAAATATGATTTTTAAACATTTTATAAACAGGAATCCTATTTTTGAAAACTTTGCAAACTACAGGGACTAAACTTCATCATCTTCAAAAATACAGGGACTAAACTGTAATTTTGCAGTTTCAGTCGCCGGAAAATCGGGGGTGGCCGGAGAAGACGATCCCGGCGTCCTCACCCCATCAACACCTCCAGATCAACACTACACAACACCAGGAACTTGTTCATGCATTCAAAATATCTAATCATCCCTGTTCTGGCCGGAAATTGGCCAAGAACATCGCCGGTTTCCGGCGAACATCGCAAATCTTTAAAACACAACTCCCTTCGATTCAAGCATCCTCTGTTAACGAGCTATATATCAATCGATTGAAAATTTTATAAGGAACACAACCCACTATAAATCAACAGTTAATAACCCCTGAATCAAAAACCCCCAAATTTCAATTGAAAACATTCATACGGGTTATAAACCCTAATTTTGAAATTCGAAAATTAAACCCACTTTTGAGCATGTTATTGAACTCCAAATCAGACATATGACATATGAAAATCATCAGGAAAAGAAGCTCTACAACATGCAATCATCAAATCATACAAACAATCATCCGAACAAAAATTCATATTTTTTATAAAATAAATTCAAAAATAAATAAATTTTTAGAAAAATAACCTTGATTTCTGCAGTGAAACAAAGCTCGGAATCTGATAGAACACTTCAAATCCTTCGTTTTGGTTACTCAAGCTTTAAAAACAGAGATCGGTAACGCCTTCGTTTTGCTGTTTGATTCTTAGAACAGTTTTAAGAAATTAGGGCTTTTCTCTGAAAATTATATAATAAACTATCTGCAAATGATTTTGATACGAAATAAAATACGGTAAAAGGCTATTTATAATTATGAAAAATTTGTATCACGTTGGATCATTCTGGATATAAAACGGTACGTTTATTTGTAAAAACTGATCCAAACAGTATCGGTTTTCGGGATAATTATCCAAATCAGTACAATTTGTACTGCGGTCTTGGTCTCAGTGCCTGGTTACACGTATTACGAAGTGATAATTGGGATAGTTTAATAAAAAGCTCCCGTTTATCAAAAATACGGGTTTTATTGATTTACCGAAACGAATATTGTATCGAAAATGTTGCGCCGGGACCCGCGCAGGACAAACCGTAAGCCGGATCGAAAAAGTCGAAACATGGAATATGCTCAAAATATTACAATTAGGTTAGGAAGGAGTTCTCGAACGAGTTTCGGGTTCCAAAAACGTAACAACAGTTGACGTCGGTTGGTTCCCGTTTTTATAAAATAGATTTTAATTACCCGGAAAAAAATTTTAGAAATTTCATATGATTCTTATAAATCCATAAACCAACATAAAAATAATTAGGAAGATATGACAATTATCTATATTTTATTTTGGACATATAAAAATTAAAATACTCAATTAATATTATTTTTGAATATTCAAGTACATATAACACTTAACAATTAACTCACAGAATAGATACTGAACACACATAATAATTATATAATAGCAAAAATAATTACATGATATATCCCGGATATTACATCCTTCCCCCCTTAAAAGGATTATGTCCTCAGAATCTCTAAGAAAACAAATGAGGGTACTTTTCTCTCATATCACTTTCTAACTCCCAGGTTGACTCTTCAACCTTTGGGTTTCTCCACAATACTCTTACTAACTTTACCACTTTATTTCTCAATACTTTCTCTCTTGCCTCTAGAATCTCTATCGGACTCTCTACATATGATAAATCTGCCTGAAGCTCTATTGGCTCATATTCTATTACATGCCTGGAGTGTGGATTATATTTCTTGAGCATCGATACATGAAAAACATTATGAATGTGCTCCATGTGCGGAGGTAACGCCAATTCGTAAGCTACTTTGCCAACGCGCTTTAGGATCTCAAAAGGTCCGACATATCTTGGGCTTAGCTTCCCTTTCTTTCCAAACCTCGTTAGTCCTTTCCATGGTGATACTTTCAGTAATACCAAGCTTCCTTCTTCAAATTCCATGTCTTTCCTTGATTGGTCTGCATATTTCCTCTGACGATTTTGAGCGGCTATTAATCTTTTCTGGATAAGTTCAATAACTTCCTTTGTCTGCTGTACCAGTTCAGGTCCAAGTATCTTGCGTTCTCCTACTTCGTCCCAATATATTGGAGATCTACATTTGCGTCCATAAAGGGCTTCATAGGGTGGCATTCCAATGCTGGCATGATAACTGTTGTTGTAAGCAAACTCTACCAGAGGTAAATGTTTGTCCCAACTTCCTTTGAAATCAATCGCACAAACACGTAACATATCCTCGATTGTCTGGATCGTTCTTTCACTTTGGCCATCCGTTTGGGGGTGATAAGCTGTACTCATATTCAGTCTTGTTCCCAAACATTCTTGAAAACTCTTCCAGAATCTTGAATTAAACCTTGGATCTCGATCAGATACGATAGGCACTGGAACTCCATGACGAACTACAATTTCTTTTAGGTACATATGGACCAACTTGTCGAGCGAAATCTTTCATTTATAGGCAGAAAATGAGCTGACTTGGTAAGTCTATCCACTATAACCCAAAGGGCATCATGATTAGCCCTTGTCCTTGGTAATCCAACTATGAAATCCATGGTAATATGTTCCCACTTCCACTCTGGAATCTCCAATGGCTGTAGCAATCCACTTGGTCTTTGATGCTCTGCTTTAACTCTCTGACAGGTATAACATTTGCTAACCCATTCCGCAATTTCCCTCTTCATATCTGGCCACCAATAATTTTTCTTTAAGTCTCTGTACATTTTGGTACTCCCTGGATGGATGGAATATCTTGAACTATGTGCTTCTTGTAAAATTTCATTCTTTAACTCCGTCACTGGTGGAATCCAGATTCTAGATGAAAATCTCAAAATGCCTTGATCATCCTTCTGCGTGCATAATTCTTCACCTACCAAACGATTTATATCTTGATCCATTACATCTTTCTGACATTTCTTTATTTTCTCCAACAACTCTGGCTGGAAAGTCATACTGTACACTTTCGCTTCCTCAGGTTCGCAAACTCTAATTTCCAATTCCAATTTCTGAAATTCCTTATATATATCTTCAGGTACTGATAACTCATTTAACTTTTCCTTCCGACTTAATGTGTCTGCCACCACGTTCGCCTTACCGGGATGATAATTAATCGAGCAATCATAATCCTTGATCAATTCTAACCATCTCCTTTGCCTCATATTAAGTTCCTTCTGGGTAAATATATATTTCAAACTTTTGTGATCCGTGAAAATCTCACACTTTTCTCCATACAAATAATGTCTCCAAATCTTCAAAGCAAAAACTATAGCTGCTAGCTCCAAGTCATGAGTAGGATACTTTTGTTCGTGTGGTTTCAATTGCCTTGACGCATACGCAATCACCTTGTCGTGCTGCATTAAAACACATCCTAATCCTTTATGAGAAGCATCACTATAAATTACGAAATTCCCTTGATCGTCTGGAAGTGACAACACAGGTGTTGTGATTAATCTCCGTTTCAATTCCTGAAAACTTTCTTCGCACTTGTCATTCCATATAAACTTTTCATTCTTTTGTGTAAGCTTTGTTAATGGTGTGGCAATCCTTGAGAAATTCTGAACGAATCGTCGATAATATCCTGTCAATCCCAAGAAACTTCTTACCTCAGTGGGTGTTCTCGGTCTCTCCCAATTCGTAATTGCTTCGATCTTTGCCGGGTCCACTTTGATCCCTTCGTTACTGACTATGTGTCCTAAGAATTGAACTTCTTGTAGCCAAAACTCAGACTTCGACAATTTAGCATATAACTTCTTTTTCCTTAAAATCTCCAAAGTTGTCCTTAAATATTCCGCATGATCCTCCTCCGTCTTTGAATAGATTAAAATATCGTCTATAAATACTATAACGAACTTGTCCAAATATTCCTTGAAAATTCTGTTCATCAGGTCCATAAACGCTGCTGGGGCGTTGGTCAATCCAAAAGACATCACTAAAAACTCGTAATGTCCATACCTTGTTCTGAAAGCTGTCTTTGGTATATCTTCTGGTTTGATCTTCAGTTGATGATGTCCCGATCTTAAATCGATCTTGGAGAAATACTTGGCTTTCTTCAATTGGTCAAACAATTCATCAATTCTGGGTAACGGATACTTATTCTTGATTGTCAACTTGTTGAGCTCCCTATAGTCGATGCACAGTCTCGTGCTTCCATCTTTCTTCTTGACAAATAATACCGGTGCACCCCACGGGGATACGCTGGGTCTGATTACTCCTTTTTCTAACAATTCCTGCAATTGCTTTGCTAGCTCTTTCATCTCAACAGGCACCATTCTGTACGGGGCCTTGGATACTGGTTCTGTTCCAGGTGCTAAGTCGATCGCAAATTCAATTTCTCTATCTGGAGGAAGTCCTGGCAATTCGTCGGGAAATACGTCTGGAAATTCATTCACTACTGGGATATCTTCATGTTTTGCTGGCTCCTGACTTTTGTCAATCACGTATGCTACGAAATGCTCGCATCCTTGCCGTAGTAACTTCTTGGCTTGAATCATCGTTAAGAACTTCTTTACTTGTTTCTGACCTTTGAACGTTACTATTCTTTCGTCTGGCGTTTTCACCATTACTTTCTTATTTCGACAATCTATCTGAGCATCATGCTTAGATAACCAATCCATCCCTAATATCACATCAAATTCTCCTAACTTAAATGGTATCAAATCTACACAAAACTTACTACCAAAAATCTCAACCTCACAATTCTCACAAACTTGATTCACAGCTACACGTTCTTGATTTGCTAACTCCACAGTCATTATTTCATTTAAGCACTCAACTGGACAATTTAATTTACTAACAAAATCTTGTGAAACAAACGATCGAGTTGCTCCCGAATCTATTAACACTTTGGCACATAAAGAGTTCACATTAAGCGTACCTGCCACGACATCCGTATCCTGGATCGCATCCTTCACCGACATGTCAAAAACTCTAGCCCTCGGAGTCTCATTCACTGTTGGGGTAGATCCCATAATTCTCAATGTATTACTGACTGGGGTTGGTGTCTTGCAATCCCTGGCCATATGTCCTGGCTTCCCACATTTAAAGCATGTAAATCCAATGACTGGAACTTTCACTGCTGGATTCCGGATAGGTTGATCTTTATTTGCTGGCTCTCTTGCTGGCTGATTTCGGCACTCCCTCGAGTAGTGCCCTTTCTGGTTGCATTTAAAACATACCACATTCAACTTGTTACAAACTCCTCCATGCTTCTTTCCATATACTTGACAATCTGGAAAAGTTAATCTCAACTGATTCGGCGGATTCACATTAGCTGGACGATTGCCCTGGCCTCCGTCTCCTGCATTTTGTCTCCCGAAATTAAAATTTCTCCCTGGCTGAAACTTGCCCTTCTTAAAATTTGGAAACTTCCCTGTTTGTGACTGACCCTCACTTCCCTCAACTTTCCTTTTCTTGCTTTCCTTATCTTTCTGGAACATCTCACTCTCTGTCTCTGCGATCATAGCCTTCTGTACAACCCCGGCATAGGTATCCAATTCAAAAATAGCTACCTTCCCCCTGATCCATGGCTTCAAGCCTTGTTGGAATCTCTTAGCTTTCTTTCTATCAGTATCAACATACGACGGCACATACCTTGACAATTCCTCAAACTTCCCCTCATAATCTGTTACCGACATATTCCCTTGCTTTAACTCTAAAAACTTCAGCTCCATTTGATCTTGAACAAACTGAGGAAAATACTTTTCTAAAAACAATTCCTTAAACCTTTCCCAAGTAATAACATCTGTGCCTTCCAATGTCTTCACCATTTCCCACCAATAGGTGGCCTCATTCTTCAGATAGTAACTTGCAAACTCAACCTTCTTTTCCTCTTTCACTTTCACTAAGGCAAATGCCTTTTCTATTTCCTTTAACCAAACATTTGCTTCAATTGGCTCTAAGGAACCCTTGAATTCTGGTGGGTTTATTGCCTGAAAAGTTTTGAAAGTTACCTGGGGATTGGTCTGTCTTTGTTGTTGTTGTGCCAGGTGAACTGTTTGTTGGGCCAAGATTTGAAGAATCTGGGCTATTGCTGGGTCCATGGGTCCTGAGTTCACATTCTGGGTTGTATCATCTTGGTTATTATTGTTATTGGTTTCTTCATTCTGGGTGTTGGTGCGGGTATTTCTTCTGGGAGGCATTTTCTGTAAAGAATCAATCAACTTATTTAGCTTTTGAATCAATCTTTTACATAAAAGAATAGTTTTGCAAAACAGAAATATTTCTTTTTGAAAATAGTTGTGACTAAATAAATTGCATGCTTCTTTACAGAATATAAACAGTTATGGAAAACAGGGCACATGGTATCACAGGGTATAACTGGTGCAATAAATAAGGAAAGGTAAAATAGGTGCAATAAAATAAATGACAGTGTTGGAAAGGAAAAAGGTACTGATATATATAGATCAAAAGTTTTAGGGTAGTACAAGCGTAAAGACGCTTCGAAAGTCAAAGCAAAAAGGGTACAACAACCTACTCACTAGTCAGCATCGCTACTCTATAAATACAACTCAAAAGTCTTCTGATACACACTACACACTACTGTCCATACTACATAACCATACAACACTGCTCAGTATCTCCATCTCTGAATCTCTAACTCAGCTCCAAGGAAACTCTGGTCCTGCCAGCCTCTCAAAGTCCTCCATCACCTCAGTAGCCCAGCCCATCAGTGCATCAGGGCCTCTGCCAGGTAGTGTAGCTCCATGTAGCCTAGCCTCAAGAACCCTCCGTGTCACATGAATCTCCTCTCGAAGCTCCCTCACACCACGATCAACATCTGTAGTCCTGATGATATGTTGTAACTCTCTGATCTGAGCCAACAAGGAATTACGCTCCAATAGAAGAGCCTCATACCGGTAATAAGGAACCGGGGGCAATGTAGACTGGAATGGGGCACTCGCTACTGAATGCCCAGTGGAATCTGAATCAGCTGGTGGGGGTCCTCTGATAGGTGGCCTCATGCCTGGAGGTGGAATAGCCTGCAATGGTACGGGCTGCAATACCGGTGGAGGTAGAATAGCCAATGATGGTGGAATGACAGGACGTGGATCCGATGTTGGTGCTCCAACTGAAGGCTCTGAGTGATCAGCTGATACGGGAATAAAAGAGTCGGCCATCTCTGCTATCTGAAATCATATCGTAATATAAGAATCTCGTACCATAACGCAATTTACACTAATACCTGATATATCGAAACACTCAACCTCTCAACGTTCTATCATCCTATGCCTTACTTCTAATCCTAACCCTCTACCCATTCCCGTTAACCTAGGCTTGTGTCAGTGACTTATAACCTGTAGCTCGGATACCAAACCTGTGGCGCCCTCCAAACCCGGGTCAGAAGTTTGGGGTCCACACAAACACCTTAATTATAACCTGCTTATAACAATAATAAAGATAATAATAATATATGCAATGACCCTACTTACCAATCACCACGGACCGCAACAGGTTAAAGTATGCACACAAAGGATGATAAAGGTGATGACCATGGAAACTCTGAAAAGAGCAGAGATCAAAGAAAAGTTCAAGGAAAATCTTCTATTCAGAACAAGTCAAGTTCTGATGCTGTGAATGCTCAAAGACTGAAGTCAAGTGGTGATAAGCAAAGTCTGATGTCAAGTTCTGATATTCTGATTCAGTAAGGATCTGAAGACTCTTAGAAGTTCTTGCAAACTCTGAAGTTAAAGGGGAAGCAGACTACTGTTTATTATAAAGATCATAAAATCCAGACACTTGATGAAGAGATAGCAAGAAGATTATTTCTGAAACACAATCCAGGAATGGATTTAGAAACTCTCAAGGAGGAAGAAGCTAGATTTGCTGCTGAGAAGACAAATCCTAAGTCTAAAGCTTCTAATACAAAGAAACCTCTAAGGCCAGAGGAAAAGGGCATTGTGATCAAGGAAAAGTCAAATTCTGAAACTTCAAAGTTCAGAACTAGATCACAGACTGGGAGTAATCCCAAAGACAAAGGGAAAGGAAAAATTGATGAACCAACCAAGTCACTGTGTGGCGCCCTCCAAACCCGGGTCAGAAGTTTGGGGTCCACACAAACACCTTAATTATAACCTGCTTATAACAATAATAAAGATAATAATAATATATGCAATGACCCTACTTACCAATCACCACGGACCGCAACAGGTTAAAGTATGCACACAAGCCAAACACACTATATATTACAAACCGTTCAAATCCCAACTATTTCAAATTCAAACTGAGTATTAAACATTATTACAAACTTTTACAAACTTAAATTATTCCAAAAGAAGCCTACTAGCTCAGCTTTCTCAACCCGAACCCCTAGCTCTCGCGCTGGACTGGGGATCCTCTTTACCAACTGGTTCCTTTTTAACTGGAAAGAATATAAACAATATCGCACAAATGAGCTAACTAGCTCAGCAAGTCACAATGACAAAACTGAGAATAATGATCATAAGGTGAATATGTTTATGATATCAAGTGAACAATGGATTATGATTTAGAATTGGATATTATACTTTTAATTTAAAAACCAAGGTTAGGCTGCTGATCAGTCACGCACTAACCCCGAGCAAGGCACACAGCATTGCTCTAACTACTAGATCCAAGGCACACATTGGCCTAACTTGACCATTATATGGTCTGACCACGAATTTGGTCCACAATTTTATAAAAATAATCCAATTCTAACATAATAACAGAATATGCAATAATAAACAATAACCGAAATCATTAACAACAATAAATGTTTAACAATGAAAGGGTTTCAATCCTTGTAAAGATCAACAAGGTACTTTCAAAGCTTGAATGCTGGGTAATGAAAGAATTGGATAACAAAGGAAACAACGTTTCAGGGTTTCAAGGATTTGGTCTTTCAAAACATAAGATATCATGGATTGAGTATATAATAATTCAGTTCAGTGTCTGGTATTTAGTTTGTATGTATTTGTGGAGTAGTATCGTAGATTTGTGGTTCTTGTTTGGGTATACAATAATCAATGGATTAGAAAGAATATGGTTCATAGCTCAAGAACAATAACTGAAATCAGGATTTAGGTTTTCGTGCTTCAAAGCACTTGCAATGTCAACAAGACTATCAAGAATTATAATATCTCGAGAAAGTTCAGAACACTTGCCTGATATTAGCTTACTATCCTGCACTTGCTTTCAATCTCAATCGGCTTACTCCTCAACTACCTGTTTCCCTTTCCTACGCCTTGCCTCTTCTGCTCACATATCATAAGCATCTATCAATCATAAACTCACATGATTCTATTCAACACATACTTCTATCTACCCTTCGTTTTACCCAAATCCGATTAACGGATTGAAATTTATGCAATAACCAAGTAAACACCGAATATATAGACCGATAGTCAAATAACAGGTCACGTATAACACATAATACATCACGTAATCAATGACATATCATCTATAAAGAAGTCTCGGGTCATAAATATGCTTTCGGGTATTTAAAATGATTTTTAAAATATTTTTCAGAATTAAAACGGGTCGTTGGATCAATTTCGGAATAATAAACAGGGTTCGGTTGGCCCATTCTGGCTCCGAAATAATTTTAGAATAATTATCGAGCCTTGGAAATAATTTAGAATAATATTTTAAAGCTCGAAACTATTTTTCAGAATTTTTAAATCATTTTTAAATAATTAAATCTAATTAAATAACTAATTAAAATCAATTGATAATTAATTAAATCAATTAATCAATTAATTTTCGAATTAATTGACCAATTAATCAATTATAAATTAACTGAAATTAATTAACTAATTAATTCAGATTTATTTGTGAATTAAAAATAATTTTCGGAATTAAAATAATAATTTTCAGAATTTTCAGAAATTAAAAATGAATTTTTATAATAAAAATAAATAGGAAATATGAGTTTTAAACATTTTATAAACAGGAATCCTATTTTTGAAAACTTTGCAAACTACAGGGACTAAACTTCACCATCTTCAAAAATACAGGGACTAAACTGCAATTTTGCAGTTTCAGTCGCCGGAAAATCGGGGGTGGCCGGAGAAGACGATCCCGGCGTCCTCACCCCATCAACACCTCCAGATCAACACTACACAACACCAGGAACTTGTTCATGCATTCAAAACATTCTAATCATCCCTGTTCTGACCGGAAATTGACCAAGAACATCGTCGGTTTCCGGCGAACATCGCAAATCTTTAAAACACAACTCCCTTCGATTCAAGAATCCTCTGTTAACGAGCTATATATCAATCGATTGCAAATTTTATAAGGAACACAACCCACTATAAATCAACAAAAATAACCCCTGAATCAAAAACCCCCAAATTTCAATTGAAAACATTCATACGGGTTATAAACCCTAATTTTGAAATTCGAAAATTAAACCCACTTTTGAGCATGTTATTGAACTACAAATCAGACGTATGACATATGAAAATCATCAGAAAAACAAGCTCTACAACATGCAATCATCAAATCATACAAACAATCATCCGAACAAAAATTCATATTTTTTATAAAATAAATTCGAAAATAAATAATTTTTTAGAAAAATAACCTTGATTTCTGCAGTGAAACAAAGCTCAGAATCTGATAGAACACCTCAAATCCTTCGTTTTAGTTACTCAAGCTTTAAAAACAGAGATCGGTAACGCCTTCGTTTTGCTGTTTGATTCTTAGAACAGTTTTAAGAAATTAGGGCTTTTCTCTGAAAATTATATAATTAACTATCTGCAAATGATTTTGATACGAAATAAAATACGGTAAAAGGCTATTTATAATTATGAAAAATTTGTATCCCGTTGGATCATTCCGGATATAAAACGGTACGTTTATTTGTAAAAACTGATCCAAACGGTATCGGTTTTCGGGATAATTATCCAAATCAGTACAATTTGTACTGCGGTCTTGGTCTCAGCGCCTGGTTACACGTATTACGAAGTGATAATTGGGATAGTTTAATAAAAAGCTCCCGTTTATCGAAAATACGGGTTTTATTGATTTACCGAAACGAATATTGTATCGAAAATGTTGCGCCGGGACCCGCGCAGGACAAACCGTAAGCCGGATCGAAAAAGTCGAAACATGGAATATGCTCGAAATATTACAATTAGGTTAGGAAGGAGTTCTCGAACGAGTTTCGGGTTCCAAAAACATAACAACGGTTGACGTCGGTTGGTTCCCGTTTTTATAAAATAGATTTTAATTACCCGGAAAAAGATTTTAGAAATTTCATATGATTCTTATAAATCCATAAACCAACATAAAAATAATTAGGAAGATATGACAATTATCTATATTTTATTTTGGACATATAAAAATTAAAATACTCAATTAATATTATTTTTGAATATTCAAGTACAGATAACACTTAACAATTAACTCACAGAATAGATACTGAACACACATAATAATTATATAATAGCAAAAATAATTACACGATATATCTCGGATATTACACACTGGACTTGAAAACTTCTCAAGATCTGATGAAACCAGTGTGTAAAATGGTTCAAGTATCTGATGATAATCTTGTTGAAGATGAAACTGTTCAAATTCTGAAAAGAAGAAAGATAAGTGAAGATTCTAAAACAACCTCTGACACTGCTCAAGTTGTTGTTCAGAATAAAGGACAGGAAGGTACACAAGAAACATCAAATTCTGATCAAGCTATCAAGACATCAACTGCTGATAATGCTCAAATTGATTTGAATAAATTGATAATTGCTGATAAGAAGAAGCTGTTATGGAAGAAAGCTACTCCAGTTGAACCAAAATCCAATCTCATGATTAATCAACTTGCTACATTTGGGTTGAAAGCCAAGCAACCTAGAGATAGAGCTGGATTAGGTTCTGATGAAGAGAAGATTCAAACAGGAGTAGAGGTTACTCTAGGAGATCCTTTCATATTGACAGACAAACCATATGAACAAATCAAACAAAGGCACATTGACAAGGTGTTGTCTGCTCAAGTTGTGATAGATGCTCATGATAAGGAGAATCTGAAAGAGAAATTAATCTTATTTCTCGATGATGGAAGGACTTAAAGAATAGCTGATTCTGATGTATTAAAGAAGTATATCAGAGAACTTCAACATATTCATTATCTTCTGGAAGTAAAATCTGATGTTACAAGACGATGGTCATAATATATTTTGAAGGCTATAAGAGATCTATTCATAATCTTCGGTACAAAGATTTCTCATTGCAGTCCAATGATTACTGAAAATGATGGAAGAGAAATTCCTATGCTGAAGAATTCTGCTAAGGTGGAAGTTATTTTGAAAGGAAGATGCTTATGTTATAATGAAAACTCTTCACATCCTAAGGTTATCAGACTTGGTGATGGACTTGAAAGAACATCCATTCAAGCTCTCAAAACAACCATTTATCAAATTGGTGACAGTAAAGAAGAAGAACTGATGCAGGTCAAAGCACAGTTAGCTGAAGTTCTGAAGAAAGCTGAAGATAATCTGATAAATGATTTTGTTAAGAATCATTATGGATTCAGATTGATTCAGTGATGTTGGTAAAGCTGGATGTTTTGTAAGTTGTAATTTATAGTCTTGTTAAACTCTTATTGCATTTGAACTTAAATGTTTTTGACATCATCAAATCTATTAACTTGTATATTCTTGCATAATTTACAAGTTGGGGGAGATTGTTGGATATATTTGAGATGTCATGTCTAATATATTTCATGTTTAGTTTTCAGGTCTTAACTAACAGGAAATATCAGTTCTTACTGAAATCAGGTTTTACTGGAAGTCAGGACTTAAGGATATCAGGACTTAGATTATCAGAAGATAATATCAGAAGATGGATATCATAACTTAAGTACTGGAGGACTAATAGTTAAGGAAATAAGTTGATTTACAGGAAAGAAGATTGAAACTAATACGGAATAAGATATGCATGGAAAGAGTTCGAGGACTAGAAGAATTATATAAGATATCAGGTTGATATATTTTAGGAGACAGAATTATATTCCATATCAACTAGAAGTTATCTTGTAACTGTGTGTCTATATAAATACAGACATAGGTTTACTCTATATGAGTTACGATCATCGAGAAGATCATATATTGTAACCTAGCAGCTCTCGTGATATTTGTTCATCACTGAGAGAGAACAGTTCCATTGTAACAGAGTTTGTTATATCGAATACATCTGTTTTCTATTACTTGTGCTTTAAATCGATTTGATTGTATTCTACACTGTATTCAACCCCCTTCTACAGTGTTGTGTGACCTAACAATGAACATAAATCTTCTGGCTCAAATTCAAGTCAATCTAGCAAAGCAACTGGTAGCAAGGTGGATGAGAAGAAGAAATGAGGGGATGATGGAAAGAGAAAAAAGGAATGATGGAGAAAGGGAAAAGAAACAGAATGTCCACGAAACTCAAATCTCATAAACTCTACCAACTCAAACTCCCAAACCTAGCCAAACAAACACTCAACCTATCCTGACCTCAAAGCCAAAATACCTTTACAAGCCAACTGCAAATTCCCTACTCAAAATACCTATCAAAGCTAGCCAAACCTCACTCAAGAAAATATTAGGCCACATTCATTCAAATCTCCAACCAAAACTCACTTCAAGACTGTTGGAAAGCAAACTAAAAAAAATCAAGATGATACTGGTGATATCTGGAACTGTTTCAATCAAGATGACTTTCTACCAGTTTCAAGGAGCATAACAGATGATGATTATCACCAACAACTAGCTGAGGAGATAGTAAAAGTTTGGGTTTTTTATGGGAGAAGTTAGAATCTACTACAAGGATGACTCATTCATTTTGCTGAATAGAGAAGTAATGGAGACATTTTCAACTGCAGAATTGAAGAGTGTGATCAATTTAATGAAGGCTAAGGATTTATTTACAAGAATTAGGAGGGTTGTGTTAGCTGAAAGTTTGAGAGGAAAGAACATAAGGCATGCTAGGGAAAAGGCTGAGATGGGAGAAAGGGAAATAAAATATGCCAAGGAAATTGAGATATTTGAAAAAAGATCTAATGAACTCAAGGCAAGGAGGTTGAGCAAGGTTTCAAAAGATGGAGGATTTCTGAATATCAAGATTCAGGATTCATCTTCTCAACAATTACTCATTGGAAGAATGGCTCAAATTAGTGGAAGCTCTAAGAGGGACTGAAATAATTGAAGAACTTGAAGTGCTAGTCAAAATCAAGGACCTCATTTGGGAAAAGAACCTGGTTATGAGAAATTCACCTAATGTTTGTAACTGTGCACTGATGTAAATGATCAATGTATAAATTATGTATTTTGGCAATCTATCAATTTTACTATTATTTTAGCTTAGGGTTAGCCTTGTTATCAGACATGAATTTGTGATAAGCAGTCTTCTCACAAATTGGGGGAGATCGTTGTGCAAGACGAGCATGTATAATAACAAGACTAAGTCATATTGAAAGCCATAAGATTAAGTTGTATGATAATCAATATTTATATTCTGTAATTGTATTCCTTGAGTCTGTAAAAATGTTTACTAGATTGAACTAGAGATTTTTTCTATGAACAGTTTTCAAGCTACAAAATAAACTATGGAAGAAGATCAAATCATGATCATGCCTTAGAGAAAAGTGTAGCAGTTTGGAGTTGAATAATGTTATTGTTAGAAAATGAATAACACACAGGGGGGTGAATGTGTTTTTACTGTTTTTAGGCTTTTCTTAAATGTTTTTGGCTTGGTTGAACAAAGTAAATTTCATCTTGTAGAAATGTGTTACTGCAGGAATTTAAACATGCAAGAATGAGGAACACAGATCTTTTCAAAACTCACTTAATTTTGTATTAAAATTAAGAATGTTTTGCTACAAAATTTCTAGACTCTTTGATGTTAAAGAGCTTAGCTTCTCCTTGAGAGTGTTACAAGAAATTTGATCTAAATTGTTACAACTGACTAAGGACCGGTGTTAACTTTATAACTCAGTTAACCGATGGTTTACACAGTGTGTAATAAGACATAGCCTTGTCAATCCAGCTGTTGGATTGTTTGTTGATTGTTTATCTTGGATATTGAACTGATCTGTAACTTAGTACTTTGAGATTGTACCTCGAGATCTCCAGTTTAGGTCTATAGAACACTTGACATCTCGATAAGTATATTGGCTTATCGAGATCTCTAGTACTCTATATTTAGTTTGGCTAGTAGAGATCTTCAGTTCTCTATAAGAGAATTTTGGCTTGTCGAGATCCCTAGTCTTCATATCTTCACTTTGACTTATCCATAACTCTTAGTTCTCTAGTAGCTTCTTGAAATATTGATATCTCAGAGTTCTCTAGTCAAATTTAACTTGTCGATATCTCAGAGTTCTCTAGTCAAAATTTAATTTGTCTATGTCTCTAAGTTCTCTAGTGAATTTTGACTTATTGATATCTTTGAGTTCTCTAGTAGACTTAGACTTATCGATAACTCGGAGTTCTCTAATGAATGTAGACTTGTTGATAACTCTGAGTTCTCTAGTGAAGAAATGACTTGTCGATATCTCCAATCTTCATGTCTTCAATTTGGCTTGTCGATATCTCTGAGTTCTCTAGTAGCTTTCCTGACTTCTCGATAAGCCATTCTGGAGTTCTCGAATGACTTCTCTATAACATTAAATCTGTGACTCGTAGTAGGGTTGAGCAAAAAACCGAACAAAAACCGAAACCGATCTGAAGCCGATAAAATCCACAAAAAAACGATCCGCAAAAAACTAAACCGATCCGAAACCGAAAAGTTTAAAAACCGATCCGATGATAATTTTCCGGTTCCGGTTTTAGGTCCAAGCCGATCCGAGAAAAATCGAACCGATTATTTAAATAAATAAATAAATATATGTATATATATTTATAATTAACAAATATATGTATACATATAAAAAAAATCAAATTATTAACATTCTGTAGTATGTTTAATATGTGTTAATGTGTTCACTTCATTACTGATTACTTTTAGGGCCTGATTTATTTTTTATTTGGTTGTATGAATATAAACGGCAATCATTTTACAGTATCAATGGGATGCATTTTGCTTGCTGGAAATTGCCTTCAGGTATAAGAACATTAAGGTTTATTGTTGCATGTACTTTCGAATACAGAGCAGACTCATCTGTCAAGTACCATATATATTGATAGAATGCTTGCGTTTGTTTAGCAAGCATACAGTTTCTGCTTGTAATAAGTATGGATAATTGTGTTTTAGCTATTAGAGAATAATGGTATCGCATTCAAAGAATTCTTGGAAATTTTTCAGAATTACCTATTTATTTAATATTTTTTTATTATATAATACATTTTTTAACCGGTTTTGCAACCGAAACTGAACCGATATAAACCGATCCGGAGTTTTTAAAACCGAAACCGATCCATCTGCGATTTTTAATTTTAAAAACCGAAGACTTCCGGTTTCGGTTTCGGTTTTATCCAAAAATCGAACCGATCTGAGGTTTGTCTCCCCTAACTTGTAGAGATCTTGACTTAGAGTGTTTTTCCTAAAACAGATTTATTCAACTCCAAGCTTCTTCATAATTCTTCTGAGGCATGATCTTCTTGATCTTCTTCCAGATAGAATTCTTAGGCTTGACACTGTTTATAGAAAAAGGCTTCAGTCTGCTCCTTTGACATTTTTACAGTCTTTAAATGTTACAAGTACAAAATATAGATTAAGATAATAATACAACTTACTTAGGGTTGACAAAATGTCTTAGTCTTGTTAAAGTGCAGGCATGTCTTTTACAACAATCTCCCCCAATTTGTAAGAAGATTGGTTAACACAAATTCATGCATGTTAACAAGACTAACCCGAAGTTTGAAATGATGGAGAATAAAATTAATAAATAGAGCTTGATAAAATTACAACTTGTACAACATAAGATTCACAAGGTTCAATGATTACAAGACTCGGGTAAAGACAGTTTTTACATCTGCTTCTTCTCTAAGTTTATCCTTCAAATGGTCAAGAATTTCAAGTTCTTCTATGATAAGTGTTCCACTTAGAGCTTCTACAAGTTTTTGTCTTGCTTTCTTAGGATAACCTTGGTCCAGAACCTCTAGGCGGAATCTTGAGAATCCACCAGCTTTGATGTTTAGAAATCTCCCATCTTTAGAAATTCTGCTCATTCCTTTTGATTTCAACTCTTCTGATCTTTGTATGTACATGTCTATTTCTTCATCATGCCTCCTTCTTCTTTCTTCAGCTTCAGCCTCATTTCTTTTCTTTATTTCCTTTCTTTCAATCAACCATTCAGCTAGAGATGACCTTCATGCCCTTGTAGCAGTATCCTTGCCTTTTATCAAACTTATCACTCTCTTAATTTCTATAGGGGCCAAAGAATCCATTAAGCTTTTGTTAAGACGAGTGAATGTACCATCTTTAAAATAAATTCTTACTTCTCTCATGGATACAATCCAAACTCTAACAATTTCCTCAACTAGATATTGGAAATGGTTTTCATCCGAGGTGCACCAATTTAGGGGTAGAAAGTCAAATTCCTTAAAGCAATTACAGATGACCCTTTCAGTGACTTCTCTTTTCTTTGTAGGCTTGACTTTCTTAGATTTCTCCCAACAGATTTGAGCTTGAATTTTAGTGAAGGCTTGGCTAAAGGTAGGGTTGACATTTTCTTGAGATTGGTGTGGCTTGAGGTGATTGGAATTTTTAGGAAGGAGTTGGTTGTTTGTTTTATAGAAATTTTGGCTTAGATGTTTGGGAAGGTTTGATGTTCGAGATAGTTGATGTTGTAGGTTGAGTTGAGGTTTGAGTTGGTTGTGTTTGGATTTTTAGGGCTATTTGGGTATCCGATTCATCATGAGGCTTTCTACTCTTCCTTTCACCTCTTCTCTTCTTTTCTTCATCTTTCTTGTCATCCTCCTTATTCTTCTCTCCACCCTTGCTCCTAGATAGCTTACTGGGCTGACTAGGATTTGAGCCAGAAGGCTTTTGATCATTCTTATCCTGCTCATCATCATCCAAGTCATCCTTGTTGAACTGTGTTTTGGGCAAGTTGGCTTCTGCATTTTCCAGATATCTCCTCAGTAGCTTTATCATTTCCATATCATCATTGTTCTTGTTTTTCTTAGCTTTTAAGCTAGTTCCTAGGATCATGATAAGCTTCTTTTTGCTCATGACATAGTATTTGGGGATATTGAAATGTCTTAATTGTCTGGTGGTTGGACAGATATATGATATACCCTTGCTTGGTTGTAGATATGCTTCAGGGAAGGCAGCTACTTAAGCATCTCTCAGTGCATTTAATAGCATGGTATCTTCACGAGTTATAACTCTAACTTTGCTGATAAAGATATCTAACTCAGATGCCCTCCCTGAGACAAGGCAATTGTGGGACATCTGCATACATCTGTCTGTCCACGAGTCATTTGCATTAACCACCATCTTCTCTTCCAGAAAGTTGTCATTATTGACCTTGATCACTCTTATGAAATTAATTGTCTTATCCATGGCCTTTTTATATATGAAGTGATCGCTGTTGAGAGAAGATTTTAAGGCTTTGAGTAGTTCTTCAAACTCTCTGCTCAAACTAGGTCCTTCAGCAGACCTAATAAGTCTCTCCATATCAAGATTAACTTCTTTAGATTTTTTTTCAGCACCCTGGACTTGCTATTGAGATGACCTTGATCATGTCAACCTAACCTCTATCTCCCCCTTAGTCTTGTTGACAGACATTAGAAGGGGAGTAGGAATTTCAGGCCTGACTTGTTCAAGCAGAGAATGTAGTGGTATGTTGAGTTTGCCCATGATGGATCCTAAAGCTATAGAATTCTGCATTTTAAGATGCTTATGTGAGTCCACCAGGGTTTGGATATCTGTTTGTTGACTCTTGACAAGAAATGTCAAGGCCTGAACTTGTGCAGTGAGAGAAGAGTTGGAATCTTGCAATGTTGTGACTTGGCCTTGTAGAGGCTGAATTTGCAGATTTGTTGAAGTGGATCCAGACTGATAAGAGCTGCTAGATGTGCCAAAGTGTTCTTTTACAGCTTGTTTAATCCCTTCCATTAGCAAAGCTGAAGGCTTATATCTGCTCTGGTGAAGTTGATCCAGCTGGACTTTGATCTCATTTGAGTGAGTAATTTGTTGTTGGATCACTGTATGGAGATTAGCGAAGGATAGTTTGAGTTTTTTGACTTCCTTCTCAATAGAGGCAAGATCTATACTAGTCATTTGCTCAGTAAAATGCTTGAATTTAGAAGAAATCTGCTCTTGAGATGGTATGATCTTGCCCATTTTCTCATTCACCGGTTTTCTGATTCTATCTTCATGGCCAGTAAGCTTGATTTCAAGAGCCTTACCAAACAGATGCAATGCTTTGAGCTGAGCTTTGTATACATCTGTAATGGCATTATAAATAACTTCTGGACTCAAGTCTTTTGCATTGTTGCCCAGAATAGTAACATACTCTTCTCTGAATCTGGCCAGAACTTGTTTCATCTCCAAGGAAAAATCATCAGACAGCCATGCATCCATATTTCTATCTGGATCAGCATCATTGACAATTTTCTCCTTTTGCTCTTCAACCTCTTCATTGTAAGAAATCATGATAGATTGATAGTCCTGGTTTCTCATATTTGAAGTCAGGAGATATTGTGAGATGTTGGTCAGTCCAGATATCTACTCTACTAGTAGATCATCTATAGAAGTTGGTTGAGAAGCAGATTCGTGTAGCCACTGAGAGAGTATGTGAGGTTATTGAGGTTGTGAGGTGGATGGTTCATCAGAAACACGTGTGACTGGGGTCATAGTTTGACTCACAGATTGCTCTATGGTTTTGACAGCGTGTTGTCCTCCACTTGTAGTGGGAACCTCCAATTGAATTGGAGGGGATTTGACTAGGTTAATGTCATGTACACCAACCTCAAACCCTTGTGTGTCTTGCAACATACTGACACTTGAATGTGCTATGTTTACCTCCCCTATGACAGGATCATGGGAAATTATACTCCTAGCTTCAACTGTAAAGGCAATTTATGCTAGGGTTGTGAGGGGAGTTGTCCCTACATGAGGAACCTCCAATTGAATTGGAGAAGATTTAGATAGCTCCCCCTCAGGAGTAATATCCTCAAACCTTTTAGTCTGTGAAGACTGTTTTGCACATGAAAGTGCATTAGAAGTATCCATGGGGTCTTCAGTAAAGACTGATAAATCCCCCATGTTTATGATGGTGTCATCAAGGTCTACCCCAACATGTAGCCTCTCACCATCTAAATAAAGTGTCTGGGTGGTGAGCAAAGCTTCTTGAGCTAAGTCACTTGATTTTTGGTGCACTTGAGAAGTGGATTCAAGTGGAATTGGAAGAGAAGAAATTTCAGATAGAAGAGATTGTTGCTCAGTTGTGAGTGTTGGCAGCTCCCCCTGAGTAGATGAGGGAGCTTCAAGGGATGTGTCCTCACAGTGTGTGCCTTCCTTATTTCTCCTACCATACACTTGAATTGCTTCTTGTGCAGGCTGTACAGACTTACTTCTAGTTGTTTTTACAACTGCATCCTGTTGGGAGGATACAGAGGTGGTTAGAGTGGTTAGCTCAGTTTGTTTACTCCTTTTGGATCTTTTGACCAGATGTGTCTCTTTTTCAGCTATCTCCTCACCACTCTCAGTTACCACAGTTAAGGTTTCCCCATTTCTCTTCTTTTTACTGACCTCATCCTTTTGAGAAGATGAGGTAGTTGGTTTTCTAGCTTCTATAGGTTGTGAAAGAATGGTTGCAGCTTGGGAAGATCCCTGTTGCTGTTCATGTGTTTGTACTTCCACAGGTTCAAGAATCGTAGTTGTGCTAGATTGTATATTAGATCTCATGTCAGGCATATGATAAGGGTAAGTCCTAAACCTCTCTAACATAAATGGAGTGATTTTCAGACTTACATTGACCTTATTCTTTTAGTAAATGAGCCAAATATTATTTTGGACATTTGCTTATAATTGCCTATTTTAGTACTATCTATACCATTCAGTAGGTGTATGTCAGCTACTTTATTATTTAAAGTGGATATAATAAATCTAGGATATAAAATTTCCTTACCTCTAGCTGTCAGAGGCTTAGTTAGCCTGGTTGCAAGTTCTTCCAGGATCAGCAGACCAACATTCAAATGTTTGTTGTGAGTAATTGAATACACCAGCTTTTGCACAACACTTGAGATGTTGTCATATCCTATTTTTCTGCAGGTAAAGGCCCTTACCACAGAGTCAAAGATGAAAGACCACTCCTTCCTTAGATTGGTCATGTTTAAGCTTGACATGTTGATTCTCCAACCATAATTGATGAAGTCCATGAACTCAGACAGCTCATCAAGAGTTGTTACCTCCACCAGATTCTTAGTTGGCAGCTCCAAAACTCTATTCACATCTTGATCATTGAATTCTATTAGTTGGCCTCCAATTGTGCATGTCACCACCATAGAAAGAGAGTTGTTATTTACATCAGTCCTCACTACAGTTGTAGTCCAGAATTCATGTAGCACATCTAGATACAGTACTGGATTTGCAGTCAAGGCACCTGCAAGATAGGATTCAACCAACAGTTTCACAAACCCCTTGAAACTATCAGGGGCTTGGTTTGCATCAGTAAAAGTAAGATAATTGGTTCCTTTTTTTGGGATAGATGTTCTTGCAACATTTAAAGCCATTGTTGATTGATGAGAATGAGTGGGTAAGAATTTTTTTTGAGAAAGGATGTAAAACGAGAGAGAAATCGGCTTTGGATTAAAAGCTAGGTCATGTTAGATCTCAAAAGTTGTAAGTAAGTGTATATATCGAGAAGTCTGAGTATTTATAGAAAAAATAAATGACTTGTCGAGAACTCAAAAATAGACATTTGGAGTTTGTCTATCGAGAAGTCATTTTGAGAAATAAAGTACATATCAAGAAGTCATTTTAAATTACTCTTTTAGAGAACTCAAACTTGACTTATCGAGATGTCAAATAAATGTCCAGTTTGTCCAAAAGGTGTACTGAACTAATTCTAACTTTTATTTGAATAAATTCAAATAAAATTAGAATAAATTTTCCAAAAGTATTTTACCAAAATAATTTATTAATTTAAATTATCTCAGTTCTGAGTTATTGATAAGTCAAAAATTGTACTTGTAGAGAACTCTGTGAATAAACATTACTAGAGAACTCTTCAAGAACTTATCAATAAGTCATTTTTAAGCCTATCCAGAAGTCACTCGAGAAGTCAGTAAATTGACTTGTCGAGGACTCACTTGAGAATTCCTAAAATGACTTGTCGAGAAGTCAATTTTTACTTATCAAGAACTCAGTTCTCTATATACTTTTGGTTTTTGTAATTCTGCTTTGTGTTAATTTTACATATTAAGAATGTAAATTAGCAACTGAGCAGTTTACTTAGAATTTGAAAAAATCCAAGTTGAATTTGAATTTGAAAAACAAATATGCAGAGATTTATAAAATATTTATAATTCATATTTCAGTTAATTTCCAATTTAATCAAATTAATTTTGATTTACTGGAGATTAATCTGCTGCAAAACATTAGCTGAGTTTTTGCCTTAGGATGAAGAGTTAAGCATTCCAATTTCACCTACAAGTGTAGTGAAAGTTGCTTCATCCAAAGGTTTAGTAAAAATGTCAGTTAATTGTTTTTCTGTTGGTACAATATTCAGCTTCAGCTATAGAAGTTGATACAGATTGTTGTTTCTTGCTATACCAGGATACAATTCTTTGTCCAAGAAATTGACAGCTTCCACTAGTACTCTTTTTATCAATCCTGCATCCAGCAAAATCTGCATCTGTGTAACCAAGAGCTTCAAAACCAGTTCCCTTAGGATACCATAATCCCAAGTTTGGAGTTTCCTTCAAGTATCTGAAAATCTTTTTTCTCCCCCTGAGTTTGTGCAATTAAATTCAGGTGTATGAAATGAGCTTCCATTTTCATGATTTTCCTGTTGAGTAGTTTCTTCATTTTTCTTTTCTGACAGAATACACAAACTTCAACTTGAGCAAACTCCAGCTTAGGCATGTCTCGTACTAACTCCTTTTGACAAGGTGTTAATTTCCTTGAAATTCAAGTGAGACAGATTTGTATGCCATAGCTTGTTTACTTCTTCTGATGCCTTGGTGTAGAAGCAACAAACACCATCCTTATTTGTTGAGTCAAAATATGTAACAAACAAGTTTCCTTTCCTTGCTCTGTTCAGAGCAACTTCACCAGTTTTCTTGCTGATAACAGTGCATTCTTCTTTGTTTAATAAGACTTAAGGCCTTTGTCTGCAAATTTGCTAACTCTGAGAAGATTCACTTCAAGATCAGCTACCAGTGTTACATTATCAAAGACAATATTTTCAGAAACAATCTTGCGATATCCCATTGTGAATCCTTTGCTGTTATTTCCAAAGATCGCCAAGGGCCACCTTTCTCCTCAAACTGTGATAGAAGGGTCTTATCACCTGTCATATGCCTGGAACATCCACTGTCTATGATCCAGATGACTCTCTACACTATGTTCTGCACACAATGAGTCTTAAGTGTGTTTGAAAACTCAAGTAGTGTTGGGTAGTTTCTTCTTAGTAATTTGTTCAGCAGAAGTAGAATGAGTTGTTTTAGAAAAAATAGAATTCAGTGACTGTTGTGCATGTTTTCCTTCTGATGTGGACTCATTTCTTATTTTTTTAAGGTCTACTATCAGTTTGTGGTAACTCTTCATTACTTTCAAGTTGCAATGAATGCAGTCAAACTTGTCACAGAATGAATATGGATCATTTGAATCTGCTTCATTATATTTGCAAGTTCCTTCAGTTGGCTTGCTAACAACCTTTTTACAAAGGTGAGTTAAATGATTTACAGATCCACATTTTTCATATTTCTTTCTGGGAGCATTTGTAACATAAGCAAAATTATTATTTTTATTTATCCCTATTTTTTCCCATTTCTATTTTTCCTTTTCTTTCTTGCATCTTCAGTTTTGGTTTCTTTGACAGGAGTCTTGGGACTTTGTTTGTTCATGAGCTTCTCTTCAGTATAGGAAGACTGAACTGATTCTTCAGTTTTCTTCTCTTTATCTTCATCATCAATTTCTTGCTTGATAATCAATTCTTCTTCACTGAAGTTGACTTCACATGCTTTGAATATAGGTGCATTAATCTCTTTCAAAAAGGTTAGAGCATTCGCAATTTTCTTTGCTTTCCCTTTGTCACCCACAACCTTCTTTTTGTCATTCATGGCATCATAGTCAAGGCCAATAGCAATGTATGCACATGGCTTATTCTTCTCATGATATTGTCCGACCAATTCAGATGTATTTCTGAAAGATTTCATCTTCACTTCATTCTTTTCCAGCTTCTCCCTTAGCACTGCTTCAATTTCATTTGCACATTTGAGCTTGTTCTTTAGATAAGCATTTTCTTGTTTAAAGCTTCAAGCTCCACCAACAACAATTCAGTTTCTTGCTTCTCACTTTCAAGCTTTTCATTTATCTTTGTTAATATGCTAACTTTTTCATTAGCAGCAACCATGTTTGTGTGAATGTGAAACATTTTTGTGCTCATCTTTTCAATAGTTTCCTTATATTGATTCATATTTAAATCAATAGTGGTAAGAGTCGGTGTCTGTGATTTAGATGAGGATGATTCTCCTTGCTCCAGGGGCATGAGTGCATAATTACCAAATTCTTCATCTTCATCATTCTCAGAGTCATCCCAACTTTTACCCTCTGCAATATAAGTTTTACTTTGTTGTTTCCTTAGAAGAGCTTCATACTTTGCTTCAAGTTCAAGATAAGCTTTGTCTTTCTTTGCTTTCTTGGGTTTCCTGCATTCTGTAGCAAAGTGGTCTTTTTCATCACAATTGAAGCATCTTATATTAGATCTGTCAACAGATCCAGTTTTGTAGACATTCTATCAAAATTGTACTTTCCTTTTTCCTTCCAGCTGTTGTCTTTGTTGAAGGACTGTCCTTTATTCTTGAAGTATCTTGTCTTCTTTACTCTAATATCAGAGAATTTCCTAGCTAAATAGGCCATTGACTGATCTAGCTCATCCAGTTCTTCAAGAGTATAAAACTCATCCTTTTTCAATTCCAGAATGACTTGCTCCTGTGAATCATTTATTCTTTGCTCACTTGTTGAGGCAACTGGAGTTTGAGATCTTGGTTCATCATTAGATGATTGGCTTTCATTTACAATTAAAGCACTTAAGCCATCCACAACATGTCCTTGACCAGATCTCAATGATTGCCTTTGAATCATCTCTAGTTCATATGTTTTGAGAATTCCATATAGAACTTCCAGAGTTATTCTGCTCAAGTCTCTCCCTTCCATGATTGCTGAGATTTTCTGTTTTAAATTATCAGGAAGAGTGAGCAAGAACTTTAGATTCACTTCTTCAGCTTCATAATATTTGTCATGAAGTTTCAAGTCATTTATCAGCTTATTGAATCTTTCAAACACATCAGTAATGCTTTCCTTTGGTTTAGCCACGAAACCCTCATACTGTGAAATCAGTATTCTTCTTTGGTTCAACCTAACTTCTTCAGTTCCTTCACAGAGTATCTCAATATTTTCCCATATTTGCTTGGCAGTGTCACATTTGACAATGTTGTTGTACATCACATTGTCAAGTGACTCAATCAATATTGATTGCAAGCTGCTATTCAGGGAGACTTTCTCCGTTTCATGGTCAGAATACTCAGAAGGATCTTTTGGAGCAAAATGAGCTGGGATGACCATGTCTCCATTTGTATATTCCTCAACTCTAACCATAGGAATGAAGGGTATATTCTTGAGGATCTGAATGTAGAGTGGATTGGCCATCCTGATAAACATCATATTTTCTTTTTCCAAAGAGTGTAGTTAACTTTGTTAAAGGTAGGAATTTTGATGCTACTGATTTTCTGTGTATTCATTCTTCCAAGATCTTGAATCTGTTTACTTTCAAATTTTGCTCTGATACCACTTGTTAGGAAATGAATAACACACAGTGGGGTGAATGTGTTTTACTGTTTTTAGGCTTTTCTTAAATGTTTTTGGCTTGGTTGAACAAAGTAAATTTAATCTTGTAGAAATGTGTTACTGCAGGAATTTAAACATGCAAGAATGAGGAACACATATCTTTTCAAAACTCACTTAATTTTGTATTAAAATTAAGAATATTTTGCTACAAAATTTCTAGGCTCTTTAAAGTTAAAGAGCTTAGTTTCTCCTTGAGAGTGTTACAAGAAATTTGATCTAAATTGTTACAACTGACTAAGGACCAGTGTTAACTTTATAACTCAGTTAACTGCTGGTTTACACAATGTGTAATAAGACATGCTATTAGCTTTTCTAAGCTGTCACTTGTCATTTCTATTTATAGAAAAGTAGATCTTCCATTTCTAGCTTAACATATCTTTAGCATCCCGTGTTCACTTTGATCTTCCTTTGTCAGTTATTCTTACTACTGATCTTGTACATTCTTCAAGCTGCTTTTTGTAGACTTGTCAATCCAGCTGTTGGATTGTTTGTTGATTGTTTATCTTGGATATTGAACTGATCTGTAACTTAGTACTTTGAGATTGTACCTCGAGATCTCCAGTTTAGGTCTATAGAACACTTGACATCTTGATAAGTATATTGGCTTATCGAGATCTCTAGTACTCTATATTTAGTTTGGCTTGTAGAGATCTTCAGTTCTCTATAAGAGAATTTTGGCTTGTCGAGATCTCTAGTCTTCATATCTTCACTTTGACTTATCGATAACTCTTAGTTCTCTAGTAGCTTCTTGACTTGTCGATATCTCAGAGTTCTCTAGTCAAATTTAACTTGTCGATATCTCAGAGTTCTCTAGTCAAAATTTAACTTGTCGATGTCTCTGAGTTCTCTAGTGAATTTTGACTTATCGATATCTCTGAGTTCTCTAGTAGACTTAGACTTATCGATAACTCAGAGTTCTCTAATGAATGTAGACTTTTCGATAACTCTGAGTTCTCTAGTGAAGAAATGACTTGTCGATATCTCCAATATTTATGTCTTTAATTTGGCTTGTCGATATCTCTGAGTTCTCTAGTAGCTTTCCTGACTTCTCGATAAGCCATTCTGGAGTTCTCGAATGACTTCTCTATAACATTAAATTCGTGACTTGTAGAGATCTTGACTTAGAGTATTTTTCCTAAAACAGATTTATTCAACTCCAAGTTTCTTCATAATTCTTCTGAGGCGTGATCTTCTTCTAGATAGAATTCTTAGACTTGACATTGTTTATAGAAAAAGGCTCCAGTCTGCTCCTTTGACATTTTTACAGACTTTAAATGTTACAAGTACAAAATACAGATTAAGATAACAATACAACTTGCTTAGGGTTGACAAAATATCTTAGTCTTGTTAAAGTGCATGCATGCCTTTTATAATAGTTATTCTAGAAAAAATGTTTTAAGTCGGGATATCGATAAGTCGGTCGAGAAGTCCAAAATGACTTATAGAGAAGTCCCAAGAGATATCGACAAGTCAAATGAAGATATAGAGAACTAGAAATATCGACAAGTCAATTACTCATGTAGAGATCTCAGAGATATCAACAAGTCAAAACTTCATGTAGAAAACTCAAGATATCGACAAGTCAAAAGCATAGATCGAGAACTAGAGATGTCTACAAGTTATTCTACATGCCGAGAACTAGAGACCTCGACAAGTCATTTAGATATGTCAAAAACTCGAGATATCGATAAGTCATTTTATTTATCGATATGTCACTTTTTTACAGAAAAAAAGAGATCTCGACATACTATCTCAAATTCAGAATACAGACAAATTCAAGATTCAAGATTATCAGTCAACAAACAATTCATTCACTAAATTAGAAAAACTACAAAAGCAGCTTGAAGAATACAAGATCAAGGGCCAAGATTCATTGGACAAAGGATGGTCACATACCTACAAGTTTCTACATAGGTTTGCTAACACCAAAAAAGGAAATAGACAAGGTTGCTTTAGAAATTGGTTTAGTACATTTTAGTGCAAGTTTTGTAAACCTGTGTTGCTAGTCTATAAAGCATGCACGGGTCCTTAGTTTAGAAGTAACAAACAGATCTAGAACAAATCTTGCATTCTCTCAAGATAGCAGCCGAGTTCTTATTTTTTAAGAACACAGATTTGTAGCAAGACAAACTTAACTAGTACAATTAAGTGAGTTTTTGATATATTGTGTTTTATGTGTTTGCTACTTACAATATATCTCTATAATTCTTAACTGCTTTGTTCAACTATAATTCAAATAGTTTTATTAGCCAAGTAAAATCCAAGAAACACATTCACCCCCCCTTTGTGTTACATTCATTTGCATTCAATATCTAACATTTACCTACCAAATATAGTGGATTTGACCTTACATGCAATAACATCTTTATGTGTATATCTAATAAGATAGTCTTAAAATTCTCATATCGTTCAATTTTTGAACACATAAGCCTCTAACACATTGTAACATAATTATTATTAATATAATCTGTCATTATTCAATAATAATAAAAATCAATTTAATAATAAAACTCTTGTATTTCACCAGTAACAATATACGTGTCATAATATATACATTAACCTCCACCATCAAAGTCACGATACTCAAAATAAAATTAGTAAAAGCTTGTCAAAAGAAAAGAATAAATCGCATGAGTCGAACAACATAATCACCCGATTAAATCAGCTTTCTTGTTGTGACCAACTCTTTATCCTCATATTAGTCATTTTTGTCCGCAATGTCATCTATGTTATCCCTACCAATATAGTATTATTATCTCTATCATAATTATCATTATAATCTTTTTTATAATAGTTGATTCAGTATAGTTTCTTTAAAAAAACAATCATAAATCCACGGATAATGATGTACTTTGTTCCTATCGTTATCTTTAATCTTAGGTATACTTCATTCCACAAACAAGACCTTTAATATATAAATTGTTATGCAACAATGAATTCTCACAAAATTTGTTTTCTCAAAATTCACGAACTCTCATTGATACTTTTTCTCTTACCATGAACTTTCACATATTTTATTTATAGGATTTTTTTTCCTCGCACCCAATAACCTAAATTATTGCACCATGATAAAATAATATAAAGTTATTTCAATTAGCCAACTTCTAATTAACAGTCAAAGAATTAATATGCTGATTAAAAAATTTGAGTTTGCTAATAATAATATATATACATATATATATAATGATATATATACATATATCATTATATGTATAATAATATATATAATGATATATAATGATATAATAATAATAATAATATATATACATATATATATATATTAATAATGACATAGATGTTAATAAAAACTAAGCAAAAAAGTGATTCGTGACATTTTTCACTTTCAGGCCATCACACATGTTAGCATGATAATAAAAAAAAATATGCTTAAAAATTTAATAATTTATTACGAAGAAATGTATATTCGCGCTCCAAATTTTTTCCGAATAATGTTAAAATTGACTTTTATTCCAAAATAATGTTAAAAGTAATGTTATAAATTAATGGATAACCCGATCCTAAGGGTTAGTATTAATATTTAAGGTTGGATGAAATTTTTTAGTTTATTTATTCTATAATTATACATTTTTTGTATTTTGCATCCATATGCAGTTTTGTATGTGATATATTTAATTTCTTATTTGATCCATTTTTGTTCATGGAAAGTTTGTATATTTCTTTGTTTGTCATTAATGTAATTTTGTAATAGTTATTTAAAATTTCAATCTAATGTATCATATTATATGTTCATGTATTATATAAAAAAATGTCTAACTAAATAAAATTCAAATATATTAAAATTTGAATTGAATATTTGACTTTGACATGTATATAAGTGTATATTACTATACTTTTTATATACCACATTAGAGTGTGATGTTAAACTAAATTAATCTATCAAAATGTATGAAAATAATACATTATAATTTTTAAAAAAAATTATTTGATTTTAAAAATATTATTTATTTTTTATAACTATTATTAGAATTATTATTAACTATTATTTTGTGTAATAAATAATTTTGAATTACTATATGTACGGAATAAGAAATAATCAAATTTTAGTTAAAAGGTGTGAATGCCAAAAAAAATATATTATTATAATTAATTAAAATAATGTGTATGATATTCAGTAATGTATTAAAATATCTAACATTTTTCTTTGGCACATTTGACGGGGATCTAGTATCACATTTAATAATATCGTATCAAAATACTATATAACATTTTTGAATTAATACTCATTAAATTGATAATCTCTCTAAAATAATGTATTTGTAGGTTAGTTTAGAAAATGATCAATTTTAATAAAATAATAATTTTTGGAAAGTTTATGTCTGGATATACATACCCAATAATACTATAAATTAATAATTCTTCATGATCATAAATATATATTTATTAAAAGTTTACGAAATGTGATGTTCCAAATTACTCAAATTTAAAATAAACGGGTACAAAATGTCTCAATCCAAAAACATGACCCTATTTGACCACCAAATACGGAAAATCATGTAGAGCATTAGTTTGTTATGATATTTTGTTCAACATATCAAGTGAATACGGTAGTTAGTTTCAGGTCAAATAGGAAGAACTAGAAGATTCCACCTCTGGAAAGCGCTTACATCGTCTAACGTATCATCTAATTCATATGTATATAAGTATATATTTGTCATATATCTATTTATCTACATATTATCGTGTTTAAACTTGATTAAAAAACCTTTTGAATTTAATTTTAAGGCGGGAATAAATAATCTCTAAAGTTATTTTATGGTCTTGTTGATTGAACGAAATATGCAAAATATATATGATGACAATACTGCTAATGAATAAACATGATTTTAAGTGTTAAGAATGATGAAGTTGGTTATTGGACCGCTCATGGGATACTGAACACGTACCCCCGAGTTAATTCGGTCGGAAGGATCACATATCTTAAGAAAGGTAATAGGGACAATATTGATATAATTGGAGTGTTTTGGTTATTTTCTCGTTTATAAATACGATTTTTTGTTCCGTATATATTTTTAAAAAATAAATTTATTGAAAATAATCTTAACCTTCTTTATTCATTCATTCTTTCCAAAAGTTCATGCACCATACGTATGTGTGAGTAATGGGTCATAATCGAAATAACCGAAAACTGAAATTGAGATATTGCAAGAATCGAACCGAACCAAACCGAAATCGAAAGAACCGAGAACCGAAATTGAGATATTTCAAAACCGAATCATAAATTTCGGTTCAGTTCTGACCCAAAATTACCGATTTTTTCTTTTATTTTAATTTTATATTTTTTATATAATTTTGCATTCAATTATTTTAATTTAAACATCAAGACCTAACACTTTTTCAGGACTTTAACGAGCTCTCTACCATCAATTAAGTCACCGAATTTGAGCTCGGGTTCTGCAAATATCTTCATCAAATCATAATCCTCACCTTCTAAAAAATGCAATTCGTAGGTGGCTGTATTTCAGATATAATCAGGTATTAGGGGGGGCGTTAAGGTAGCGTGTGGTAAGTCATCACACATGTTCCCAAAAAATACAGGGACTCGAATTACTTATTTGATTAAAAAATTGGTCAAGTTTTACATAAAATATTAAATTTTCGAGGAAATTGAGAGAACTGAATGTACTAAAGTTTTTAAAATAATTTACGTGATTTATAATGAAATGATTGTACATAAAATATTACTAACGATTTCTGTTACCGTTACATTTACAAAAATGATTTAGAAAATGTTATTGAAATTTATATTAAATTAAAATTAAGGTCCCGGCTTTGTCAGAACACACATGGCCCCCATTTTTTTTTTCAGCTGTCATGAATATGAACGTTTCTAGAATATGAACCGTGTCTAGTAGATTTATAAACCTAAAATGCATGCGTCTTATTTTCTCGTTGTACCAAAATTTTGTCAAATGGTCTTGGCACCAATCTTTAATAGCCTTTATCTCTTGTTGACAAATAATAATAACATATTATACATACATGCACGTTAATTTATATTACAAGATAACATATTTTATCACTACATGGAATTATTGATATTTATTTAAACATTCTAATATGTGCATAGTTCACAAAACATGAAGATAAAATAACTACATAAAAGATGTATATACACTGTTATTCCATTAATTTATCGATTATTAGTAATTTTATCAGATTATTAGTCTATTACATTGTGACAGTTTTTCGAATCCAACAACCCCACTCTCTATGTATATTTCAGCTAAATACTAATAAAATGCGTAACCTCTCTCAAATTACTACCAAAAGAACAAAAGATTTGTAGGAGATTCATATTTAGTAGAAACTAGAGACTATATCAAACTTAATGCTAAGTATATACTACTTGTATCATTTTTTATATGAGTTAATTTATGAGGACAAAGTAAGGCAGTAAAATCCTCATTAATTTCTCTGTTGTCTATTTAATTAGTGGTGCAGATACGCAGGTCCCATCATTATTGCTCTAACATACTGCCTCCGTCCCAATATATGTCCTTTTTGAAAAAAATATTTGTCCCAAATTAGTTGTCCATCTCTTGTTTCAATACAAATTTAAGGGTAATTTTCCAAAACTATCCCTATATTTATTGTTCCCAAGATTTGATTTTTTAAAACTTAGCTCAATTATCATTTTTCAATACATTAAATAAGGGTATTTGGTGGAAATTCTTATCCAACTAACACTTTTCTTAATATGCGTAATTTTTTCAAAAGGCACATGTAATATGGTACGGAGGTAGTATCTTATCATGATTTATCGTATTTTTCTCTTAACAAGAATATAATGCTCACTCATTCTTAGGTACTTTCACCTTAAACATGTTTATTATTCGCAGAATGTTGCAATTCTAAATCCTTTGGATAAAAAGGATGAAAAGTATGGAGTATCAAAAATGACAACCCTAATCCTAATTATACACGGGACTAATTATGTGTTTCTTTGAGATTATTTTTTACATATAAAAATTCATGATTTTAGAGGCTAACCAAAATTCCCTTATTCTAAAATATAAATATACATGGAATATAAATAAAAGATTAAGTAACGATTATTTGACTACTCATTTTTTTCAAAATTACATGTTCCCGTACTTTTAGAGATAAAATTGTTTCAATTTAATTGTCCACTTCAATTTTCAATTCAAATTTATTTTTAAAGTCAACTCTACTTCAAATATTTTTTTATATATATTTTCTAAATCAACTCCATTATAATATTATGGTCAATTAATATAATAAATTTATCAAAATTTATTTAACATTTTTTTATGAATTTTCTCTTTTTAAACATTTATTTGCGAGCACGGTTGGATAACTGTGGTTAAGAGTTTATGCTCGGTCGTCCCCAGTTTGGAATTTTATGAAAACAAATACTCATTTGTAAAAAAAAACATTTGTTTGCAAGGGAAAGGGAGGGATAGGGGGCTTTTGGATCGAGAAGTCTGCTACAGATATAAAGTGACAAAACAACAGGATGGGCTTCTGGTATATATAATCCGATTATTTTTATAGGACAGCCCAATAAAAATTGGAGGCACGCCACGGTGACTAACTGTAATACTTTTCCCGGTACTCATTTTTCGCCTGGCGGCTTTGAGGTACAGCGCCCCAACTTTTCGATCTTTTCTTTTCTCACACTCCGTACAATACCTAATTTAATTATTATTATGATCTGTTTGATTTTGTGCAGGAGTTGAAGTTTGTTACCAATGGCGATGTTCGTAGCTTCTCGGCGATTAACAACCACATCGGCTCGTTATACAAATGCTGTTACTATCAGATTCTTCTCTTCTTTTAGAGAAGAGAGAGATACTTTTGGTCCTATTCAAGTTCCTTCTGACAAGTTCGTCTCTCTCTCTCTCTCTCTCTCTCTCTCTCTCTCTCTCTCTCTCTCTCTCTCTCTCTCTCTCTCCCCCCTCCCTCCCTCTCCCCCTCCCTCCCCCTCCCTCTCCCTCTCTCCCTCTCTCTCCCCCCTTCTCTCTCTCTCCGACTATCTCTCTCCTTTAATTTGATTTGATTTTGTTTTTTCTTTGTTTCATTACTTATTGTTCCTTATACTATTGTAATGTTTGCTTTTATTTGATTTGATTCTGCCATTTTGATTGTGTATGTATGTAATAATCGTTTATATGTGTTTACATGTGTGTGCCAAAGATCTGTACATGGCCTGGGGTTTAATTCATTAGTTAAAAGTGATGTAATGATCATCCAGTATACGCCATTGATACTTTAAAATTGTTTGTTGATTGTCTAACAGTATATTTTCTATATGCTTTGCGGTGTTATTATGGAAACTAATCATTTTTTAGGAAAGATATATTGTTCTCCGATTTATTGTTAAATTTGTTAGAAAATGCAAAATGAAGTATTTAATAGTGTTTATTGTAAAAGCAGTATAACATTACACTGCTTTTGCGGACAATAATTCGATAAATGTATGTGTTGGGATTTGTATAACAGTCTATTTTGTTGAATAAAAGTGTTGCTGTGAAAGTATAAATTGGTGAAGCTGGCAACTTAGTTTTGTTGTTTTTTTTTGTGTAAATTGTTGTTTCAGTCAATAACGGTGTCATATGATATATAAGATGCTGTAGTTGATTTATTGGTTTCGGGATTTATTTGTGTAAATTGTTGTTTAATTGTATTTTTGTTGCTAGTTTAATTGGTTTACGTTTTACTTAATTGTGCTAATGATTCGTATTAATTAATTATTTTATTGATGTTTTGATGCTAAATTGGTTTAGGTTTTACTTCTGCTATGGGAATAATTAGATATAATTATATTTTGAGCTGTTTGGGTTGTATTGCCCATACAATATATTTCTTTGTTATCTAAGAATCTTTTGAAATAATTTTTTTTGTGTAAATGACCAACTCGATTATCGTAAAAAGTATTATGTTGTTATTTCTACTTGAGTATAAGGTTTTGGGGATGTGGCAATGCTTCGAGTTTAAGGTTCCTATGTTTTTGTTAATCTTTAACGTTAATATGGCAATAATTCAAATCTTTACTTGATTTACTACATTTCTACCTCTAATGCTGTTTACTGGCGTCTTTCAGGTTATGGGGTGCCCAGACTCAAAGATCACTACAAAATTTCGAAATCGGTGGTGAGCGTGAAAGAATGCCTGAACCTATCGTTCGTGCTTTTGGCATCCTTAAAAAATGTGCTGCCAAGGTGCCTTGCTAGCACATATGCATATTTCTATAGATAGTCATTTGTTTTAGTATTGTATTTTTTTTTAGGCCAGGTATCCCGAATAAGTGTAGAGCTTGACTCACTATATAGTATATACTCCTATGGAAAGTACATATGTTCTTTAAATAATTTTTGTTTTAAATTATTAGTAATCTTATAGTTGACCTTACAAGTTTATTTCTAGTATTCATCTAGCCAGATATTATAATCTATCAAAAATTGTTAAAGAAATACTAAACCAAATTATTGAATCCAACGAACTTGTTTATATTTGAGCCGACCTAGTAATTGAAGAAGCCAAAATCTGTTTAGAATGTTAATTAAAAGTAATCTTAGTATGTTAATGAAAAGTAATCTTCAAATTTGATCAATCAAATATTGTAGGTAAGATTAAATATTGTAGGTAATATTTTTTTGACCGAAAGATATTGTCCAATCAACTCAAACCATAATTATGGAGTGACACTTTGTAGATAATAGTATTGTTTTTTTTACTTTGTTTATTCTTTTGTGATTAGCTTAGCATGAAGTTTGACTGTGAAAGAGAATCGGTGTTACCTTTTCTGGAGCTGTCATATTTTGATATGCTAAACTTGACCATCCTACTGAATTTGATAATAAATGACTACTTGATCACCTATGTTACTGTCCTAGTCTCATAGATGTATGTGGTACATCTTACTATCGAGAATGAACAAACGTGCATGTATCCGAAAATCATAAAAATGGCAAAATGTTGCCAAGTCTCCCAGCTGTGTGTTATTGGCTAATATGAGACCTGCTTATATTGCAGGTTAACATGGAGTATGGGCTTGACCCATCCATAGGTAAAGCAATAATGCAAGCTGCTCAAGAAGTGGCTGAAGGGAAATTAAATGATCACTTTCCCCTTGTGGTATGGCAGACTGGCAGCGGAACTCAAAGTAACATGAATGCCAATGAGGTGATTAAGAAGTTACTTGTCCATTAATTTTAGTACTTCAAGTTTGTTGAATTCCCTCTGAATTTTCCTGTTAGATCTTTCAACAGGTTTACGTTCTGTGTAATCTTGTTGTCACCAACCTCCCGGGTTCTTTGTTTTTGTATAATTTAGTTTAATGCCCATTAAATTTAGAAACTCCAAGGATGTAGAGAGGCTTAATCTTGTGTACCAAGTAGAGTTTGTAGTGTTTTATTATGACTATTGCAGATGACGAAAGCAGAATATGCAAAAATGATCTGTAGGCACTAATGGTGAAACCTTTTGCTAGTCATCGAAGGCATTTCAGTACTATCTAGTGACTACATTTGAGTGGTGTGTATATAAAACCCTTGGAATGATATAAGTTGTATTCATGAAACTTCCCAGGTAATTGCAAATAGAGCTGCTGAAATTCTTGGTCATCAAAGAGGTGAAAAGTTTGTGCATCCCAATGATCATGTGAACAGATCACAATCTTCTAACGATACATTTCCAACTGTAAGCCTTTGTTAAAAGTTTCTTCAACTAAATGAATTCATTAATTTGAATCTCGATTAGTAACTTCCTGTCATTTCTAATTTATATCATGGGTTCTGTCTTCCTTTATTAGGTAATGCATATTGCCGCTGCAATGGAAATTAATTCACGATTTATTCCAAAGTTGAAACAGTTGCATACTACTCTAAACTCGAAGGTTGGTGTAGTGCTCTAGCTCATGTTTACTTGAGTTATTAGTTGCCCCTAATGGCTAATCTTCGGAGTTACTCAGTATTATAACTTAACTTTTAACGCCTTCTTTACTGCTAGAGAAAAGTCATTGTACTTCTAAGTTTTAATCTTATATGCTATTATACACAACCGTTAGTTTTTAATTTTTGTGTGCATGGAAATATGGATATTGGTTTATGTTTAACAATTCAGATGTAGTCTATTCTTTAAATCGTGCTCTGTTGCTTAGTTTCATGCTTAGAATGTTGAGCAGTGCCAATCCTTGGTAACGGCCCAGCCTTTTTTAAGATCCCGCTGTTCTAGAGTAATCAATCAAGGAATGCTATTATTATTGTGTGTGCGTGTGTGTGAGAGGGAGGGAGGAGCTAAACTGGTTTACCCTGGTTTAGCTTTTGATTTTTTGCATTTACTATAAGCTAAAAGATTGCTTTGAAGACCTGTTGTAGCTAGCTTGTAGACTTCCACCAAGCTCTTGAGCATAAGTGTATATATATATATATTGAGAGGTTGTGTTCTCTTCGCCATGCTTAGTAATTTGTTGTGTAAAGACATAACAATAACCACACTGTTCTATTTGAATTTGTTTTTTATAAAAGCAATTGGTCTCTGTGACATGTCTCCAACACTTATATATGCTTGTACTAAGTTTCGGTTTACTCTATCAACAAAAAGGAGTTTCTGATACTGCTTTATTTTGCTGTAATGTTGTTTACCAGTCAGTTGAGTTTAAAGATATAGTTAAGATAGGGCGGACTCACACTCAAGATGCAACACCTTTGACACTGGGGCAAGAGTTTAGTGGTTATACAACCCAAGTAAGCTTATTTTACTACTATCAACAGTATAATTTTTTAGTGGATTCCTTTAAAAAATTAATTATAAACGTTTAAGTATGTTTGATTTAAAAAATTAATTATAAACGTTTAAGTATGTTTGATGAACATGTGTATCTATGCTCTATGCCTACAGGTGAAGTATGGAATTGACAGAGTGATGTGCACACTACCTCGCATGTATCAGGTTTATTTGAAGAACAATATATACCTAAGACTTCCCCTTCCCATGTTGTTTGTCCCTTTTTGTGAAGGTCTGTCTAATTGTTTGAATCTTGCTTGCAGCTTGCACAAGGAGGCACTGCTGTGGGGACTGGATTAAACACAAAGAAAGGGTAAGCCATTCTATTTTCCTAAAATGAAGTAAAATGCTTATAGTCGATAACTGTACAATACTGCACCATTCTGCCAAAGTTTCACTTATAATCTTAAATATGTCTGCATGAACTTGCCTCCCCTACAACTTTATTTCCTTGTTTTACATTTCTGGTCTTATTTAAATTAAATTCTCTTTCTTAGGTTTGATGTTAAAATTGCTGCAGCAGTAGCCGCGGAAACTAAGCTCCCATTCATAACAGCCGAAAACAAGTTTGAAGCACTGGTTATTTTTTAATTTTCATAAAATTTGGTTTTGTTTTATTACTAAGTCCCTCAAAAGAGATATTTGGTTATTTTGACACCTGAATTGTACTGTCTATAGTGGAATTTATTATGTTGTATATTGCTTATAGGCTGCACATGACGCTTTTGTTGAAGCTAGCGGGGCTCTAAATACAGTTGCTGCTTCTCTTATGAAGATTGGAAATGACATACGGCTATTAGGAAGGTATAGCAAAACAATTTGTTGGGAGTGATTTTGTTTTGTATTCTCTGTTCTTCTAGATGCTAACATTCTTTCCCTTTCCACTTTCCAGTGGGCCACGATGCGGTCTTGGTGAACTCATACTTCCTGAGAATGAACCAGGCAGCAGTATTATGCCTGTAAATGCTTGTTGTCATTTTGACTCTCTAAATTTCCAAAAGTTATTATTTCTTCCTTCAGTCAAAACCGTGTTCTCACAATCATACTCCATTTCAGGGGAAGGTGAATCCCACTCAATGTGAGGCTCTCACGATGGTCTGTGCACAGGTAAGATTTAATCCATTTTATTTACTTGTAAATAAATCGTGCAAGTCATATACAAATCATATATGGAAAGAGTCAAAATATATATGAACTGTGTAACTAGTTTCGGCACAATTAATGGATCTTCCTGTGGTTACTTGACTTATATTTTGACTTGGCAGGTCATGGGAAATCATGTGGGCATTACTGTGGGTGGGGCAAATGGACATTTTGAGCTGAATGTTTACAAGCCAATGATTGCCAGTTGTCTCCTACATGTATGTTTCTGGACCTTTATGTTAACAAATAATAGAGCTCTGTGTTTTTCTCCACATGTATCTGCCAGGGCTGTGGATCAGGCGCTAGAGCATACCTTTACCCTTGAAACCAATGCAGTCATTTAGTCAGGAGGGCGCTATGTTATGATCAGTGTTCTAAATTTCGGTGTAGGCGGCTATCTAGCTTCTAGAAGGGAGGCGGCTCCCCTACTTTGTAAAAAGAGGACATAGCGTTTTGATCTTGAAAGTTGGGAAAATTAGGTATTCAAGAAAAATATCGGGTTAAAATTGGCTTGGTTGGCAAAACATTGGCCTTGTCGAACCTAATAATTCCATAATTTTAAATAAATAATAATATTGAAATGCATCTGACTAATTATCTGATTAATCCTGTGATTAACCAGTTAGTTGCCAGAAGTTACCTTAATCTCTTAAGCCCATCTAGCAATTTTTAGGACACTAATCACTAGTTAGGAAATATTAACCTTTCCTATATCACTTGGAACTAGACTTAACCAGAAACTATAGATAGGTGCTTGATGCGTCTGCTGGGAACCAATGTAAATACAACAAAGTATACTGTGGATATAAAGGGATGGAGTCAGTACTTTCAAAAGAGCCAATTTACTGTCTATTAATAAATGGGATGAACCCTAATTGAAATACAAATACCACACTTCGAGGAGTGGTAAGGCCTCCTAAAGGATTACTACAATTCTTTTTCCGTACCCATGTTCTTCTCTCCTGTTCTTCTTATCCGTATCCTCTAGTTGACACTTTTACCCTTCAATAATATATTTCTCTTTTGTTATTCTTTTTACTGAGACCATGCAACTTTCTTTTTACTCCTCTTTTAATTATAAGTGATTGGTACAGGATGTGCATTCTGGTTCCTTGCAGCGTCATGTAAACTTTTCTTCTATATCCTCTATTCCTGTGCTTTCTTTTCCTGCCTTAAAGACCTTCCAGATTAAATTTGGAACCATCCATGAGGCCCAACGTTAATTATCAGGGTTGCCTTATCATCTAGGTTTTGAAGCTACTTTTGTGAGTACATTAATATTATAACACCCTCCAAATCCGGGGTATAGATTTGGGACATTATTAATCTTAACTACTCACTAAACCTGCACAAGCGGAATATAAATATAATAATTACCCCGAACTACTGCTACTCAGGATCTTTTAAGGTTAAGAGTTGAAAACAAGAATGACACACTAACTTTATTACAAACCAGTTTAAAAATAATCTGTCTCACGAACTCTCTTTATTATAAAACTTTATTCTATCTACATTTCTCATCAAACAACTTTTATTCAAACCAATACTACTACTTATCCTGTTACACCTGATCTGGTAACTCAAAGCTCTCTTTTGGGATAGGGATGAACACTCTTGGTATAAGAGGGTCCCGCTGTTTGACTCGCTTCTTGACTATGTGGGTTCTGATGGGTTTCATTCTCTCTTGATTGAAAAACAATAGGAATAAAAATAAAAGGGGTGAGCCAAAATTGCTCAACAAGCCTGCAACAATATATGTAGCATCTAAGAGAAAATAAATGAATCGAATTCTGATGGTTTGAACAACCATTTGTATCTGTATGGAATAGTAAAGTACCATTACTGGCGAGTGCCAAATGAATGAGACTGGAAACAAGAACTAATTATGCACTATAACCTGCTGATCAGTCAGGATACAATGTGGATCTATACCCAACTGAATAGACCCAACCAACATAGGGAGTACTCAGGCAACTACGACCTATTAATTAATGGTCTGGGTAAAACCCAGTCCGTATCGTAACCATCCAGTCCAAAGCTGAGCATCCGGAACAATCGGAATGCTTTCGATGTATCCCAACATCACGATATATCATAATATATGTAACAAGGGTGAAAATATTAGAATATGAATAGAGGATTCAATAAATTGGGAGAAATCAAGAATCGAACTGAAATAGAAACAAGAATCAATAATTGTGTATCAGTGTATATGAACAAGAATTATCAATGTGTAATTGATATGGAAAGTGGGGTATATTTCACTATTCTGAACTTAGAATAGGGGAAAAACTTGCCTGGCGCGTACTTAACTTGGTTCAACTCACCGCCTTCTGTCTCCTGCTTGATCTGCCTTGCTGATATTGGATCTATCATAGAAAGATAGTCGTTTAGACAACTTACTACATACGCATATCTCGAATTGATACCACGTAACCCTAATAATCTACCCATACGTTTCTATCTGACTCGCGTATATACACATATAATTATATAGCACATAGGGTTCATATAATCATGTAAAGCACATAGCACATAAGGCACATAATTGATTTCAACCTCATAATTACTTTTAGAATCGATATTAGACTCATACCTGTATTAACTAACCCTATTTGATTTTATTTATAATTAATTTATTTAACTCGATTCTACTACCCATATTAGGGCCTATAAACAATTAACTAACACAAGACAACTCTCTTTCGGAAGAAATTATGATTTACAATTATTTTTATTGGATTCGTTTCATTTTTCCGAGTCTAGGGGTTTTCGTTTCACTCAAATCGGACTAACGGTTTAATTATTATGAATCAAACAAGATTTAATTAATTAATAATTAATTATAAATTATTAATTATAATTAAATAATCTTTAATTATATTTTTAAATAATTATTTAATAATTATTATATGTTAAAATAATTAATCCCTAATTATTAGGATTAATTACAATTTATTACAATTATTTACAAATTATTATCACTCACTCGATTAGATCGATTATTTGTAATAACTAATCGATACAACTAACTGATACGCTATTTATCGAATAAATAATTATTATTCACACCATAAACTAACTCAACGATCAACTACTCGTATAAATACGAGCTACTCGCATTCCTCGTATAATTATCGAATTATTACTGTTATTATTATAATTTATACGATTAATTAATTATTTATATTTAATTATTCGTTACGAATAATTATTACGACACTCTTCAAATAAATAACTATCGCTCGAATAATAATAATTTAACTCATCGTTCACTTACTCATATTATTCAATTATTTTTAATCCTTATTTATTAATTAATTACCTAATTATTAATTAATAAATAACTAATAAATAATTAGATAAATAATTAAATAACTAATTTCGAATTTCTAAATTAATATAATAATTTAGAAATTATTAATAATAATTTTCAGAATTTAAATCTAATTTTTATTTGATTTTTAGAATTTACTAAAACTGATTTTTATTTTAATAAAATATAATTAAATAATAATAATTCCAGAAACACAAAACAGGAAATGAATTCAGGTTTGGGGGATCAAACTCGGGTCGTTTCCCGGGTTGAAACCGGGTCGACGAAGAAAAGCCGTCGCCGTCCCAGAATCCGGCGACGGTGACGGTTTCCGGCAACTGCGATTGGACGACGAACAATGGAACCACGATTTCAGCCTTGTTTTCGTTCAACAATCAAGCCCAACATCTTCCCCTGTCCTTCTCCTTCTTCATTCAACGACCACGACGCCGGAAACGCAACACAGCCGGCAACGGCAGTTTTCCGACGACCTCAAAACCGAAGCCAAACTTGACGAAATCAGTACGGTTAGATTGCAAACAAGACGATCCTATACTAACAGAATCATCTAACTAACCAAAATCAAAACCCGAATTTGATAAATAAACCCGAAAATATAAAACTAAAATCGAGTAATCAAACAACGAAATCAATTACAGAATCGAATAGAGAATTCAATAAGCTTCAAAACGGTTACTCACATGACTGATTTGGTGAACAAAAACACGATCAAAATCCGGCATGATTCCAAGAACTCCAAACCCTAATTTCAGAGAATTGGGAATTTCTTGAATTTTCTGATATTTTTTTATGATTAATTAACTAATTAATGACTAATAATCAGCTATTTATATTATATTTATGAAAAATAATACCCCCAAATAAAATTAAGGGGCTAATTACACATCTAATAAAAATATTTGGCCCCAATTTTTATAATTTTTGGGTATAAATAATGAATTTTTAAATATCCAATAAATACAAAATACATGCCAAAAATTCCCAAAAATTGTGAATATTACAAAAATGTAAAGAAAAATGATGTATGATAATTTCATGATCATATAAAAATAAAAATGTGATTTTTGTGGGGTTTTTGGTACCGGAAGGGGTCCGGAAAAGTCATTTTTCGCGAAAAAGGTAAATTTGTAAAACGTCTAGGGGTTCAGAATAACGATATGATATATGTCGTTTTTAGCAAAAATAGGGCCATTATTTTTATTTGAAATACAGGCTTTTAAAACAACACTGTTTGAGCTGTACGAGTTTTGGTATAAAACTTATAAGAAGACTCAATAAATATCTGAATCACATTCTGATCAAAACAGACGACACGTAGCACATAGCAATTAGGGTTTAACGACTCAACACATTTAATCATATAATAATACACATAATTTATCTTTATTATGATATAATACAAGCGTAATTTTCTCGGTCGTTACAAATATCATACAGAGGTTTGTTAATCATGATAATAATTCTGCTGCAACTTAGATACATGAAATTTTGGTGTAGGAATTATTTGTGGTCGGTATGTCGAAAATACCTCGTAGTATCTCAATATTGCTCAGCTATAGCTTCTATTTTCTAGATATAATCACTCGCATAATTCTATTGCTAAATGTTGCCTAACAGACACTATGTCACTATGTTATACATGCTATTTATAATAACCATGCTATGGACTTCTTCGATGAGTATTCGATTGAAAATGATTACGGATTATATGAAACTTTAATTGAGCTTTGAAGAAAATGTTGCTCAAGTCATTTTATGGTTTTGAATTGATCAGTCCTTGAGATTGCTAGCAGATGCTTCTGCTTCTTTCGAAAAGAATTGCGTAAGGGGAATTGAAGCCAACAGGGGAAGGATCTCAAAATTGCTACATGAGGTAAATTTACATGAACAACAAAACATTTATATCCTCCAATATACATTATGTATGGCATAATTTGTTTGTTCAGTATGACTTCTGATATACTAATTTTCCAATTCTTGCAGTCACTCATGCTCGTCACTTCCTTGAACCCCGTAAGTTTTTTTGCTGTCAATTAATTACTTTTTTAAAATCCATGGTTGCTTTTCTGTCTTGTTAATGTGTATATATGCCATCTTAATATAGAAAATCGGCTATGACAATGCCGCAGCAGTTGCAAAGAAAGCTCACAAGGAGGGAACTACTCTGAAGGTCATTTCTCTTCTCTCTTTCATTTGTATTCATTTCTGAAGTGTGTGTGGGGGGGGGGGGGGGGGCTGTATATATGTTGTTAAATTAAATTGCAAATAGTTACATACACGGGATTAGGGATATAGCAAGAATATAACCTTAAAACCGAAGATTTTGGGAATTTAAATTTGGAACATTCTACTGCAGGAAGCTGCTTTGAACTTGAAAGTGCTCACCAGTGAGGAGTTTGACGAACTTGTAGTGCCAGAGAAAATGATTGGCCCCTCTGACTGACCTATGAAGGGTGTAAAAGTTTGAACTTGCACCCACAACACAGCATAGAAATAAATTCCGGAATGTGATTATTCTTTACTGGAAGAGTATTATTCTTGAGGTTTTTTCCATTGTGGAATTCATTCTTGTTATTTCCGGAGATTACATGTGTCACTCGGAATGAGGAAACCTCCACATTTTTAACAGACAGTTTACAGATGCACGTGAAACATAAAGAATTTTTTACCCGGATGAGCATATCGCATATCAATTATTTCTTGTTTTTGTTATTTTTACCTTCAGTTATAGCTGGTGTAATTTCGATGTACGATGCCAGGCAACTGCTCAAATTTTGATTTACATTATATCCAAAAAGTTCCGAGTTTCCATTTCTGAGAACAAAATGTGTTAACCTTCTCTTTGTATATGTTATATGACATATCTATGTATTTATGTATATGTAAACAAACTAATTTAAGTTCTGTAATCTGCTAGATATACAGATGCATCTGATCTACTGGCTCAGCAATTATCATAAATAAATAGGAAATAACACCGAATGAATTGAAACAAGTCCGAATTGCTGATTTATCTGGAAACTTGAATGGGTCGTTGGTCTCCCATGGACAATAAAACAAATTTGATAGTGATAACAATCAAAATGAAGAAACTGAGTTACTTTTTGTATATATATAGGATGAAAATGATAGAGGGGGACAAGGGGCGATGAATGAATGAAAACAAGTAGGGACAGTGAAGAAATGATAAGAACGTTGTTGTATAATTTATAGTAGTATCAGCTTTGAGCTCGTTCATTGCACCTGTCTTGTGTTGTTCAATGTCTTTTGGTTGGCATGCTATTTTTCTGATTCTACGAATCATATTCTTATATGATCAACCATCAACTTCCAACTTTCCATATGCACGAAATAATTTCAATTAAATTTTTTTACTCGTTTCATTTTGAAACATAAAGAGAAGAGGCCAGACTTGAATTTTCAAACTCACAGGCTAAACAAGATTCTTTCTTATTTAGCCTATGAGTTTTGGATGGAAAGATGAAACCTAATTAATTAATTCATGTGAATGTAGTAAACATGAAAACACAATAATTGACTGGTTGGGTAAAAAAATGGAGCCTTGGAGGAGAAAGAGGTGGTTGATGACTTGATGTTACTCCCTCACTCATGTTTGAGTCTTGGAGACAATGACATGTTCAGGGTAGATGAAGTTAACAACATATTATAGTTCGAGAAATACAAAGCATGAGTTCAAGTCCCAGCTCTCGAGCTTTTAAGAGGGGAAATAAGTAAGGGGTGGTTTGGTTAAAGTGATATCAGGTTAAAATCATAAATCAGGTTAGATTGATACGATAATCAGATAGTATATTTGATATCAGGTGTGTTAAGTGCTGGAATGAATATTTTTTAAAAAAAATATTTTAATTTAATAATTTTAATTTTAATAAATATATATTAATTTTATTATTATTTGATATATTTTTGGTTGAAAATTAATATTTATATTAAATATTTACATTTAATTGCTTTAAAAAAAATAAAATAATAGAATTGAAGTTGATACCCATATACTCACTCATGCTCACCTTCCAATTTGGATATGAAAAACCCTTGAGAATTTGAGGAATGTATATAATTTTGTTTTTAAACCAAACTTCACTGGGTTGTAATGGCCGAAACTCATAACTGATTTTAAAATTGGCAAACCCAACGATCCCTAAAAAAGAAGGAAATTAGTGGCTTTTTTAAATGAAATGAAAGGAAGGAAGTACTTTTTAAAATGGGAGTGGGATCCTCACCCCATTATATTATAAAAGATAACTTTTATAATATTATAATTTTTAAATTATAAAAATATATTATATTATAATGTAAAAAATTGATCAACAAATTATAAATTATTTTAAATTCTAATAATATTATAAAAGTTATCTTTTTTTAATAATCAATTTAGTATAATTTATATTAATATTTTATTATTTATATATATACACACAATGGGATCGGGGGATCGGGTTGGTGTGAATGTCTATCCCTACTTACTTTCGTTCCTTTTAAAAATACGGGAGCGAGTAAAAATAAAATTATTATACTTCCATTACACTTGTTTTCCTTCCTTTTTAAAATCCGGGAGCAAATATTTGATATTTTTGGTAATTAAATTGATTGAATCTTACTTATAAATTGTATATATAAACCGAAAATACTCAATAATTTATATTATTATAATACACATAATCTACTTCAAGTTTATTTTTAATTTCTTAAAAATTGGAAAAACGAAATTTTATTTTTATTATGAAAAAGAATAATATAATTAAAAAATAAAATCAAACATCACAGTTGTTATGGATAAAAAGCTAAGGTTATTATTTGCTGTATTTATTACTAAGATTCGGGAGCTCAAGGCCTTTAATGGCTGCTCTCGTGTATCGTAGCTTAATTCTGCCTTTACGAGATGCCTACGTATCTCTGTGAATTAGAGAATCAAGCCAAAAAACGTAGTTCTGATTTGTGGGGTGAGGCCCCTTATATAGATGTGGGAGTCCTTGAATTGGACTTGGTACTTGGTGGACAAGCCTCTGAATTAGGATAGACTTAGGAGTCCTAGGAAGTAGGAAGCTGATTCCTTATCCTTTTAGGTCCCCTTGAGGCTAATCTATAAGGATTTATATCCTTATCGGGACTCTTCTCAATAGCTGATTTTTCCCTTATTAATTAATTACAAAATTAATTAATAATTAGGGCTTTTGGACCTTTTTTATTCCATCAGGCCTGATCTGGTCCATCAGGCTTAACCTTTCTGGTCTGAGTATCATATATCTTTTTATTGGGCCTAGCAGCCCACATCTTGTACAATTAATGCAGTATTTAATTATACAATCATAATTTATTTATCCCTATCATTTGCCCCCCAACTTTTGGGAAACATTGATTAGGTTTCGCAGAAGTTAAGTCTATTCGTTCCCTTACAGGGTTTCGTTTTTCCGTAAAGTGTGGAGCGACCTACACATTTACAATGAATTTTTCCTTTTATTCAGGAATTATCTTAATTTCCAGGAATTTTTCCCTTATTTCCGGGATTTTCCCCTAATTTTCTGGGATTTTCCCTAATTTTCTGGGATTTTTCCCTAATTTTCTGGGATTTTCCCTAATTTTCTGGGATTTTCCCTAATTTTCTGGGATTTATCCTTAATTTTCTGGATTTTTCCCTAATTTCCTGGGATTTATCCTTAATTTTCTGGATTTTCCCTAATTTCCTGGGATTTATCCTTAATTTCTGGATTTTTCCCTAATTTCATGGGATTTATCCTTAATTTCTGGATTTTTCCTTAATTTCCTGGGATTTATCCTTACTTTTCTGGATTTTTCCCTAATTTTCTGGGATTTATCCTTAATTTCTGGATTTTTCCCTAATTTTTTGAAAATATTAGTATTTTTCAGAAATTATTTAAGGAATTTCCTTATTTTTCTGTAATTTTCCAGGAATTTTTCCCTCCCTTTTTCTTCTTTTTTTTCTTCCTTTTCTCTTTTTTTTTATGCAGATTTCGACCAGGAATCCATTCGACCAGGATCCTGGTCGAATTAACCTCCATATTGCCCTGGTCGACAGGATTTCAGGTAGGATGGTTTCGATCAGGAATCTTGGTCGAATTTCGGCCATGATTTTTTCCTAATTTTTATATATATATATATATATATATATATATATATATATTTCGAGCAGAGAATTTTCGGTCAGGATTTTGGGTCAGAATTCCTTGTTTTGACCGAATTAGCCACCTTTTGTTGCCCAGGTCGACGTAAGTTCGGGCAGGATCCATTCGACCAGGATCTTGCCTTGCTTTCTGGTCGACAGTTTTTCTGTTTTATTCATTCTCGATCAGAATTCTGACCATTTCGGTCAGGAACTAATATTTTGACCGATTTAAGTATCATTTCGTGCCTTGATCGAAGCAATTTCGACCTCCAGTATTTCGATCAGGATTTCCTCATGATTCCTGGTCGAATTGGGTCATATTCCTGATCTTTTTATCCACTTTTCCCTGGGCTTTATTTTTGGGCCACCTTCACTTAGTTGGGCCTTTATTCTTTTGGCCCATTATGACTGGATTTTGGGTTATGGGCTGTTAACCTTAAATATCTGGGCCCTTTTCTGGGCTTTTGTTTTTGTTGGGCCCATATTTATTCAACTGGGCTTTTATTTTAAGCCCAAGCTCCAAATCTTTCTGGATTTTTCTGGATCCTTCCAGATTCTTCAAAAAACTCAAGTTTTCTTCTGATTTTTGCTAGAATTCTCTTGAATTTTCCAGGAATTTCCTGGATAATTCCAGAACCTTCCAACTTTTGGGCCCAAATGGGCTTTTTAAGGCCCATTACCCACTTTCTCTTCCTATATATAGGTGGGGGGAGTGTGCATTCACTTCACACTCTTCACTCTTCACCTTAAACTTTCTAAACTTCTCCTCTCTCAAATCCCCTCCTTTAGCTTTCCAGGTCTTTTCCAGTCTTTACTAAATGGCTGACAAGAGTTCCGAGAGGGCGGCCAAGATAGCCTCGGCTTCAAAACGAGGTAAGGATATCGAGATCCGCTCTTCGTATATGTCTTTAATTGATATGATTAACACTAGGGGGGATGAATATCCCTCCACTGCACATCTCGACTCTTTTAATCATTGTAATACTTGGCACAACATAGATTTCAATAAACTAAATGCTCGCTATAACGTCCTTCCTCCTCTTAGATTAGTTCCAGTCTCTGGTGGTGACCGTACTTGCCACTGGAGACCCGACACTCTCTTCATTTACACAGATGCCCTTAATGCTGGGCTTAGGTTTCCTTTTCACCCTTTTATTCCTCATCTTTTGGCTGATTTACAAATCAACCCGTGTCAGCTTCCTCCAAACGTCTGGAGGAACATTCTATGTTTTATGGTCTGCTGTCTTAGGGAGGGCTTTCCTCTTTCTGTAGCTGTTTTTAGGAAGGTCTTTCAGTGTTATAATAGTTCTTCCAGTATCTGTGGTTGGGTCTATGTCAAGCAAAGGCCCAAAAGCAAACATATCTTTAACAGCGCCTCTATTCCTGATAATAATCAAAATTGGAGGAATAGTTTCGTTGGGTTACGTTGGGAGAATGGTGACTGGGGCACACTTTTTCGATCTTCCTTCGGGAAGGTCAGTGATGGTAGCCTCAAATCCATTCACCTAACTCCTGAAGAAACTATTATCTATAATGGGCTTACTCAGGATGATGGCACTACCACCAGCTGGACTCTCTTAGAGGAGTTTTCCCTGATTCACGTGGGACTATCCTCTATTTCTCAACAGGGTATTTTTCTTTCCTTCTTTAATTTATTTTATTTCATGCATTATTAACATCACTCATTTTGTCTTTTGCTTTGTTTCGCAGCTGCCAAAGAGATTAACGAGGACAATGTTCCTCTGGTTGAAGAGACTGCTAGGATGAAGAAAGCTCGGCTCGCAGGCCTTGACACCCGGGGAAAGGCGACAGAGCCTATCTTCTTGAGAAAGCAGAAAGAGCCTATGGGGGAGGCTTCAACTGAAGGAGTTGGGGGCCATAGTGCTCCTATCACTGCTGTTGCCCCTACTGCTACTGCCACAGGCGCCTTCCAGCCTCTCTGGGGATTCCGCCGAGGGGACACCGTGGTTGGTTCCACGAAACATGCTTGGGATTGGTCCTACCATAGCGTGACTCCAAAGGACTTTACTGATGTGGTGGCCACCCCTGACCTTGAGAGGATTAAGCTCATGGGAGCCCAATCTCTGGCTTCTGTATGCCTTCTCTCTTTTAAATTTATCTTTCATTCTTGTAGCATTTTCTTGCCTTATACTTCGTTGATTGCTTTGTTTCAGTCTAACGCCTATTTTCAAGGCGCCGTGAGGCAAGCCGAGTCATGGAAGCGGGCTTCTGATAAGGCCAACAATGCCCTCAGGAGGCAACAGAAGAAGTATGCTACCCTGGAGAAGAAGCTCAAGCGCAAGGAAGAAGAACTCGGAGAGTCCAACGCCGAGCTAGTGGTACTTGGGGCGGAGAAGGATAAAGCTATAGACAACTATCTGGACTCGGAGGAGTTTGCCCAATCCATGAGGATTAGGGATGATTCAGTCTTTCCCGGGTTTTTTAGGACTGGTTGGGACACGGCCCTTGGGACCGTGAACGAGGCTTGTCCTGATATTAACCCGACGGACTATGTCTGCCCTGATGACGAGGCTTTGCTACAGAGGTTTCGTACCCGAGTAGTTGTCTCGGATCATGTTTCTCAGGATCCACTCCTTCCCCCTCCCGAGTCTTCTTCCAGACCAGCTGAGGACGATAGCTCTTCCTCCTCCTCCGAGACGACAGAGACATCCAGCGAGAGCGGAGAGGACGATGATATGGATGCCGAGGGTACTTCAGCTCCTTAGAGCTTTTTCAGCCCTGCGTGGCTTGTTGTTTTTTATCCTATTTTCGAGACTTTATTTATCGAATTTTTGTAATATCTATCAGATCTATTTCATTTATCACCTTCTATGCTTGCATCCATGCATTTGATTTTTATTTGTTAGGCCACAAACATACTTTGAAGAACTCATGAATTTTGTAAAATTGTCTGGGATTCGTCCCTTACACAAGTAATAATAAACTTCGTAATAAAACTAAAATATATAAATCCTAAGCAAGCAAAGCTTCAAGGTGCTTTTTAACCTACTCGCCATCCTGACGAGTGAGAATCGTATCCGGCTGCCCTACACATAGTAAACCTTCAGGTTTTGTGCATGCCAAGTTCTCGGGACTTCAAATCCATCCATAGTCTCTAGCTTGTAGGTTCCTCTACCTTGAACACTCTTGACTCTGTACGGCCCTTCCCAATTCGGGGCAAGCTTCCCTTTTTGTCCTACACCAGATGCTTCTATCTTCCTCAAGACTAGATCGCCTTGTTTAAAAAACCTTTCTTTAACCCTTAGGTTGTAGTAGAATGAAGCCTTTTTCTGATATTCTACTATCTTTGCATGTGCCTTATCTCGCACTTCATCGATCAGATCTAGGGCTAACCTCTGCCCTTCCTCATTTTCTTCTGCGTTGAAAGCCTGAATCCTTGGAGAGGAATGTGATATCTCCACGGGAACTACTGCTTCTGCCCCATATGCCAACATGAAAGGAGTTGCTCCTGTCGTGACTCTACAGGTAGTCCTATAGGCCCATAATATGGGAAGTATCTCATCCACCCAATTATTTCTTGACTTCTCGATCCTCTTCTTTAGTCCATCCAGGATTATCCGATTTGCTACCTCTGCTTGCCCATTGGCTTGCGGGTGAGCCACAGAGGTGAATCGTAATTCAATTTCATTTTCTTCACAATACTTCTTGAATTCCTCATTGTTGAATTGTGCTCCATTGTCAGTGACGAGGATACGGGGAATTCCATATCGGCACATAATGTTTTCCCGCAGGAATTGTGCAACCTGCTTAGTTGTGATTTTGGCCAAGGGTTTGGCTTCGATCCACTTGGTGAAATAATCAATGGCTACAATCAGAAATTTCCTTTGTGCCGTGGCCATAGGAAAAGGCCCTAGAATATCCATCCCCCACATGGCAAAGGGAATAGGCGAGTTGATAGAGGTCAGCATCTCGGGGGGTTGTCTAACAACTGGTGCATGCTTCTGACAGCGATCACACTTCTTCACATATTCTTTGGCATCAGCCATCATTTCTGGCCAATAGAAGCCTAAACGGGTTATCTTATGAGCCAAGGCCCTGCCCCCCAAGTGCTGCCCACAAATACCTTCATGCACTTCCTCAAGAGCCAAGCGCGTCTCGTCGGGCCTGAGACACCTCAAGTAAGGAACCACGAAAGATCTCTTATACAGAATTCCATCTATCAAGGAGTACCTTAGCGCTCGAATAGTTAACTTCCGTGCCTCAGTTGCATCACTTGGCAACCAACCGGTCTAAATGTGAGCCTTGATGGGATCAATCCATGACGTCCCCAAGCCTATGGGAGCCACAAGCTTAACATCTATGCTTCGTGTCTTCAAAACACGGAAGTACACACTTCCTGAACTTTCTTCAATCTCATATGAAGCAAACTTTGATAGCGCATCTGCTTTAGCATTTTCTTCCCTTGGAATGTGTTCAACATGGCATTCATTAAATTGGGTCATCACAGCCCTTACTAGGCGAACATACTTAGCCATCGTATCATCCCTTGCCTCAAATTCTCCCTTTACCTGGATATGATCAGCTTCGAGTCTCCACGGACCTTTAAGTTTTTGACTCTAAGTGTCCCAGCTAGACCAAGGCCAGCAATCAGGGCTTCATACTCTGCCTCATTGTTTGTGGTTGGGAAGTCTAGCTTCATAGCATACTCAATTAAGAATCCATCAGGGCTTTGCAAAATCAACCCTGCTCCACTGGAATTTGTTTTTGATGCTCCATCAAAATAGAGAACCCAATATTCTTTCTTCTTGTCCCCATTGTCGACTCCCTTGTCTTGAGGTATGGTATCTTCCTGCCCCCCGACTTCTTGGTTGGGTATGGTACATTCCACCACGAAGTCAGCTAGTGCCTGGGCTTTTATGGCCGTACGTGGCTTATACTTGAGATCGAACTCTTCCAACTCTATTGCCCACTTAATCAGTCTCCCACTTGCCTTGGGACTGTGAATGATGTTTCTCAGTGGCTGATTTGTTAGCACTTCAATCTGGTGAGCTTGAAAATAAGGACGCAGCTTTCTTGAAGCCATTACCAAGGCTAAAGCGAATTTCTCAATAGTTGAATAATTCAACTCTGCACCATGCAAGATTTTGCTGACATAGTATACGGGTTTCTGGACTTTCAGTTCCTCCTTAACCAACACCGCGCTCAAGGCGCTCTCTGAAACAGCCAAGTACAAGAATAAAACTTCACTCAGAACTGGCTTGGCCAACAACGGGGCCTGGCCCATATACTTCTTTAACTCTTCAAATGCCTTCTGATTTTCCTCACTCCATACAAAGTCTTTAATGTTCTTTGATGACTTGAAGAATGACAAGCACTTGTCTCCTGACTTGGAGATGAATCGTCCTAGCGCCGCAACCCTTCCTGTGAGCTTCTGTACATCCTTGACAGTTTTTGGTGGTTCCATATCCAAGATTGCCTTTATTTTATCGGGGTTGGCCTCAATTCCCCTCTTTGAGACCATCAATCCCAAGAATTTTCCAGATCCTACTCCGAAAGCACACTTCGTTGGATTCAACATCATCTTGTGGTACCTTAGGACCTCAAAAGCTTCCCTCAAATGGGTTATATGATCAGTCTTTACTAGACTCTTGACTAGCATGTCATCAACATAGACTTCCATAGTCTTCCCAATAAGATCCTTAAAAATTTTATTCACCAACCTCTGATAGGTGGCTCCTGCATTCTTGAGACCAAACGCCATAACAATATAACAATAAACACCAAAGTCAGTGATAAATGATACCTTTGGAATGTCATCCTTATGCATTTTGATCTGATTGTATCCACTAAATCCATCCATGAAACTCAGCATCTCATGTCCAGCAGTGGCATCAATCAAAGTATCAATTCTAGGCAGCGGGAAACAGTCTTTGGGGCATGCATCATTCAGATCAGTGAAGTCTATACACATCCTCCATTTTCCATTAGCCTTCTTCACCATTACAGGGTTTGCTAACCACTCCGGAAATTGAATCTCCTCAATGAAACCAGCCTCTAAGAGCTTTTCTACTTCCTGTTTTATAGCCTTTTGTCTTTCCGGGGCAAAAATTCTTTTCTTTTATTTCACTGTCTTCCGGCTTGGATCCACATTTAGCTTGTGAGTAATTAACTCCGGGTCTATGCCTGGCATATCAGCTGCTGACCATGCAAACACATCACTATTTTCTTGTAAAAATTTCACTAACTTCCCTCTAAGAGGCTCCTCTAATGTGGCTCCAATGAAAGTCATCCTCTCAGGATTATCGGGGTCTAAAGGAACCGAAACCAATTCTTCTGCTGGCCTTCCTCTATTCTCATCATTTTCTCGAACATCCATATCTTCAATAGGAAGAACCTGCCCCCCGACTCCATCTGCCCTCAAAGAGGCCACATAACAGCTTCTAGCCATTTTTTGATCTCCTCTCTCTTCTCCAATCCCGTTTCGGGTGGGAAACTTCATGACTGAATGGTAGGAAGAGGGGACTGCCTTGAAGGTATGTATCCCTGTTCTCCCCATGATAGCATTATAAGTTGAACTAGCCTTTACCACCACGAAATCCAGCATCTGCGTTGCTTGCCTTGGTTCCGTACCTATGGTGGTTGGCAATTTGATTATCCCTTCCACAGGACATTCTACTCCAGCAAATCCATATATCGGCATGTCGGTTGGTGTCAACTGGGAGTCGTTATATCCCATTCTTAGAAAGGTGTCGTGGAGCAAGATATCCACAGAAGCACCATTATCCACAAGGACCCTCTTAACCGGGCTATTTCCTATTATCGGTGTTATGACCAGCGGGTCGTCATGGGGAAACTTCACACCCTCTAGGTCGGAATCATCAAAAGCCAATATTACTTCTGTCCTGGCCCTCTTCGGGGCTTCTCCAACAATATGCATAACCTCCCTAGTATATGCCTTTCTAGAATTTTTGGACAATCCAGCAGCAGTTGGACCTCCAAAGATCGTGTTTATCACTGGCCCTCGAGGGCGTCGCGGTCCTCCAAAAATTGCATTTATAACCGGCCCTCTGGGTTGGGGATTCCGCCCCTGATCATCTTGGTCCCTCCTACGATCTTCAAAGTTCTTCCTTCCATTATTATTTCTGTCCCCTCCATCTCCAGTATACTTGTTCAACCTTCCTTTTCGAATCAAAAACTCAATTTCATCTTTTAATTGCCTACACTCATCGGTGTCATGGCCAACATCCTTGTGAAACCTGCAATACTTGCTCTTATCTAGCTTGGCGGGATCAGCCTTCAAGGGCTTAGGCCAGCGAATATCTCTATCTTTCTCAATCTCCATCAAAATCTGACTTCTAGGAGCACTCAGCTTAGCGTATTCAGTGAACTTTTGCCCAGGTCCTCCCTTCTTGGGGGTTGAATCAGGGTTTTGTTCGGTTCTAGGATATTTGTCCTTAGCGATATACTCCAGATCAGTTTTTCGCTTCTTGCCTCCAGTGGGCTCATTACTCACTACGGTCTTCCTCATGCTTTCTTCAACCTTGATATACTTCCCTGCCCTCTCTTGGAGTTGCAACATGTTTGCAGGGGGACGTTTGGCCAAGGACATCTTGAAAAACTCATCCCTAGTTCCTTGTTGCAGTGCTATCATGGCTACCTTATCATCAAGGTCTGTGACTTTTAAAGCCTCCTTTGTAAAACGATTCAGGTAATCTCTCAAGGATTCCTTAGCTCCCTGCACAAGACTCATAAGAGATGCTGAACTTTTCTCATGGACTCTTCCACTGATGAATTGCTTAATAAAAGCCTGACTTAATTCTCTGAACGATCCAATAGAATTTGGGGGCAGGCGACTGTACCATCTTTGAGCCATACCCGACAGGGTTTGAAGGAAGGCCCGACACTTTATAGCATCATTCACGGGTTGCAGCAGCAGTGCATTAGAGAATGTCCTAACATGATTAGCGGGATCTCCCGTGCCATCATAGGCTTTGATAGTGGGCATCTTGAATTTCCTCGAGATATGGGCATTCATTATCTCTTCTGTGAAGGGTGGAGTTGGATCATCAGGATCTCCAAGGGGAAGGAGATTGCTTGGATCAGTTCTTGGGACGACAGCCCTTCTTCTTACCGGACCATCCAGGTCTATGACAGGAGGAGGATTTCTCCCCCTAGGAGGTATCTGGGGTCTGGTGGCCTGGTGAGCCTCCAAATCACGCCTCAGCCTTTGGATTTCAGCCTCATGAGCCCTGATCCTTTCCTGCACTTCTTGGGGATTCGCCCCTGGGGTGCTCTGGGGGCGTTGCTTTCCATCGGCCATTGGCTTTTTTCCAGGACGTCTCCTTCTCGGGGCCACTTCATCATCCGAAGATTCGGAGTCTCTCTCAGTATATGGACCAGAAAATTCCCGATCCTCAGGGATAGGACCCAAACCTCGTATATAGGGGGGCGACCGTCCTCGTGCTTCGCTTCGCCCAGCATATCCGTTTCCTCCAACCTCAGGGTGAAGGGGCATCCCATAAGGGGGGTTAGTAGTAACAATAGTTGAATATTCATACCCGACGGGTCGAGAATTCACAGGTATATGTTGTTGGAAAATATGGGTATAAGTCCCATATTGGTAAGTCATATTTTTGAGCATTATGACTAAAAGATGTGTGAGATATGATGATATTCTCTTAATAATGGAAATTATTATTTTCCATTAGAATTTGGCTCAAATATTATGGCATAAATTAATTTGATTTTGTTTCAGATTAATTGATATGGTGTATGTCTTGATATATTTAATCTGATTCTGTTTCAGATTATTTATGGAATAGAGTAGCTTGCAAGTATTACACCGATTCCATAATTAATGATATTTAATTATGGAAAAGAGTAGCGCACAAGTCTATCTACACCTATATAAACACCTCTAAGGCGTTAGGGTTAGACACACCAAAAACATATTCGCCTCTAAACACAAATCTCTCTCTCTCGGTGATAGTTTCGTGCCCGTTCAAGCTCGCTGAAGGTGCTCGTTATCCGTAACGCCGCCGCTACCTCGTTTTATCCTGGGAGGCTATCGACTCGCACATACGGTGAGAGGCGAAATAGCTTTAAGGAGACAGTTTCAACTGGACTCGAGGATCTCTTTTTGTTTATATCTTTTCTTCCTCCGTTTGATTTCGTTTACTCACGCACACACTTGTTTGATTATTTGTATTAATCGCAGATTGTTTTCACAATCTTAAAGCTATTTCTTTTATATACATCTGTGACTGATACATCTGTATCTGCTTGTTTTGTTGAGTAACAGATCGATGGAGAACCAAACTATGAACGATTCGATGAACATGACGGCTGATCCCAACGCACAGATCACTGGATCTGATGGGGTTCACCAGCAGCCGATTAACCCTAACGCACGGATCGTACGATCTGATGGGGGTCAAACGCCTGTTGGACATGTGCCTTCGGGACATGTGCCTGTGGGACACACTGTCATTGGACAGTTTAGTGTTCCTCTTGGACAGATATCGGCAGGATTCACTCCTCCGATCATACCTGCGGTGCCTACTGGTGTGCATACACCTGTAGTACAGACGCACGTACCATCTGTTCCACCCGTGGTGCCTGCTGCACCTGTTATGCCAACTGTGCCTGCTGCACATGCTGAAAAACCTGAGAAGTTCAACGGAACGAACTTCAAACGTTGGCAACAAAAGATGCACTTTTATCTGACCACGTTGCATATGGATCGCTTCCTTAAGGAAGAACCACCGTTGCTCACTGCTGAGAGTAACATGCATACTGTGTATGCTGCTGATGCTTGGAAGCACTCCGACTACATCTGTCGGAACTATGTGTTAAATTGTTTGTCTGACTCGTTGTATAACGTATATAGCGCGAAGCCAACAGCTAAGGTCTTATGGGAGTCACTTGACCATAAGTATAAACCCGAGGACGCTGGGGCAAAGAAGTGGATTGTTGGCCGCTTTCTTGATTATAAGATGGCAGACTCTAAGACTGTGGTCAGTCAGGTGCAGGAACTGCAGGTGATCATTCATGACATTCATGCTGAGGGAATGGTCATAAGTGAGTCTTTCCAAGTTGCTGCTGTTATTGAAAAGCTTCCACCTGGATGGAAAGATTTCAAGAACTACCTTAAGCACAAGCGAAAGGAGATGTCTATGGAGGATCTTATTGTTAGACTTCGTATTGAAGAAGACAACAGAGGGTCCGAGAAGAAAGTTAACGCTGCCACTGAGAAGGCAAACATGGTGGAGCATGCTCAAAGCTCCAAGCCCAAGAAGGCTAATTCTGGTAAAGGGGCAAAGCTGGCACCCAAGGGAGGGATTTCGAAGTCGAAATTTCAAGGGAAGTGCTACAACTGTGATAAAATTGGTCATAGGTCTTCTGACTGCAAGAAGCCCAAGAAGCCCAACAAGAAGAAAGAAGCAAACATGGTAGAGAATATCTCCAAGGAGATGGGTGACATAGACCTATGTGCTACGGTCTCTGAAGTGAACCTGGTCGGTTCTAATCCACGTGAATGGTGGATTGATACTGGTGCTACTAGGCATGTTTGCTCAGACAAGGCGGTTTTCTCTAGCCTCAAAGCTTCCGATGCTGGTGAGAAGCTCTACATGGGGAATTCAGCAACTTCTACCATTGAGGGTGAAGGCACGGTGATCCTGAAGATGACCTCTGGGAAGAATCTGACTTTGAAGAATGTACTTTATGTGCCTGATATTCGCAAGAACCTTGTGTCTGGTTCTCTGTTGAATAAGCATGGCTTTCGCATTGTAATAGAGTCAGATAAAGTTATTTTGTCTAAGAGTGGTATGTTTGTAGGCAAGGGTTATTTAACTGATGGGCTTTTTAAGCTCAATGTAATGTCCGTTAAGGACGATAATGAAATGAAGAATTCTTCTGCTTACTTGCTTGAGTCTCCTAATTTATGGCATGCTAGATTAGGACATGTAAATTATGACACTTTACGACGTTTAAGTGCAAAAGAATACATACCTAAACTTACTATCGATCCAAAACATAAGTGTGAGACTTGTGTTGAGGCAAAATTAACGAGATCATCATTTAAACGTGTGGAAAGGAACACCAAAGTGCTAGACCTAATACATAGCGACATATGTGATTTAAAATTCGCTCCAACAAGAGGAGGAAACAAGTATTTTATTACATTCATTGATGATTGTACAAAATACTGCTATGTATATTTGTTGAAAAGCAAAGACGAAGCTATAGATAAATTTAAAATCTATAAGGAAGAAGTTGAGACACAACAAACTGAGAAAATCAAAACGATACGAAGTGATCGTGGAGGTGAATATGTTGAACCGTTTGGGGAATTCTGTTCACAACATGGTATAATCCATGAGGTCACTGCACCATACTCCCCTCAGTCAAATGGTGTGGCTGAAAGGAAGAATCGCACTCTGAAAGAGATGATGAATGCGATGTTGTTAAGCTCTGGGCTCCCACAATCGATGTGGGGAGAAGCCATCTTAAGCGCAAATAATATTTTAAATATTACGATGCGCAAGAATAAGGATGTAAGTCCTTATGAAATGTGGAAGAAAAAGAAACCAAGTTACCAACACCTGAAAGTGTGGGGGTGCCTTGCAAAGGTACTGATCCCTACACCGAAGAAGGTGAAGATAGGTCCTAAGACTGTGGATTGTGTCTTCATCGGATATCCTCCACACAGCACTGCATATCGGTTTCTTGTTCATGAATCCAAGATTCCTGATATTCAAAAGAATACCATTATGGAATCAAGGAATGCCTCATTTTTTGAGACGATGTTTCCCTGTAATCCAGGAAACCAACAACCTACGACGTCTAAACGATCTCATGAGTCTGTAGATGACGATAATGAGAGTGACGAAAGTGAAGACGAAAATGTGGGGGTAGTGAGAAGGAGCAAAAGACAACGAACGGAGAAATCCTATGGGTCTGATTTTATGACCTATTTGCTCGAAGAAGGTGACCCAAAAACTTATAAGGAGGCGGTTACCTCACCTGATGGGCCTATGTGGAAAGAGGCCATCAAGAATGAAGTTGATTCAATTATGCAAAATCATACTTGGGAATTAGTGGACTTGCCAACTGGTTGCAAACCATTAGGTAGCAAGTGGGTTTTCAAGAAGAAGTTGAAAACTGATGGCACTATTGATAAGTATAAGGCCAGACTTGTAATTAAAGGATACAAGCAACAAAAAGGCCTTGATTACTTTGATACATATTCTCCTGTAACGAGAATAACGTCCATAAGGATGATGTTTGCTATTGCTGCAATGCGTGATCTAACTGTACATCAAATGGATGTGAAAACAGCTTTCCTAAATGGAGACATAGATGAAGAAATCTATATGGAACAACCTGAAGGGTTTGTTGTCCCAGGACAAGAAAGGAAAGTGTGTAGATTGGTGAAATCATTGTATGGTTTGAAACAAGCGCCTATGAAATGGCATGAAAAATTTGATGAGGTCGTGCTGGCCAATGGTTTCAAAATCAATGAATGTGATAGCTGTGCCTATTACAAGGATAACGAGAACAGCTATGTCAAGGAGAATGACAATGGCTATGTCATGATAACACTATATGTAGATGATCTACTTATTGCTGGAAGCAATGATAAAGTTATCAAATCTACAAAGGACATGTTGAAATCAAGGTTCGACATGAAAGATATGGGACTAGCAAATGTAATTCTGGGAATTCAAATTTCTAGAACATCAGAGGGTCTCGCATTAAGTCAACCACATTATGTTGACAAGATCCTTGAGAAGTTTCTTAAGGATGACTTTGAGAAAGCTAGGACACCTGTGGATATGACTTTGCACCTATCCAAGAACAAAGGTGTAGCTGTTTCCCAATTGGAATACTCGAGGATAATTGGTAGTCTGATGTACCTCATGAGTTGTACAAGACCAGACATTGCATACTCAATTAGCAAGTTGAGTAGGTTTACGAGTAATCCGGGAGCTGATCACTGGAAAGCGATTATAAGGGTATTAAGGTACTTGAGGGGAACTCGAGACTATGGACTGCACTATGGTAGATACCCAGCAGTATTAGAAGGATATACTGACGCAAATTGGATATCTAGCAAGAAAGCACTTAAGTCTACGAGTGGCTATGTGTTTACATTAGCTGGAGCGGCAATATCATGGAAATCCTCAAAACAAACGGTGATAACTCATTCCACGATGGAAGCTGAGTTTGTGGCACTAGATAAATGCGCTGAAGAGGCTGAATATCTACGTCAATTTTTGGAGGATATTCCAAGATGGCCAAAGCCTGTAACTGCAATAGGGATTCACTGCGATAGTCAATCCGCTATTGGCAGAGCACAGAGCACGATGTATAATGGAAAGTCTCGTCATATACGACGACGACACAGTTCCATTAGACAATTGATCTCAACCGGAATTATCACTATTGACTATATACCGTCAAAGGATAATATCGCGGATCCACTAACCAAAGGGTTATCAAGAGAAGTGGTTGAGAAATCATCGAGAGGGATGGGCCTTAAGCCTATTGCTTAACGGCATCATGGTGGACACCCAACCATTGCTGACTGGAGATCCCAAGAACTTGGTTCAATGGGACAACTAAATCATGATGACCAAATCACTGTGGGGGTAACCCCTGGCCTGTTCCTATGATGAGGAAACAGTGAGACCCGTAAGGTACGAGGTTAAGCTTTGAGCCTTTAATGATCTTTGATGAATACATGGAGCTCAGGAGTGAACGCATGGAATTCAGTTGAGTAAACGCAGGTTACTCTATAAGATAAAGATCACCTATGTGGGAGAGAAGTGGGGCCGCTTCAAAGGAGAATTGCGAGGCACAATTCTTTAGAAACTTCTGCAGAACCAGGACGATGTTCCATGGCCAAAATGGACATACTCATGAGAGCTGAACGAGTCAGAAACGATATAGTGATAAGTATATCATCGTTTACATAAACGGTCGAACAGTTCAAGGACAAGCACGTCTACTGTCTACCAGTAAAGTCGGTATGCTTACTCGAGCGAAGGTTCAAGGAGCATTCTCTACCTATCGTATGCTATATCTGATCGAAGAAACTATCACCAAGTCAAACTCCGTGTCTGTCTGTCTGTATGTCTGGTGTGTGCTACTAAGATCACCAATCTCACCCATGTGGGGGATTGTTGGAAAATATGGGTATAAGTCCCATATTGGTAAGTCATATTTTTGAGCATTATGACTAAAAGATGTGTGAGATATGATGATATTCTCTTAATAATGGAAATTATTATTTTCCATTAGAATTTGGCTCAAATATTATGGCATAAATTAATTTGATTTTGTTTCAGATTAATTGATATGGTGTATGTCTTGATATATTTAATCTGATTCTGTTTCAGATTATTTATGGAATAGAGTAGCTTGCAAGTATTACACCGATTCCATAATTAATGATATTTAATTATGGAAAAGAGTAGCGCACAAGTCTATCTACACCTATATAAACACCTCTAAGGCGTTAGGGTTAGACACACCAAAAACATATTCGCCTCTAAACACAAATCTCTCTCTCTCGGTGATAGTTTCGTGCCCGTTCAAGCTCGCTGAAGGTGCTCGTTATCCGTAACGCCGCCGCTACCTCGTTTTATCCTGGGAGGCTATCGACTCGCACATACGGTGAGAGGCGAAATAGCTTTAAGGAGATAGTTTCAACTGGACTCGAGGATCTCTTTTTGTTTATATCTTTTCTTCCTCCGTTTGATTTCGTTTACTCACGCACACACTTGTTTGATTATTTGTATTAATCGCAGATTGTTTTCACATATGTATTTGTTGAACTTGAGGATTCGTACCTTGAATCGGGGGAGTTGTCCCTTGTAGCTGGGGTTGAGTTGCCCCTGTCTGGGCTTCCTCCTGAGTAGATGCATAAGTTGAATGGGGAGGAACCTCCACGGTTGATGAAATCACCTGGGTTGTCTCTGATGGTGTTCCTTCCTCTAGAGCTCCAATTGTTCTCCGTGTTCTCGCCATGGTTGTTGTTGTGCTTCCCACAGACGGCGCCAATTGTTATGGATAAAAAGCTAAGGTTATTATTTGCTGTATTTATTACTAAGATTCGGGAGCTCAAGGCCTTTAATGGTTGCTCTCGTGTATCGTAGCTTAATTCTGCCTTTACGAGATGCCTACGTATCTCTGTGAATTAGAGAATCAAGCCAAAAAACGTAGTTCTGATTTGTGGGGTGAGGCCCCTTATATAGATGTGGGAGTCCTTGAATTGGACTTGGTATAGGAGATTTGGTGGACAAGCCTCTGAATTAGGATAGAGTTAGGAGTCCTAGGAAGTAGGAAGCTGATTCCTTATCCTTTTAGGTCCCCTTGAGGCTAATCTATAAGGATTTATATCCTTATCGGGACTCTTCTCAATAGCTGATTTTTCCCTTATTAATTAATTACGAAATTAATTAATAATTAGGGCTTTTGGGCCTTTTTTATTCTATCAGACCTGATCTGGTCCATCAGGCTTAACCTTTCTGGTCTGAGTATCATATATCTTTTTATTGGGCCTAACAGCCCACAACTTGTACAATTAATGCAGTATTTAATTATACAATCATAATTTATTTATCCCTATCAACAGTGGACTTGAAACGAGTAGAAATTCAAATTTTTTTAAAGTTAGGATAAAATAAGTCCGATCACGGCTACAATGACAGAAAATAGCGCCCACAGCTGTTTATTGTACAACAAATCTGTTGGCCACCGAACTCTCCAGCAAAATCCTCAACTACTTGACTCTTTTTTTAACAGCATTTTTATTGTTTCCATGGCTTCTTTACTAGCAAGCCCATTTTATTGTAATCGTTTACTGTGCTTTAGAGTTTAAAAAAGGAGAGACGAGGAGGGGTCGGTAATTTCAAAATTTTCTTCCGTAAATATTTTACCAAGTTTTTATAGAGACAAAGAAATGATCTAGGCAAAAAAAATTCTTTATTTTTTTTAAATGAGAATTTGAAAAAATCCTCCAAAACTTTTCGACATGCTCATTTTTTTATTACCTTCTTTCCTATCTTAACACAAACTCTGACCCCACGAGAATATTTTTTTTCTTCTATTTTTTTCTTATCTTTTCTTCTTTGTCAAAAAATACTAGAGCACAAAGAATCTAATAAAAATTAAGGTACACGTTTGATTTTCCTAAATTATAACAAATAATTGAGTTATGTTAAGAGAAAATAGAATTTTTTATTAATCTAAATTATATTATATATATATATTCAATAAAGAATTAATATATATATATATAATTTTTCATAATTAAAATAATATTAATTTTACCGGAAAATAAGAAATGTTAAAAACAATAGGAGGGAGAGCGTTGGGACAAGATGCGTTAATCTCACATCACACGTGCGACTCCTTTCTCTTTATTGTCCGTGAAGTTTCTTTATATATTTTCTTCACTTTGCTTCCCTCCACTTTACTCCATTGCACATATTTCTCTTCTTTTTAATCTCTCTTTGCAAGTACATCATCCAGCGAGAGAGAGAGATGAAGTCTTAAACAAATGCAAAAAAAACAGATTAAACTAAACATCATTTCTTATTGAGGTAAGTGCAAATCCTTCTCTCTTTTGTCTTTATTTGTTCAAATTTCTTGTTTTTTATTATTTTAATTATCTTTTCAGATTATCTGCCCCCCCAAACCCACCTAAATTTATGCTATTAAATTATTAGAAATTTAAAATTAATGTTCCTTGTTGTTTCTTGTTTATTCTATCAGTTTCAAGATTTCTACTTTTTTAGTGTTTAAAGTTTTCTTTGCAATCTGTGAGAGTTTCACTGTGATTCTTTGATTGCCATTTCATAAAAAATGGTGCTTTGATGTTTATAATTTCACTTAGTATGTGTTACAAGATTCAGTGATGCTATTGCAAAACTTTATGGGGATATTTTAATTTTAAGGCAGTAATGTGATTATTTAAGGTAAGCAGAAACACACACAAACACACACACACACACTATTTTTTTTAAATGTATTTACAATTGATGTGTTTGCACTTGTGCATCAAATCAAAGAATTTGATTAATTTGGTTTGTTTGATTATATCTTTGAACTTTATCTTGACAAAATCTTGAGACTATAATTTTTTAAAATCTGAAATATGAAAATTTATTTAATGTGCATCCTGATTTTTTTCCTGCAATTGAGAGGTTTGTTGCTTGGTTGAATATTATTAGCTCCAGTATTTGTGAGACAAGTCAGAAGAGTTATTGATCTCTGCGAGTGTAAATAAGATGCATCATGTTCTGTCGTTGTTCTCATACTGCAGTCATGGGCATACCATGAGTCCATGACTTTGACCCATAATTTTAAATTTTAAGTTTTGGCATGAAATATATCTCTAAGTAAATTGTTTTGTAGAAATGGGCACAATGAGATCGTTATTGTCATGAAGTAATAGAAAATTTGCTTGAGATCAAACTCTTGTATATACCTTTTGTTTGTGTTAAAAATTGTGATGTTTTAAGTTGGGCGATTGCTATTTTTGTTTGTTTTTTGGTCCAATTTATCTTTAGAAGGTTATAGGGACTTTAAATGGCTAAGTTGTTGTCCATGAGTATAATTTCATCTTAAAGTCAAATTGCTTTGGTTGTGTCAACATGTGTTTAATCTTAAAATTTAACAAAATTCTTTAGTTTTAGTTTTAGAAGATTTCACAATTTAACAGAAGATTATTATCTTCTTTATGAACTGAAAATTTTGTATAACACACCCCTGATATTCATTTTATGCAGCTTCATTTGGGTGTTGCTGGGAAATGGAGTCTTGTGACTGCTTTGAGACTCAGTGGCCTGCAGATGACCTTCTAGTAAAATATCAGTATATTTCAGACTTCTTTATTTCCTTTGCATATTTTTCTATCCCCTTGGAGCTTATTTATTTTGTCCAGAAAGCAGCATTCTTTCCATATAGATGGGTTCTAGTGTTGTTTGGCGCCTTCATTGTATTGTGTGGAGCAACCCATTTTATAAGTTTGTGGACATATTCAATGCATTCTAAAACTGTAGTGATAGTGATGACTGTGGCAAAAATGTCTACCGCTTTCGTGTCATGCGTAACAGCTTTGACGCTTGTGCACATTATCCCCGATTTGTTAAGTGTCAAAAAGCGTGAAATGTTTTTGAGGAAGAAGGCTGAAGCGCTTGACTGGGAGAGGGGTCTAATCATTAAGCAAGAAGAAACCGGAAGACATGTCAGAATGCTAACGCATGAGATTAGAAGCACTCTTGACAGAAACACTATACTAAAGACTACCCTTGTTGAGCTAGGCAGGACTCTAGATCTTGAGGAATGTGCGCTGTGGATGCCATCAGAAAGGGGTTCAAGTTTACAACTTTCTTACTCCCTAAACAATCTGATTCCATTTGGCTCGACTCTTCCAATTAATCTTCCAATCGTAAATGAAGTCTTCAATAGTGCTGATGCAATACGAATCCCACATACATGCGCATTGGTAGGGATCAAAACACATGTCGGAACATACGTTCCACCCGAGGTTGTTGCTGTTCGTGTACCTCTATTACATCTTTCAGATTTTGAAGTTAACGATTGGCCTGAAATGCCTGCAAAGCGTTATGCTGTGATGGTCTTGATTCTTCCTCTGAACGGAGTAAGAAAGTGGCGTGACCATGAATTAGAACTCGTAGAAGTGGTTGCTGATCAGGTATGTGTCCAACTTTTCATTTTTCTTTTTTTTCATGGGAAGCAAAGGTACTTGAGAAAAATGCTCCCTCTCTTCAGCATTGATCCTTATATAGGCTACCTTACAGCCCAAGAGGACATTAATGGCTAATAGATACTATCAAATACTTAAATATAACTCTACACAAACACATGTGAATAAGCAATTTATTTTCCTCATTTTTTTTAAAAATTCAAACCTGTCCTTGTTGTGTTCTTTTCTGACTTGGATATGCATTGTCGATTATCTGGTCCGAATATTGTAAATAACCATAGAACTTTCTACAATTAGATTAAGCTATGATTTCACATCTCATCACATAAGGTAATCTTTATAGTTACAATAAAAAGAAGGAAAAAAGCACATATGGTTATCCACAGTAAACAACTGTGATTCTATGTTAATACTTGTGCTCAATCTGTCGTACGCTTTTCACAGGTCGCTGTCGCTCTTTCACATGCTGCAATTCTGGAAGAATCTATGCGGGCACGTGATCAGCTCATGGAGCAGAATGTTGCTCTGGATTTAGCTCGCCAAGAGGCAGAGATGGCTATTCGTGCTCGCAATGATTTTCTTGCTGTGATGAACCATGAGATGGGGACACCTATGCATGCAGTTATCACCTTATCTTCGCTTCTACTTGAAACAGAATTAACCCCAGATCAAAGAATGATGATAGAGACTGTACTGAAGAGCGGAAATCTCCTGGCGGCACTCATAAATGATGTTCTGGATCTCTCTAGACTTGAAGATGGCAGCCTAGAATTAGATAATAAATTTTTTAATCTGCATGACATATTTAGAGAGGTAAAACTTAAAACAGTTATACTTAGGTGAATAGATATCACAACTATATGCCTTCATGATCCAATTAACAATATTTCATTTGTGTGTAGAGCATGAACCTTATAAATCCTGTTGCTTCAGTAAAGAACTTGTCAACAAACTTGACATTGGGTATGGATTTACCTGTCCATGCTGTTGGTGATGATAAATGGCTCATGCAAACTATTTTGAATGTCGTGGGAAATGCTGTGAAGTTCACTAAGGAAGGATATATTTCAGTGGAAGCTTCTATTGCAAAGCCGGAGTATTATAAATACTTGGCGAATCCAGAATTCTGTCCTGTGTCAAGTGATAGTCACTTCTACTTACTAGTGCAGGTCAGGAATATTATGTCCTACTATTTTTTTGTTACTATATGTTAACGCAATGGGAAATGCCCTCTTCACTTACCCTGGTTAGAAAGATCTAGCAAAAAACAGGAGATGCCGTAAATTAGATGCATGTCAATTTTCAATATTTCGTTACTCCTCAGCGTATATTACGTGATCAGATTTATTTTCCCCTCGTAGATGCCTCATATTATTTGACAATCCATTTTATATCTTTCTGAATCTGCAGGTGAAGGATTCCGGTTGTGGAATCACTGCTCAAGAACTTCCGCTCCTTTTCACCAAATTTTTAGAGTCTGAAAATTCTTCAGCTCGAAGCAATACAGGCACCGGACTTGGACTTGCCATTTGCAGAAGGTAAGAGTTAGGCCATGTTTGTTTAGGGTGATTATAGTCTTAGGATTATAACCCATGCAATGTAGTCCTATCGCTGTTACCTTGGATCTATTGTCTTTTTACAAAAAAAAACTAATCCCATATTCCCGTGATTTTTCTGGTCACGGTATGGCATCAGACTATTTTATAATTAATCCCCAAGATCTACAAGCATTTTTTAATCCTTAAAAGAAAAAAATTTAAACATGGGAGTTGATTTTTACTAAAACAAAGATTTAAACAAACATAGAAAAGGAGTTGATTGGTGAATTTGTTTCAATACAACCTCTTGTTCATAAAAAATTGCTTCAATAGTTGTCTAAGTATTCCTCTCATTCTGCCATTGTATTCTAGGTTTGTGAATCTCATGGGAGGTCACATTTGGATTGAGAGCGAGGGCCTAGGCAAAGGTAGCAAAGTTGCATTTATTGTGAGACTTGGACTATGTAAAAACGCAAGTGAACCAACTATCCAACAATCAGTGATGCAAGGTAGAGCTCACAGAGGCAGCGGCGATCTTATCGGACATAGACTTTTTACAAGAGATGATTATATAGCTACTTACGTTCCACGGAACCAGAGAAGCTTTTAGGTCACAGCTGGTGCTGTGGGAAACAGATAATGTAGGTTTAAGTTTCCGGGCCCAGTTTCGACCATTGAGTGATGATTATCATTGAATTTAGCAGCCATGCTGTTGTTATAAGACTACGGTTTTATCACGACTTCACACGCCTGACTAACATGCACAATGGTATGCATATATTCGTGACATACCCCCTCCAAGATACATGCATTTTTCAATCAATAAGCTACTTAGTATCCCCAAATTTGTCCATGATCTAGTTTCATGTCAATTTTTAAAATTTAATCATATTCTGCAAGTAGAAATGAATCGCAAGATTAGTTCCAAAGGTATCTCCAACTCATTACTGAATCTTAGTGTGTTGTTGGCTATATATGGTTGGCTATATTTTAAAATTTTAAATAATTTTAATTTTGAGCAATGCTTTTTCAATAAATTTAAATTATAATAAATTATATTCATGCTAATTGATCTGAAATTGTAATTAAATATTTTTAAAAATATTAATTAAAATTTTATTAAATTTGAAGACATTAATATTGATGCTAACAAATTTTATAATGCGGTGACATTTTTATACACATTTAATCACAAATGAAATTATTAATTTGAAATAAAAAATATAGAAGAAACAAGATCCAGATATTTGCTTGCAAGAAAATATAAACCAGCATGAATCAATCTGGGTAGGTAAGTGTGCCAAAAATGACGTGGAGCTCCTTATAGATCTGTAAGGCTTCAGCAAATATAGCCGATCATTGGTTGATGGCTATATTTTTAGCCAAGGGGAGCAGTGTGTTGGAGGCGCCGTATTTGATGAAGTTGGCTATATTTGCTACTGTTCAATTGCCAGCTGAAACTTTTTGCTAAGGGCTCACAGATGTTGGGGATGCTCTTACATCGGGGTGAGCAAAACCGAACTGAAACCGAAAAATCGAACCGTGCTAATTCGGTTCGGTTCGGTCCTGACCGAAATAAAATTCGGTTCGGTCCGGTTCTTTTAAAAAATATTTCGATCCGGACCGAATAAACCGAATAGACCAAATTATAAATACTATAATTTTATATTATATATATTTTATATATATCTTAATAATTGTAATCATAATTTTTAATTTTTAATTGTATTTATACACTCTTAGTACTCTATAAATCACCTTACTTTAATTATATTTTAGATTTTATAATTTTTGGTTTAAAATTTCAATAAAACCTTATTTTTTTTTAAAATTCGGTTCGTGCGGTCCAAAACCGGACCGAACCGAATTATTTCGGTTCGGTTTGGTCCGGTCCATATTACAATTTCGGTTCGGTTCGGTCCAAGAAAAAATGGTAATTCGGTTTTTCGGTCTATTCGGTTCGGTTACCGAACCGACCGAATGCTCAGCCCTACTCTTACAAGTCATAAATGAAATTTATGCTAAAGAAGCCTTTTATGTTAGAAATAAATCCGTGTAAGTGTCGGCGTCACCAAAACGATGCAGATTTTTAAAGTAGAATTCAATTTATATTGAGCGAGTTTGAAAAGATGCAGGCACCATCAATAGAAGTGTGACATACCCGCATTTGATACCTACCCACAATTTCATGGAACTGTGACTTCCCGGTTATTTGTGTTGGAACGTAGATACACAACTTATGGAAAACTTGAGGAATGTTTAGAGCATCTCCATTATCCGATATAAGGTCATGTCAGTATCCGTATAAATAACCTTTTCTTCTTGTTCGCTTATAGCAACAAGCAACCCCTGAATCCAGTGCCACAGTGCATTTCAACCCAGTTCCAACAAAAACACTTCTCGGATCAACAAAGAGCAACTGCTTGACGCTGCATAGTGCATACTACCTCATTTAAAGCCTGATTCATTCTTCTATCAGAATAGTGAGCTATTTTTTAAAGAGAAAATTGCAATTTGTACCCTTTTATTTTGTTGTAAAAACAAATATGTATCAGTACTTTTCGTAATTCAGGTTGCACCCCTTTATTTCAACAGTTGATATCAGTAAGCACCCCTTATCCTGAACACCCGTTAACTCCGTCCGTTACCGTTAAATATTGGGGACAATTTAGTCATTTCCACATGTAAAAGAAGGGGGAGGGTTTAGAACTGTACATTACCCTCGCTTCACTTACTAAATCCCTAGATTATGAATCCTCTCAATTAAACACCTAAAAAACCCTAAAATTGAACGGAAAAAATGAGAAATTAATCTAGTTACATAGCAGTTGAGATGGTTAGAGGTCGATTACGAGTTCAAGACGGTGCTGATATTGGCCCGGACCCTCCCGATGGTGTTAACAAAGGCCCCGATCAAGAATGCCCCAATTATGATTGTAAGTTTTTCTGATCTGTGATTTTAGTGTTGTTTATATGTTTACGTATTGATGTTGTTTTTGTGTTTATTGTCTGCATGCATGTTTTAGTAGTCTCCGATTTTTATTGCAATTGTTTATTGATGTGGTCCCAAAATGTTTGTTCGTGTATTTTTTATGAGTGTATGTATATTATATTTCTATTACAGCGGTTGATTATGAACACTTTTCAATTAAAGTATATCATTCCGGGGATTTTGATGAAACTAAGACAGATTATGTTGGAGGTAAAATAGATTTCTTTGACATGTGTTCCAAAAAGGGAATGAATTTAGTTGAATATGATGCCATGCTCACTGGGTTGGGGGTTACATTAGAAGACATTTTTTTATGGTTGTTGCTTCCTAGCACCGGACTTCCACATGGTTTGTTCCCAATTGATAGTGATGAGAATGTCATGATGCTTAGTGAGCTATGTGACTACACAAAATTGCAAGTTTTGTATACAACACCTAAGGAACAGGCTGAACATAGTGACTGGTGTGACTTCTCAGTGACCCAATATGAGGAAGAAGAAAAGGATAAAAGGTTGATTTCTATGATTGAGGAAGTAGATAATGGTACCTGTCAAAGAACAACCGAAAAAGAAAAAAAAGAAAGTACCTCCGCCAAATCCTCCGTATAGAGCAATAAAAAGGGGGAGATACTCAATGCTAAGAGTAAGCAATTTTAGCAACTTTGCGTATTCTCTGTAGTGATATGTGGCTGCTTATCTGATTAATGTAAATGATTGTTTGCAGGGATTGTTCAAAAACACAGAGGATACACCTGTGGTGTTGGATGATGAGGAAGTTAAAGAAGATGACAAAGGTGCAGTTAAAGGAGTTGACAAAGGTAAGAAAATTATCGATAGTGAATACCCTATTACTGATATTGGTGAATGTGGTATGAATAAAGATGTTGGTGGAAGTGGTTTGAATGAAATTGTAAATGGGAAAGATGTTGGAGGAAGTGGTGTGAAGAAGGCCCAAGCTGTTAATGAGGAAGCATTTGTGTTTGTCCATGCTGTTTGCAGTACAACCATTTTTCCGCAATAACAAAAATCGCCCATAACTTGAATCTGAGAGAGTCGTTTGTGTATTTGATGTTGGTGTGTGTGCAAAGAAGAAGAGGAGGAGGTTATATACACAATATAACCGTTATAACAAATAATTCCCAGGGAACATTTGACGTTAACTCCTCGATTTGACGGGAAGGATGTGTACTGAAATGATAGGTCGAAGTTGAGGGGTGCAACCTGAATTACGAAAAATACTGATACACATTTGTTTTTACAACGAAATAAGAGGGTACAAACTGCAATTTTCTCTTTTTTAAAATATATTCATTTGTGCGTATAAACCTGGTTTTATCATTTCCTAAATCTTACATTCACAAAATAAGGGGGCTTGTACAATTTCCAGATCACATTTTTATTTTATCTATATTTTGCAAGTGTATGGGAGAAAAACATGCTTATCTATCCACAAGATTGAAATTGTTAACTAGGAGATTAAAATCTGTAAAAATGCTCCCAATTACGATTTAAGATGTGCCAAATGCAAGAAAAAATTAAATTTCCACCAAACACATCACTAGAAATGAAGAAGATACTACACTACTTACAGCAAATGCAAACAGGCCTTTTATCTCTAAAATGTGTTTCCACTTTTTATTGTATAAATCCAGCCAGAATGATTAGACACTTATCAGTATGTGTTTAGCAATTTTCAACACTATAACAGCCCACATAATTAAATAAACAAGATTTGAAGGTAGACAATATAAGAGAAGTTAAAAACAGTCACAAACAGAGTATTAGAATTATAATTCAGATTCCATCTCAATATAACCAACATTTTAAACATGAAAAAACAAAAACATAAAACCATGCTGGTCAAAAACACTAGCTAAACAAGTACTGATACTGAATTCCCCTTCAAGATATTTCCTTACTTCTTTGATTTCTTGGATGGCCTGAAAATAAACCAAAGTTGGTTTAGAATCTTACATACACTCCCACGTAAAATACAACACCAAATCATTATCCTTTCAACAATAAAAATACAATGTAATACTTACTGAGTTTGAGCTGGAGCAGCTGCTGCAGGCTCTTGTGGTGCTTTCTCTCCGGGCCCCTGTACATAAACAAAAAATTAACATACTGAAATTCCTACCTGTAGGTTTTATTTAGGACCTACAAAAGCTATTCCATGGATGCAGCATTTAATGTTCAAAATAGTGGTTGGAGAATCATTTCATTACCTGGGCAAGGCGTTCCTCCCTCCTGGCATGCTTCCTTTCCCTGCTTGCCTTGTTCTTTGCTCTCTTGGCCTCAAACTGGTCAGACAGCGTCTTTTCACGAGCCTTCTCAGCCTTAGATTTGTGGATACTTTCCATCAGCACCCTCTTATTCTTGTAGACATTACCCTTGACTTTCATGTACATATCATGGTACATGTGTTTATCAATCTTCTTTGCTTCACGGTACTTGCGGAGAAGGCGCCTGAGCACTCTCATCCTGCGCATCCATAGAACTTTTGTGGGCAACCTAGCTTCCCTGGTTCCCCTTCGCTTACCTATAGTTAGTATAAGAGAATGAAAAAGTTAATCAAACAAAGTATTTATAATTCCCCCAAGTTTTCAAACCCATAGAAAACAGAATGCTGATGTTCTGAAAACTAAGGGATATATAAAAGAACATTCTAACCAGTAATGGAAATTTATTTTACATCTAATGCAATATGCATTGAACACTAAAATAGAAGCTAGGGTAACAAATTTTGTTCCCAAATAACTGGAGCCAAACAATGCATTGGGATCCAGTGTGAAATCGTTATTGTCTACCTAGCAATTTTCAAACTCAAAAAGATTTTACTTGCGATGAATAAAGAAATTTAAAAATCAGATTCTGGCATAAACTAGATGCTTCAAAAGACACTACCTACAACTTGTGCAATTTCTTGTTCCCTATTAAGTCATATAAATATTATAAAACATAAATTCCAATTGTACCACACTAATGTTTTCATAAATGTGATATAATTTGTTGCCTCCTTGCATAAATTACTATCTTATTACAGTAATTTAATTTTCTATTTAATGCTTCAAAAAAATTAAAAAACATGTTTTGCAAGTCCAAAATAAATTAAAGCATACCATATCCAGCATGACGGCCCTTCCTCTTTGCTTCCTTCATCCTACGTGCACGGGAGCGAGAGTGAATCTTGGTCGGTTTCCTAATGATAAAACCATCCTTCACTAGCTTGCGGATGTTCTGGCCTGCTCACACAAAAGAAACAAAAAAAATCAACCCTGGCATTTTTGTATATCATATGACAACCTTATTGACTGAAACAATAATGTTCACAAATAAATCCTAGACCAAAACTAAGTTACCAGATTAACCAATTCATACTCACAGAGCAACACTTTTATTTAACAAAATAGTTTATCTTCATTACTATCCGTAGAAGCAGTGCAATAGCCAGTAATACTGTTTTATAATAAAACTAAGAAATACTTCATTTTGTATTTTCTAACGACATAGCAATTAATCAGTGAACAATATATCTTTACACATAAAATGATACGTAACGTAAATAGCAAACATATTGTTAAACAATCAACACACAATTTTATAGTGTAGAGTGGGATAATCATTACATAACTGTTAATGAATGAATTAATCCCAGACTTCGTACAGATCTTTAGCATACATATACAACATATATATACGATTATCACATACATACACAGCCAAAATGGCACAATCAAATCACATTAAAGCAAACACAACAAATTGTATAAAGAACTATAAGGAATGGAACATAAGAAAAAAGCACGATAAAATTGAATTAAACAAGGAGAGAGACCCTGGGAGAGAGTGAGAGAGATAGAGGGGGAGAGAGAGAGAGAGGGAGAGAGAGGAGAGAGGGAGAGAGAGGAGGGAGAGAGAGAGGGGGAGAGAGAGAGAGGGAGATAGAGAGAGAGAAGGAGGGAGAGAGAGAGGGGGGAGAGAGAGAGAGAGAGGCTTACGAGAATTAGCCATGGAGATCTCATTGCTTTCATTTGGATCGAGCCAAACCTTTCCCTTTCCGCACTTGAGAACGCTGGAAGCAAGACGCTTCTGCAATTTGAGCGACACCATCCTTCTGTTCTTCTCCGCAGCTGCGCTAACAAACTGTGAACAAGATGATAGAGAGGCTAGGGTTTCGCTTTATATTTCGCTTTCTTATTCTTTTTTGGGCCTAGGGTTTAATTTTCATTTTGGGCTTTCGTATGGTCTTAATAAAATGAAATGGCTTCCAATTCAAATGCATAGCTATCCCTGATTGCTAGTAGCCCATATAAGCTACAACCATCTTTTATTTTTAGGCCTCGTTCGGTTGCCCGTGACCCAGCTCATTAACTCTAACTTCCTGGAAATTTAAGGTAAATTACAGCGTTTGGTTCAATATAAATGAGGGAACCCACACTTCCAAGGTATAAAGAGTTGCAACAAAAACACTTCCAAGATATAATGAGTTGCAACAAAACGGGGGAACTTAGTTACCTGGTGAGACCGTGATTTTTGAAGTTACATAATGATTCAATTTCTATATTTAATTATTATATCTCTTTAAATTATATTTCTAAAATATGGTGTATATTTACTTCATAAAAAAATTGATACTTTTTATTGATATTCAAAATAATTTGTAGTTAATTTTTTATCTTTAAAAGTTTATATACCTTTTTTATCTTTAATTTATTTTCTATCAATGTGATTTTTTGGCTCTAATATATATAATTAAATGTTTAGTTATATCTATTTTTTATATCTATATATTTATAATTTGTACTAGTACTGGCTTTTCAAAATTACTCCTTCTACCCTTCCTTTTTTATAAACATATTACACTGCATACCCTTTTTGGTAATTCTACGTTAATGACATGGATCATCCATTTCAATATGGGTCAACCCACAATCTCAAGTATACACTCATTTTACGCTAAAAACTTGGACTATCCACTTAAATCAGTTCGACCCAGCAATTTAGTTTCTCTTTCGTATATTCAACTGATTCACGTAATTGTAACTAGGGGTGAGCAAAATCGGATATCCGGTCCGGTTTTAAAACTAAAATCGGATATCCGATTTTTCAGATCGCTAAAATTACATTCCGTATCCGGATCCTATTTAACCTGATATCCATATATTCTGATATCCGATTAAACCGGACCGGAAATCGGATTATCCGGATGCATTTAAAACTTCCATTTTTTTTAAAAAAATATGATTTACGTGATAAGTAATACACATTCGAGTTCTAGTTCTGAAACTAATGATGCATGAAACTATACTTTTGTGATCATATTATTAGTTGGGAAAAATGGTGACACGTAAATTAATTTAATATAAATATTGATTGTAAATTAGCGAACATGATCAATATAAACATATTTCTTATTGCACCCTTATATTAAATTTGTTCATATTTATTTTTTAGAATACTCGTCAAACATAAATTATTATTTCTTACTATCACTTATGTTAAATTTGCAAGCATGATCAATATAAACTTGTTAATATTGATATTACACACTTATATCAAATTTGTTGAAGATATTAACGAGAGAATGATGAGTAAATTAGATATTAAGCTGAAATTTGAAAGTCCCAGAGAGAAACCGTCATAATGTCGCTAAATATTTTTTTTTAAAAAAATCTAAAATAAATATAATTTATCATGTATTTATATATATAATTTGATTTTTATTAAAAAAAGTAAAAACCGGAAGATATCCGGATATCCGGTTTTATGAAAAATTATGATCCGGATCCGGATCCGAATCTATACAAAAAAACCGGATCGGATATCTAGTCCGAATTATTCGGATCGGATATCCTAATTATCGAATTTTTTTAATCGGAAATTCGGATAATCCGGTTTTCGATTTTTATGCTCACCCCTAATTGTAACTGATGTGAACTGCCCGAGACTAATCTTCACATCAATCTGATTTTCAAATCAACTATTTTTCGAGACATACATGTAAATCACTACATCCATGCCTTATCCCTGGTGCATTGATTGTAATTTTGTTTTTTTTTTTGTTTTGCTTCTCTTCCAGTTTTTCAAGCGGACAATTTGAATATCATGACTTAAACAAACTATAGGTATCGATTTGTTATATCAAAATTATTGTAGATCTTGTTGTTAATCTGGATAAGCGGTACGTATTTACTTCACACTTTCTCTTTTCATTATTGCTTTCAATGATTGAGAACACGTCCACAAATCAACAAGGTTAAATCGTGTTACTGTTGAGTAATTCATCGTTCATTCTCAGACAGAACAACGTTCATTCTATTAATATGGCTTTATTTTTTGTTAGGTCTGAAGTACAACCCTTTGCATGTACATCTATCTCTACCATTGTTTAAACACAGGTAGTCATCACAGCCATTAATCGATTAACACAATCTGCAATTTATCATATTAATTATGTTTACGTTTGTCTGTTTTGACTAGGGTTAATATGATAGATGACAAGGGTTAAATGTATAATATTCTTAACTATGTTCTCTCATAACGAATTATGCATCAGTGTTCATGACTCATAATTTTGTTTTTAATCTAATAAAATGACCTTTATTTGAAGCAACAAAAAATGCATCCCCATTTATCGTAATGGATCTGAACATACCTTCTACAAAACATTATCGAAGTAAGTTACAACTACTTATTATTATATGATACAAATTCTCATAAAAAATAGAAAAAAACTCTATACGTTAATGTTTTAAGTATTATAAAAACCTTTGTTAGCATTTTCTCTAGGTTCTCAAAACACACGATTATCTGTTAATCCAAACAAGCGCTTTCGAAGCAACAAATCAGAGTTCAGAGAATCTACACACATACAACAAAATTCAGGTTTGCAGCATTATTGATAACTCTAAACATTTGTTTTACATTGAAACAAATAAATGTGTTCATCTACCTTAAGAATGAAACCAATTAGTTTATTGTAATGTATCAGTACTTAAGTAAGTTTATATCCTTTGCAGAGATGGGAACCGACTCTTTTAGATAATCTTTTGCTAGCCTTTTTATTGGCTCCATTCTTTGTTATGCTTGAGGTGATTGTTATAATCTATTAATTTTGTGACTTTTTCTCACATAGGATGGCAAGTTTGTCATGATGCCTATATTTATTTTATTGATCTTTATTCTTTCCATAAAATCCTGGTCTTTCTGGTTAAAACCTGAACGGGCAACATGAGATTACGTCGAAAAATAAGGACCTGTATAAGTAGGAGTTGATGAACATATCGATCGATCAGGTTAGCCTATATTCTACTCTCCTCTCATATTACAACTTATACTACATTGTTTCTATTAGCTCTGGCTGTAAATATGGACATTACTCATATGGCCGAAAATGCATAAAAATAATGAATTTTAATTATAAGGAAACTTCCTTATCCTTTTATCGATAAAATTTATGTTTAATATTTCACCACATACCAATTGTTAAGGCCTTCTAAACTTTAAGCATCCTAGAACCTAATTTTATTGTTACATTTTCAAGTTCGGAAATGAAGTTCTCTTGGATCAATATCCCCGTCTACACAAAAGAACGGTACCGTGTTTGCAATAATCGAGTACAATTGTACTATGTCAAATTATTATTAATCGCGAGTATAATTTAAGTCAGGGTATAAGCGTCTCTATAGAAACTTCGATGATGCAAACATCAAAATTAGTGATGGGATCTCGATTCAATCAGCAGCTAGGTCACAAAATGTGAACCCTGAAGTATCAAATGAGAGGCCCGCGAGTAGCGGTACTAATTATTTTTTGCATATTAACTGCATTGTTTTTGTGCAATATTATTCATTTTTGTACTGAAAAACAACTTCAAAACATCTTGAACACTTGAAACTGAACACCTCTCTTACTGGAAATTTTGTATTACATATTGACAACAATCGCGGAGATAGCTTTACACTAGGACTAGCACCAATTTGAAATGATAAGGAACTCGGTTAGATATATTTGTGATGTCATGTCTAATAATGATTTGTGTTTAGTTTTCAGATCTTAACTAACAGGATAAATCAGGACTTAACTGGAAATCGGTACTTATACTGAAGTCAGAACTTAATGTTAGATATATTTGATAATGTCATGGCTAATATGATTTATGTTTAGTTTTTCAGATTTTACTTAACAGGACAAATCAGTACTTAACTGGGAATCAGTACTTAAAATGGAAGTCAGGACTTAAGGATATCAGTACGTATATTATCAGGAGATAATCATCAGAAGATGGATATCAGAACTTAAGTGCTGAAGGACGTTCAGATAAGGACAGTAGCTGATTAAAGGAAAGAAGATCGAGATAAACATAAGAAGAGATATGCATGAAGAAGGAATTCTATGAAGAATAGAATACTTGGAAGAAAAGATATCTGATTGATATATTTTAGGAAGCAGAATTATATTCCATATCAATTAGCGATTATCTTGTAACTGTGTAGTATATAAACATAGACATAGGGTTTACACTATAAGTGTTATTATATTTGAGAAGATTATTCATTGTAACCCTAGCAGCTCTCGTGATATTTGTTCATCACTGAGAGGTAACAGTTCTATACTGTAACATAGTTTATTGTTTCAATAAAGTTTGTTTTCTGTTACTTGAAATATTAAAAGTTCGATTTGATTGTATTTTACACTGTATTCACCCCCTCTACAGTATGTGTGACCTAACAAGTGGTATCAGAGCTTATCTGTTAACACACATACAATTAAAGATCCAAACGCAATCATGTCTGACACAGAAACTCCAACTAAGCCTACCAAAACTGAAGAACCACCAAAGACACAAATTCAGAGTCGGTATGAGACCATCAGAGTTCCCATACTGAGACCATCTGAATATCCCATATGGAAGGTGAGGATGACCATGTTCCTGGAAGCAACAGATCCAGAATATCTTGATGGAATCAAGGAAGGGCCTCCCAAACCAACCAAGCTTGCTGTTGCAATTGCAGGTGAAGCAGCAAAGACCGTACTAAAGGAGAAGAGTGATTATACTGCTGAAGATATAGCATCAATTGCTAAGGATGCTAAGGTATGACACTTACTGCATAGTGACATTGATAATGTAATGTCAAACAGGGTAATCAACTGCAAGACTGCTAAGGAGATATGGGATGCTCTGGAAATAAGGTGTCAGGGAACCGACACAATTAAGAAGAACATGAAGACAATACTCACTCAAGAGTATGAACACTTTGACTCAAAGGCTGATGAATCATTGACTGATTTATATGATAGATTTGTCAAACTTTTGAATGATTTGTCATTAGTTGATAAAGAGTATGATCTTGAAGATTCAAACCTTAAATTCCTGTTAGCTCTTCCTGAATGCTGGGATTTGAAGGCAACAACAATAAGAGACAACTATAATCTTGATGAAACAACTCTTGATGAAATTTATGGAATGCTCAAGACTCATGAACTTGAGATGGAACAAAGAAGCAAGAGGAAAGGAGGAAAGTCAAGGAAAGTTGCTCTTAAAGCTGAAGAAGAATCCCCCAAGGCAGCTACCTCAAGGAAAGACAAGGGTAAAGCTCTTTTCACAAAGTCTGATACTGAGTCATCAAGTTCTGAAAGTTATGATGACTAAGATTCTGAAAGCTTGCCTGAGACTGATGCTGATGAGGAGATGATGAAGCTGTGTGCTCTTATGGTGAAAGGGATCACAAAGATTGCATACAGGAAGTTCAGGAAGGGAAAGAAGTTTTCCAGGAAAGGCATAAGTTCTGATAAGAAGAATTTCAGAAGATCGGAATGCAGAGGAGGAAAGTCTGGTAGAGGAGATTATACCAATGTCAAATGCTATAACTGTGGTGAGAAAGGCCACATATCTCCTGATTGCAAGAAGGTAAAGGGTGACAAAGGCAAGGCTCTTGTCACAAAGCAGAAAAGCTGGACAGACACCTCAGACTCTGAAAGTGAGGAGAACTATGCATTGATGGCAAATGCTGATAAAGAAAGTGCTGAGAGCGGTTCTGAAGCTGCTGAAACAAAGGTACCTCAGACTACTTATGCTTTTCATACTGATGATATTAATGAGTTGAGAAGATATCTTAAAACCATGTTTGTTAGTTATAGAGATCAAACTTTAACATGTGAAAGATTAACTTCTGAAAATCTTGCTTTTAAGAAAAGAAATGATTTCTTAGAAAAAGAGTTAGTTATGTTCCATCAAACTCAGAAAGATAGAGATGATGCTCTTTATGTTAGGGATGAAGTGCTAAAAATGAATAAATCTCTAAAAACTGAGTTAGAAAAGGAAAGAGAGATAATCAGGACTTGGACTAACTCTGGCAGAACAACTCAAAATTTGCTAAGTAGTGAAAATTGGAAAGAGGGCTTAGGTTATGGAGAGGATAAGAATGATAAAGGAACTGTAGAAATTAAGCCTGTTGTTAAGCAAAAGGCAAAGTTAAAACCTGTTAAGTTTGTAACTGTAAAGTCTGATAATGTGAAATCAGAAGTTAAAGTGGAATTAACTTCTGACAAACTAAAACAGGAAAAGATAGCTGAAGTAAACGTAGGCTTAATGACTAAGAAGCAGCTTAAACATAAGCTGAAAGATGTTAAAAATGCAAACAAGGTTAAATCACCTAGGAAAAATAGGAATAGAAAGGAAGGTGTGAATAAAAGCAATGATAATAAACCTGTTCCTGATGCTCCTAGGAAAACGTGTCATAACTGTGGAAGTTCTAACCATCTGGCTTCTTTTTGCAGGAAGAATAAGAACATAAACTCCTTACCTTTAAAATCAGGAGTTAAGAGTCAGTTTGTTAGATATAAACCACAAAATCCTTATTTTCATTGTGGTAGTTTATGGCATTCCATTTATACTTGTAAGGAATATCATAGTTTGTACTATGATTATTATCAAATAAAACCTTCTTTGAAGAAAGTTTCCATTGTTCCTTCTAGTGTAAATTCTGATTCAAAGTCTGATAGTGTAAGTTCTGATAAGAAAAATGTTAACATAAACTCTGATGCTAAATATGTTAAAAAAACTTGATAAGGCCAAAGGATCCAAACAAGTCTGGGTCCTTAAAACTAATAATTAATGGTCTTTGTGATTGCAGGGCAACAGGAAAAATATCCTAATTCTGGACAGTGGATGTTCAGGACATATGACTGGAAATAAAGCCCTGCTATCAGACTTTATGGAGAAAGCTGGCCCAAGTGTTTCTTGTGGAGATGGCAACATTGGAAAAATATTGGGATATGACAATATCAATCTAGATAATATCATCATTAAAGAAGTAACTTTGGTCTCAGGACTTAAACACAATCTGCTGAGTATAAGTCAAATTTGTGACAAAGGTTATCATGTTGATTTCTTTGAAGAATACTGTGAAGTTGTGAGTAAATCTAAAGGCAAGGTTGTTCTGAAAGGATACAGACATGGTAACATTTATGAAGCTAAGCTTTCAACAAGTACTGATGGTTCTGCAATATGTCTGATGAGTAGAGCATCAATTGAAGAAAGCTGGAATTGGCACAAGAAACTCTCTCATTTAAATTTCCACAATATAAATGAGCTGGTCAAGAAAGATCTTGTGAGAGGACTGCCAAAGTCAGTATTTGCTCCTGATGGCCTTTGTGATTCTTGTCAGAAGGCCAAACAAAGAAAATCTTCATTCAAGAGCAAAACTGAATCATCAATTCTTGAGCCTTATCATCTATTACATGCTGATCTATTTGGTCCAGTAAATGTCATGTCTATTGCAAAGAAGAAATATGCATTGGTCATAGTGGATGAGTTCACTAGATACACATGGGTGTATTTCTTGCACATAAAAAGTGAAACTGCATCTATCTTGAATGATCATGTCAAACATCTGGATAAATTGGTCAAAGACTCTGTGAAAATAATAAGGAGCGATAATGGCACTGAGTTCAAGAATTTGATAATGGAAGAGTTCTGTAAAAACAATGGAATAAAGCAGGAATTTTCTGCTCCCGGAACTCCACAGCAAAATGGAGTTGTTGAAAGGAAGAATAGAACTCTCATTGAAGCTGCACGTATAATGCTTGAAGAAGCAAAGCTTCCAACCTATTTCTGGGCTGAAGCTGTGCAGACTGCTTGTTTTACTCAAAATGCAACACTCATTAACAAGCAAGGAAAAACACCATATGAGATGGTGAAGAAAAAGAAGCCAAATCTGAAATACTTTCATGTATTTGATCTAAAAGCTGATGAAGGAATATTTGTTGGATATCCACTTTCCACAAAAGCCTTCAGAGTCTATAATTTGAGAACAAAAGTGGTCATGGAATATATCAATGTCTCTTTTGATGACAAGAAGATTACTGGTCTTGAAGATTTTATTGACCATGATCAGCTGAGATTTGAAAATGAAGACTCAAATTCTGATACTGAAAATCCTGACAGTCTAAGTCCTGATACTGTAAACTCTGATGGATTAAACTCTGATGTTATTGAAACTGTGGTGACTACGCCAAAGGAAGATGCACCTATGCAGGGGGAGCATACTCAAGATCTTACCACATCTCAAGAAGCATCAGAACATACATCTGGCTCTTCAAGTTCCGATTCGTCAAGTTCTGATAAGCTAAGTTCTGATAGTGTTGAAAATCTAAATTTTGAAGAATCCAACTCAGAGAGCATAGTTTCAGGGGGAGCATCAGAAAATGAAAATGAAGACAGCATGGATCATGGGGGAGCATCCAGTTCTAGAGAAAACCTTCCATCTGCAAGGAAGTGGACTAAATCACATACACCTGATTTGATAATTAGAAATCCTGATGCAGGTGTCAGAACTAGAACAGGTACTTCAAACGAATGTCTTTACAATTCTTTTCTCTCTCAGACTGAGCCAAAGAAAGTGGAAGAAGCTCTTCAAGATGCTGATTGGGTGCAAGCAATGCAGAAAGAGTTAAATGAATTTGAAAGAAACAAAGTGTGGACCCTAGTGCCAAGACCAAAGAATAGATCTGTTGTTGGTACAAAGTGGGTATTCAGAAACAAAACTGACAGTGATGACATAATTACAAGGAATAAGGCAAGGCTGGTTGCAAAAGGATATTCTCAACAGGAGGGAATTGATTATGATGAAACATTTGCACCAGTTGCTAGATTAGAAGCCATAAGGATATTTTTGGCTTATGCTTCTCACAAGAAGTTTACTGTCTTTCAAATGGATGTGAAAAGTGCTTTTCTCAATGGAGAATTGGAAGAGGAAGTATATGTTGAACAACCTCCAGACTTTGTAGATTCCAAACATCCAGATTACGTCTACAGGCTTGATAAAGCACTTTATGGACTTAAGCAAGCTCCCAGAGCATGGTATGAGACTTTAGCTCAGTTTCTTCTGGAAAGTGGATTCAACAGAGGGACTGTAGACAAAACACAGTTCTACCTCAACCATGGAAAGGACTTACTTCTGGTCCAGATTTATGTTGATGATATCATTTTTGGGTCTACAAATGACAGACTTTGCAAGAAGTTTGCCAAACTGATGCAGTCAAGGTATCAGATGAGTATGATGGGGGAACTTAGCTATTTTCTGGGCCTTCAAGTCAAGCAGAATGAAGAAGGCACTTTTATTTGTCAAACTAAGTACACCAGAAACTTGCTGAAGAAATTTGGAATGCAAGATTGTTCAAGTGCATCCACTCCCATGGCCACTGCAACAAAACTGGATAAGGATACTGGTAAATCAGTAGATATTACTGATTACAGAGGTATGATTGGCTCTCTACTCTATCTAACTGCTAGTAGACCTGATATCATGTATGCTACCTGTCTTTGTGCAAGATTTCAAGCAGATCCAAAAGAACCTCATTTAACAGCTGTGAAAAGAATTTTCAAGTATCTTAAGGGAACAGCTGATCTGGGATTGTGGTATCCCAGAGAATCAGATTTTAAACTAATAGGTTACTCAGATGCAGATTTTGCAGGTTGCAAAATTGACAGGAAAAGCACAAGTGGAAGCTGCCAATTTCTTGGAGGCAGATTGGTTTCTTGGTTCAGCAAGAAACAAAAGTCAATTTCCACATCAACTGCAGAAGCAGAGTATATTGCTGCAGGAAGTTGTTGTGCACAAATTCTTTGGATGAAGAATCAGTTACTGGATTATGGGTTAACATATTTCAAAATCCCTATTTACTGTGATAATCAAAGTGCTATTGCTATGACAGGTAATCCAGTTCAACACTCTATGACAAAGCACATCAGCATCAGGTACCACTTCATAAGGGAACATATGGATGAAGGTACAGTGGAATTGCACTTTGTTCCAACAGATCAACAACTAGCAGATATCTTCACAAAACCATTGTGTGAAACCACTTTTACAAGATTGGTAAATGAACTTGGAATGGTTTCAGGTTCTTTCTCTAAATCTGCTTAGCTTTGTTCTGTTATATCAGACTTTATGATCAGTATTTACAGAATTTAATCTCTTTGTGTATTCTGTGCTTAATTGACAAATGTGTTTAAGTACTGACTGTTGTCTGAAATATGTTTCTAAACTCTGATAAGTGATATGTCTGTTTAAGTAACTATTCAATCCTATGAGGATAACTGTGCTAGATGCTGAACTAGTAGTCTTCAATAAACAAGGGATCCCATGTAAGAAGTAATTATTTCTGTGGAAATCTATTGACACAAGCAAATTCTGATAATTGAGCTTAGTTGAGTTTACTTTATCTATCTTATTACTAAGTCACAAACTAGAATAATGCTACTCATCTGTTAAGTTCTGATGCTAGTAAATCTGTTGAATGTACTAAGTGCTGATAAAGCTCACTTATCAAAAGAAAAAGCAAAAGAATCAAGGATTAAAAATCAGATACTCCTTTAAGATCTAGAGTAAAAATGTGGAAGGGAAGACCCAAGTGCATTGCTGGTATTAAGTAATATGCATCAGAAAAGCAAATAAAATATTTTCTTGGTAACTTTTCACACTCTATGATTACTGGAGAAATACTCTGATAATAGCATAAATTCTGATGAGCAGTCGTGACTCACTTACACTGAGAAGCCACTGTAAAATGGAATTCAAAAAGATGCATAAAATTAGCACACAATAGTTGAGGTGGACTCATGCATGAACACATTCAACAGTAGGTTTCGGAATAATGACAGCTCTTTAGCAAAGTGTTAGTTATGCCTTATTTCTAAGATGGACTGAAGTGAATCAGACTTTACTCTTTGTCTGATATTTAGCTTAATGCACACACTAATCACTCCATATGAATGATGAAAATTAATGTGGTGATCTATGTTGTTTTAGATGAACAGTCATTGTGTCACATTGCACAAATTCTGAGGACACGTTCTGATTACATATTCTGATGATTAAGTTCTGAAGAATATAAATCAGAATTTGTGAGAGGAATTACTAAGATAGGCATTTCTTTTTCGAGTTAAGAAATTATGTTCTGATGACTGTTAAGTTCTGATATAAGTCTAAGTTCTGATATTACAGTCTAATTCTTTACTTGACTTATTTGTGGATAAAATTTGGAAACAGTCTCGGTTCAAACTTGTATATGTTGAAGTGGAAGATTAATAGTCACTATAGTTAGGGTTAGTGGTACTCGTACTTGAACAGTCAACTTTTACTTGCTTCTTGTGCGCATTAAACCATGTTTTCTCTTTCCAATGAATGTTTTTCTTTTTCCAAGTCTGGGGAGACGAGGTAGAATTAATTCTACCTGTCAACATTAAATTTCTTTGTGTCTCCTGGCATTCTCTTGCCTATATAAGCAACCACTCCACAACAGCCTTCCCGTCAAATCTTTTCTCACAAACTTACCTTCATACTTTTTCTATCAAAAACACCATGGTCAGATACAACATGTTTTTGAACTACGAAACCTTCAATATGGAGCTAAGTTGTGCCGATTGGCAGCATGAATGGCACGTCACTGCCATTCCTGATGAAATATGGGACTCTGTGCCCCAAGAAGTACTCACCCACCTCCTGTTCTTCTATATGGATTACCATCGCCATCTGGAGCGATTGGAGGAGGAAAGGCTGGAAGCTCTCCGCCAGCAAGAGCGAATCATTCGACTCGCCATTCTGTTTGTCGAGAGTAGGAAGAAGAAATGATTTATTTTCTTCTTCCTGTTTTTCTTCATCATCAGCCTTGCCCTGCTTCTTGAGCTAGGACTAAGGCTGTTGATGTTAGGTTTAGCAGCTTAGAGAAATCCTGTATAAATTCTGATGTAATTTCAATTTCATGAATGTATTCTCTTGATATATTAATGAAATTTGTTTTTGTTTCAAGATTTTATCTCTAAGATATTTTGTAATGCATTGATAAATCCTGATAAATATTCATATTCTGATGACCATATAAATTCTGTTTTAATTTAAGTTCTGATTTTACTTTATCAGTACTTACTCATCTGATTTATTTTGGTCATTTTCACTTGATTTATTTTCAGAATATTAATGTTGCAGTGTAAAATAATTTAGTGGGAACGGTTTCAATTTTGAATTAAAACTGTTTCACCTTGATTAATAGAATATCTGGGTAAGTGGAACGGTTTCTCCTTGAAAAACGGCAAGTGGTATAGTAATGATTACTGTTTTCTCGTGCCTAGTAACTATTCGTTATTACTGCATGTTTGACAGGTGTCCAACGGTTACTTTTGAAAAAAAAGAGAGTATAAGTAAGACAGAGAGAAGATCTTTTAACCTTTTATTTCCTTTCATACTTTTTCTCTACTTGCTTTTACTCTCTTTCTTCTTCTCACGTTGGTTTTTCATACAGACATTTTCTCAAACACCTAACATGCACTCTTAAATCTCAATTTTTCACATGGCACCTAAGGATTTAATCATTGATGGAGCTAAGTTTGTTCCAAATAACTATGCTGCAATTCTTGATTATGCTGAAGCTCCATCTGAATTGCATTTTGTGCAAGATCTTCTTGCACACAGTGAGATTGGGTATGCATTGACCCAGCCTTCAGTCTTTTCAAGCCAACAAGTTCTAACATTTTGGTGGACTAGGCACTTTGATAATGGTGGTACACATTGCACTCCCAGTATTGTTTTCAAAGTGGGTGATTCTTCATATGCAGTCACTCCTGGTACAACACGCAAGGCTCTACATCTCCCAGAAGGATGTACCTTTTCAATTCCAGAGGAATCAACTCTTCAGGAGTTAATGGCCAATTTGGGGTATGAACAGAGTTTGGCAAAGCGTGGGCAGTTGAAACGGGCTCATATCAAAAGAGAATGTAGCTTCTTCTTCGACTGCATCACTAAAGCTTTTGGGAACAAGTGTTCGAATTTTGATGTTATCCCTATTATGAGTCAGCACATCGGGTATGCTATTATAAACCAAACTCATTTTGATTTTGCAACTGCTATAATTGGTTTTATTGGGGATAGGATGATAGAGGATAGGAATGTTGTTTACTTTGCTAGATTCTGTCAACTTATATATACTTTTTGTACTGATGAACCTCAATTAGTCAGTTCATCAACTCCACCTTTTAAGGTTGCAAAACGTTACTTTAATGACCTGATAAATGCTGACACTAAGAAATCAGTGGTTAGACCTTTACAGACTCCTCAGTCTGTAAAACAGATCTTAGTAAATGCTGATCCTGATACTTATAAATCTGTTTATTCTAATGTCCAACCAACAACAACCATACAAACACCACACCAACCATCAGTTGCTACCACTCATTCTACTCATACAACCCTCAGGTAATATATCAAATCCTATCTCTCCACTTCACAGACCATTCAACCCTCATCCTCAGCACCTACTGTGAAGCCTTCATCTTCCAAACCTAAGAGGATAAAGACTGTTCCTCAAACACCTCAAAAGAAAAGGAAGATTGCTTTGAGAGATGAATCTGATACTGAGGAACAAGTTCCTTCTTCAGAACCTGTTATTAAACAAGCTGAGAAAGTGACTTCTCAGAAGGATTCTGGAATTGGGGGATCTAGGCTTCTCAAGAGGCTTAGAAGAATGACAGTTCCTGAAACTCCCAAGGAATCCAAATCTACAAAGAGATACAAGAAACAGAGGGCAAAAAGACCTGTTTCAGATGATGAAGAAGTAGCAACTCAGGAAGGGGATCAGGAATCTCTGATTTCACAAGAAAATGAATTTGTTAAAGTCACTTCTTCTTCATCAACTCCATCTCAGGAAGCAGTTTCTGAAAAGGTCAACACACCATCTGTATCTCCTGTTGATCCAGGCACAAGTGCTGATATTGATGTTCAAAACTTGGTTGTGCCTGAAGTAATTTTCTTAGAAGCTCCAACAGCAACTAATCCTTCAACAACACCTGTTACTGATGTTGTTCAAACTCCAGAGTTATCTACTACACCTTCTCTGCATCTAGATGCTGATGATCAGAATTTAGGTGAGCATCAGAATATGGCTGTTGATCAGAACTTAGAACCAGATCAGCAATTAGAGGATGCTGAAATCTCCATTGCTACTCACACTGTTGTTTTATCAGAAGATACTGATTCTGTAAGTTCTGATGCTGCAAATACTGGAGATACTGGTGATGTTGCTCCAAATGCAGATGCTGATGCAGCAGGTCCTTCAGGACATGCTCCTCAACAAACTATTCTTAAGTCTGAACTTATTAAGAAGTTTGTTACCAGAGAAGCACTAGTGCCTTGGAGTGAAACTCCTGCAGGACAGGAGTGGACTAAGGAATGGAACTCAGTTTCCTGTGTTCCAAATGAAAAACATCTTGCTGAGCACTTGACTAAAGCTGATGAACTGTTAAATTCTGATGATTTCAAAACCCAGCTTAGAGTCACTGCATTGAGTACTAAACATCTACAAGGTCTTCATTCAACTACTCATGCCGTGCTACACAAGATTCAGGAAGAATTCATCAAACAAGAACAAGTTCAAAAGATTGATAAGAAAAAGTTCTTCCAACCTACCTTTGACAGGATTGCTTATATTGAGAAGACTCAAGAGAAACAACAAGCTCAGATTAATGATATTCTGACAAATCAAGCTTCTCAGCAATCTCAACTTACTGAAATCCAAGCCTCAGTGGAACTGCTTGTCTCTCTTCTACTTCCTGCTGATGCCAAAAAGGAGGAGAAAGTAATTAAGTCCAAATGCAAGACTGACAAGACACTGAAAGGGAAGGATAATGAAAAGGATGATCAAGAAAGCTCTGGAATGGGTAGAGGTCATAGTCAAGGTAGAGGTTTCACATCAAGAAAAGCTGAAATCACAAGTCACAGGACAAGTTCTGATACTGGGAAAAGAATAAGTTCTGCTACTGGTAAAATGATAAGTTCTGATGAACTTTTAGATCTTGATGAAGAAATGTCAAGACAGTTATTTCTTCAGGAAAATCCAGGAATGGACTTGGGAGAGTTTAATGGAAGAAGAAGCCATACTTAAATCAGAGAAAGTCACATCTAAATCTGAAGCTTCTGGTAAAAAGCCACTTCCAAAACTCAAAGGCATTGTGATCAAAGAAAGGACACATACTGAAGCAACATTGGCTAAATCACAACCGCAGATAGATCCAAGATCCAAGGGTAAAGAAAAGGTTGGTAAACCTATCAAGGTTTATGTGCCTCCTGAGAATGAAGAAATCACTGATGAAAAGGATGATCTTGCTCTGTCTTCAAGAAAAGTTCTTAAAACAACCTCTGACATGGCTCAAGTTGTTCAGAGTCAAGAAACTGTAAGTTCTGATATTCAAAAGAAGCAAGTAACCTCTGACACAGCTCAAGTTAACTTGATATCAGAAGATAGACCAAAGACACTCCTACCAGGATTCACTAAAGCAAAACAGACTCAACCTTTGAAGACTGCTGCAAGTGGTTTTAAAGATAGAGTAGTTACTGGAAAGGAAGCAAGAGATAAAACTGGATTGGGAAGTGCTGATGAAAGAAGAATACAGAACACTGCCAATGATCCAACTTCCTTGAGTGAACCAGGTATTGGAGCAACTCCTGAGAGATTGAATCAGCTGGAATCTGTACAAATGGTTTACCATACCTACTTGAAAGAATACATCTTGTTGTACTTCATGACAGATGGTAGGGTTTATCATATAAGGCAAAATGCCATTCCATTGAAGTATTTTGAAGAATTGGAGCATGTACTATTCTTACTTCAAGTGGATGACAGATTGACAGGAACTGCTGCAAACTATTTGAAGGATCAGATTCAGAGACAGAAAAGGCTTTATTCTGTTAAGTCTGATAGCACATATGTTCCAAAGTACAGAGATCACAAGGGTGATATAGTTGAAATGAAGCCCAATTCTGCTCAAATTATAACTACCTTTCTAGGGTACAGGGCTGTGGAATTCAATCTTGAGTCTGATAAAGCTTATCTGATCAGACTGGATCAGGATATAAGAAAAGCAAAGATTAATGATCTCAGGGCTGCAATTTTTCAAATTGGTGAAGATAATGCAGAGCTTAAAGATGCTAAAAGGAGAATGATTGATGAACTTAGATATGCTAAGAGATGTTTGTTGAAGAACTATCTCAGAACAACTCCTGACATCAGAGAGATCAGAAGATGAAGCCAAGTCAAAGATCTACAACTGCTTAAATTCTGATATTTGTACAGACTGAAGTTGTTATCAGAAATAAAGATTGGTAAAGCTTTAAGGACTGTAAGTTGTAGTTATCTAGTCTAATTCTCATGCATTTGTACTTAATGTTTTTGACATCATCAAATATCTGTTAAACTTGTATATTTTGCTAATTTACAAGTTGGGGGAGATTGTTAGATATATTTGATAATGTCATGGCTAATATGATTTATGTTTAGTTTTTCAGATCTTACTTAACAGGACAAATCAGTACTTAACTGGGAATCAGTACTACTACTGGAAGTCAGGACTTAAGGATATCAGTACTTATATTATCAGGAGATAATCATCAGAAGATGGATATCAGAACTTAAGTGCTGAAGGACGTTCAGATAAGGACAGTAGCTGATTAAAGGAAAGAAGATCGAGATAAATATAAGAAGAGATATGCATGAAGAAGGAATTCTATGAAGAATAGAATACTTGGAAGAAAAGATACCTGATTGATATATTTTAGGAAGCAGAATTATATTCCATATCAATTAGCGATTATCTTGTAACTGTGTAGTATATAAACACAGACATAGGGTTTATACTATAAGTGTTATTATATTCGAGAAGATTATTCATTGTAACCCTAGCAGCTCTCGTGATATTTGTTCATCACTGAGAGGTAACAGTTTCATACTGTAACAGAGTTTATTGTTTCAATAAAGTTTGTTTTCTGTTACTTGAAATATTAAAAGTTCGATTTGATTGTATTTTACACTGTATTCACCCCCTCTACAGTGTGTGTGACCTAACACTTAAGATATCAGAACTTAAGATATCAGAAGATATTTATCAGGAGATAATATCAGGACTTAAGAAGATATTCAAATAAGGAAGACGGTTGATTGAAGAAAAGAAGATTAAGACAAACACAAGAAGATATATGCATGGAGAAGAATTCTATGAATAATAGAAGACTTGGAGGAAAAGATAACTAATTGATATATTTTAGGATGCAGACTTATATTCGATATCAATTAGAAGATTATATTGTAACTGTGTGTCTATATAAACACAGCATAGGGTTTACATTATAAGTGTTATCATAATCGAGAATAGTATTCATTATAACCCTAGCAGCTCTCGTGATATTTGTTCATCACTGAGAGAGAACGGTTCTATTGTAATATTGTTTTATTAATAAGATTATTCTGTGTTTCATACTTGTGTTCTTAATTTGACTTGATTGTAGTATACACTGTATTCAACCCCCCTTCTACAGTGTGTGTGACCTAACAAGTGGTATCAGAGCAATCTGTTAACACATATACAGTAAAGATCCAAAATAATCATGTCTGAAGAAGAGAAAACTCAAACCAAGCCCACCAAAACTGAATAAACTCCAAAGAATCAAATCCATAATTGATATGAGACTATTAGGGTTCCCATACTGACACCTTCTGAGTATCCCATATGGAAAGTGAGGATGACTATGTTTTTGGAAGCTACAGATCCAGAATACCTTGACATAATTAATGAAGGACCACATAAGCCAACCAAGCTCTCCGTTGTAGTTGCAGATCAGCCAGCACAGACTGTACCAAAGGAGAAAAATGAATATACAGCTGAAGATATCTCATCTATTGCCAATGATGCAAAGGTAAGGCATTTGCTGCATAGTTCCATTGATAATGTCATGTCAAACAGGGTAATTAACTGTAATACTGCAAAGGAGATATGGGATGCCTTGGAGAAAAGATTCCAGGGAACTGATTCAATTAAGAAGAACAGGAGGACTATACTCACTCAAGAGTATGAGCACTTTGACTCAAAACCTGATGAGTCATTAACTGGTTTATATGACAGATTTGTCAAACTCTTGAATGATCTGTCACTGGTGGATAAGTAATATGATCTTGAAGATACAAATATTAAATTCCTTTTAACTCTTCCTGAAAGTTGGGATTTGAAGGCAACTACTATAAGAGACAACTATGCTCTTGATGAAACTACTCTTGATGAAATTTATGGTATGCTCAAAACTCATGAACTTGAGATGGATTAAAGAAGCAAGAGGCATGGGAGAAAGTCAAGAACCGTTGCTCTTAAGGCTGAGGAGGAATCCCCCAAAGTGGTTGTCTCAAAGAAAGGCAAAGGAAATGCTCTCATCACAAAGTCTGATACTGAGTCATCAAGTTCTGATAGTGATGAGGATTCAGAAACTGAAAGTCTATCTGAGATGGATGCTGATGAAGAGATGATGAAATTGTGTGCTCTTATGGTGAAGGTAATCACAAAGATAGCTTACAGGAAATTCAGAAAGGGAAATAAGTTTTCCAGGAAAAGTGGAAGTTATGATAAGAAGGGATTCAGAAAATCTGAAGGCAAAGCAGGAAAGTCTGACAGCGAAGATTACTCAAATGTTAAATGCTACAATTGTGGTGAAAAAGGCCACATATCTCCTGATTGCAAGAAAGGAAAATGTGACAAAGTCAAGGCACTTGTCACAAAGAAGATTTGGACAGACACTTTAGATTCTGAAAATGAGGTGAACTATGTCTTGATGGCAAATGCTGATAGCAGTTCTGAAGCTGCTGAGTTAAAGGTACCTCAAACAACTTATGCTTTTCATACTGATGATATTACTGAGTTGAGATCTTATCTTAAAACCATATTCATTAGCTATAGAGATCAGACTTTAACATGTGATAGGTTAACTTCTGAAAATCGGTCGTTTAAGAAAAGGAATGACTATTTAGAAAAAGAGTTAGTTATGTTCCATCAAACTCAGAAAGAAAGAGATGATGCCTTTTATGTTAGAGATGAGGTGTTAAAATTGAATCAATCTCTAAAAACTGAGTTAGAAAAAAGAAAGAGAGATTATCAGGACTTAGACCAACTCTGGCAGAATAACTCAGAATTTACTAAGTAGTGGAAACTGGAAAGAGGGTTTAGGTTATGGAGATGATAGAAGTGAAACAGGAACTGAACAAATTAAGCCAATTATTGTTAAACAGACTAATAAGCCAAAGGTAAATCATGTTAAGTTTATAGCTAAAACTGTAGAGTCTGATTCTGAAAAGATGAAAGATATTAAGATAGAAGTTAAGGCAGAGTCAACTTCTGACAAATTAAAATAAGATAAACCAGCTGAAGTTAACATAGGCTTAATGACAAAGAAGCAGCTTAAGTACAAGCTGAAAGAGATTAAGGATGTAAACAAGGTAAAGCCACCTAGGAAAAATAGGAATGGAAAGGAAGGTGTGAATAAAAACAATAATTATATGCTTGTTCCTAATGCTCCTAGAAAAAAATGCTATAACTGTGAAAATTTTAACCATCTGGCTTCTTTTTGCAGGAAGAATAAGAATATAAACTCCTTACCTTCTAAGTCAGGAGTTAAGAGTCAGTCTGTTAGGTTTAAGCCACAAAATTCTTGTTTTCATTGTGGTAGTGTATGACATTCCATTTATACTTGTAAGGAATATCATAGTTTGTACTATGATTATTATCAAATAAAACCTTCTTTAAAGAAAGTTAGCATTGTTCCTTCTAGTGTAAGTTATAATGCAAAGTCTGATACTGTAAATTCTGATAAGAAAAATGTTAACATAAACTCTGATGTTAAATCCACTGCAAATGTTAACAAACTTAAAAAGGCCAAAGGATCCAAGCAAGTCTGGGTCCTTAAAACTATTCATTAATGGTCTTTGTGATTGCAGGGCAATAGGAAAAACATCCTAGTTCCGGTCACTGGATGTTCAGGACATATGACTGGAAATAAAGCCCTGCTATCAGACTTTGTGGAGAAAGCTGGCCCATGAATTTTTTATGGAGATGGCAACATGGGAAAAACTCTGGGATATGGCAATATCAATCTTGGGAATGTCATCATTGAAAAAGTAGCTCTAGTCTCAGGAATTAAACACAATCTGCTGAGTTTAAGTCAAATATGTGACAGAGGTTATCATGTGGATTTCTTTTAAGAACACTGTGAAGTTGTAAGCAAATCTACAGACAAAGTTGTTCTGAAGGGATACAGGCATGGTAACATTTATGAAGTTAAGCTTTCAACAGGTTCTGATGGTTCTGCAATCTGTCTGTTAAGTAGAGCATCGATTGAAGAAAGCTGGGATTGGCACAAGAAACTCTCTCATTTAAATTTCAACAATATAAATGAACTAGTCAAGAAAGATCTTGTGAGAGGACTGCCAACATCTGTATTTGGTCCTGATGGCCTTTGTGATTCATGTCAAAAGGCAAAACATAGAAAATCTTCATTCAAGAGCAAGACTGAATCTTCAATTCTTGAGCCTTATCACCTACGACATGTTGATCTATTTGGTCCAGTGAATGTCATGTCTATTGCAAAGAAGAAATATGCTATGGTCATAGTAGATGAGTTTACCAGATACACATGGGTGTATTTCTTGCACATAAAAAGTGAAACTGCATCTATCTTGATTGATTATGTCAAACAACTGGATAAGTTGGTCAAAGACTCTGTGAAAATCATAAGAAGTGATAATGGCACTGAGTTCAAGAATATGATTATGGAAGAGTTCTGCAAAGACCATGGAATAAAGCATGAATTTTCTGCTCCTGGAACTCCACAGCAAAATGGAGTTGTTGAAAGAAAGAATAGAACTTTTATTGAAGCTGTATGAACTATGCTTGATGAAGCAAAGTTACCAACCTACTTTTGGGCTGAAGCTGTGCAGACTTCTTGTTTTACTCAGAATGCAATACTTATCAACAAGCATGGAAAGACACCATATGAGATGGTGAAGAAAAAGAAGCCAAATCTGAAGTACTTTCATGTATTTGGATGCAAGTGTTTCGTTCTTAAGACTCATCCTGAACAACTATCCAAATTTGATCTAAAAGCTGATGAAGGAATTTTTGTTGGATATCCACTTTTGCACAAAAGCCTTCAGAGTCTACAATTTAAGAACAAGGGTTGTCATGGAATCTATCAATGTCTCTTTTGATGATAAGAAGATTACTGGACTTGAAGATTTCAATGATCATGCACATGTGCAGGGGGAGCATATTGAAGATCCAACCACATCTCAAGAAGCATCGGAACCTAGAACAGGCTCTTCAAGTTCTGATTCATCAAGTTCTGATGGGCCAAGTTCTGATAATTCTGGAAACTCAAATTCTGATTCATCAAGTTCTGATGGGCTAAGTTCTGATAATTCTGGAAACTCAAATTCTGATTCATCAAGTTCTGATGGGCCAAGTTCTGATAATTCTGGAAACTCAAATTCTGAAGGATCCAACTCAGAGAGCATGATTTTAGGGGGAACATCAGAAAATGTTGATGGAAACATCATGGATTATGAGGGAGCATCCAGTTCTAGAGATAACCTTCCATCTGCAAGGAAGTGGACTAAAGCACATACACCTGACTTGATTATTGGAGATCCTGAAGCAGGTATTAGAACTATAACAACAACATCAAATGAATATCTCTATCATTCTTTTCTTTCTCAGGCTGAACCAAAGAAAGTGGAAGAAGCTCTTCAAGATGCTAATTGGGTGCAAGCAATGCAGTAAGAGTTAAATGAATTTGAAAGAAATAAAGTCTGGACCCTAGTGCCAAGACCAAAGAACAGATCAGTTGTTGGTACAAAGTGGGTGCTCAGAAACAAAACTGATAGTGATGGCATAATTACAAGAAATAAAGCAAGGCTGGTTGCAAAAGGATACTCTCAACATGAGGGAATTGATTATGATGAAACATTTGCACCAGTTGCTAGATTGGAAGCCATAAGGATATTTTTGGCTTATGTTGCTCACAAAAAGTTTACAGTCTTTCAAATGGATGTAAGAAGTGCTTTTCTTAATGGAGAATTGGAAGAAGAAGTATATGTTGAACAACCTCCGGGTTTTGTAGACTCAAAATTTCCTAAACATGTCTACATACTTGATAAAACACTTTATGGCCTTAAGCAAGCTCCAAGAGCATGGTATGAGACATTAGCTCAGTTTCTTCTGGAAAGTGGATTTAACAGAGGGACTATTGATAAAACTTTATTCTATCTCAACCATGGAAAGGAATTACTTTTGGTGCAAATATATGTTGATGATATTATTTTTGGTTTTACAAATGACAGACTTTGTAAAAGGTTTGCCAAGCTAATGCAGTCAAGATATCAAATGAGTATGATGGGAGAACTTAGCTATTTTCTGGGCCTTCAAGTCAAACAGAATGAAGAAGAAACTTTTATTTGTCAATCTAATTACACCAGAAATTTGTTGAAGAAATTTGGAATGCAAGACTGTTCAAGTGCATCCACTCCTATGGCCACTGCAACAAAATTAGATAAGGATACTAGTACATCAGTAGATATTACTGATTACAGAGGTATGATTGGCTCACTACTCTATCTAACTGCAAGTAGACCTGATATCATGTATGCTACCTGTCTTTGTGCAAGATTTTAAGTAGATCCAAGAGAACCTCACTTAACAGCTGTAAAAAGAATTTTCAAGTAACTTAAGGGTATAGCTGATCTGGGATTATGGTATCCTAGTGTAACACCCCCAAATCTGGGGTCGGGGATCCGGGTTGTCACGAGTTCTATTTCCCTTAATAACACTTAATCTTAATAAACAACGAACTACTACGTACTGTGACCCCACAATATACACACACACACCACAAGTTATAGCCTCAGAGATGAATACCAAAAATAACACATGTCATTTTATTCCACAATTATAAGCCATTACACCTCAAAAGGGTTTCTGAATAAATTTACATTTCTTTGCCATTATTACAATTCATAAATATACATAAATCTGGTACATCAGAAGTTGAAAGCCTAGCCTATTGGTAGATCCTACCTCGGCTATAACGGCATCAACGCCTAAAGGAAACTGCGGAACATTTCCTAACCACTTGTGAATCGGGAGCTTGGTCCTGTTCATCTTTTCTATCTGTTATTATGTGATGAAAGAAGAAAGCAAGGGCGAGCAACAAGCCCACCAAAATAATATGTATAATGATTAACAATATACGAGCATTCTCATAGTACTCATGAAAGTCTTGGTCAAGAAGAAATGAACCAAGCTGATATCTTAACGCGACCAAGTCGCAAAATATTCAGTATATATATACATATATACTTTTCACAATCTTTGAAATCCTCTGACATGTATAATATACACAGAGTTCCAGTTTATAACTGTATAAAAATATCGTTGCAAGGCGATCTAATATATCTGACCTTGTCTCAACGTTTTCCTGAAACCTTTGTCATTCATAAGACAATCATTAACTAGATATAAGTTTAAAAGATGAAGTTACAAGATACTCCAGTATACTTATATCTTTTCCGAATACTACTTGAACTACCACCGTTCAATGTATAAATAGTTCATCCCATAGATTAAGCTACAAGACAAAGCTTGAATATAATCAATCTTTAAAATATCATCAAAATAAAATGAAGTTACGAGATACTTCATTTGATGCAAACATCATTTTGAAAACTCGACCCTGCCAACACTCAACAATCGCCCAACCGTAGCCTTTCTATCGAAGTGCTCTGGGTAGTGTTGCAGAAATATCCAATTGGATGATGAACTCATTACGGGAGTTTGCCGCGCCAGGAAGACCACTTACGATGATCAGTCGTAGTAGTACAACCCCACTATTTTCTACATGTAGAGGAGAACCTGTCGGATTTACTTGTCAACCAAACACTGGACTCCTAAGGAATGTACAGTCTTGCGGAACTTTCAGGCCATTTGGTCCAATATAATAAGGCTGGGCCGGCGCCACTCGACCACTTACACCACTCCTAGTTCAGATGAAATCCATGACTCTGAAACGTAAAGCTCTTCCCCACTTTCCCCAAGTAGAAACTTGTTGATACGGCTCCACCAAGAAGTCGTATCTAGTTGGAAAGGAAAACTCACCGATATTTCCCAGGTGATGCCTGTTAATGGATTAACTTGTTCCAAGAAATTTACTTCCCGAGTATTGGGTAAGTAATCAAACTCTTTTATCAAAATAGCAACCTTGTTGCGAATATAAAACACACCACAGAGCCGGATCCCTCAGGTTTTGAGCGAGTATTTAAATCCCCTTTGAAAGGAAGATCATAAATATAAAATGAGTTTTGGGATCCGCTCTAACTTTTAAAATCATTTTGAAGACTCGTAAAACATTTTTAGGAATGTTTGGAGTGATGCTGATTTAGTAAAATAAATCAGTCCCAATATATTAGAAAATATCTGAATATTATTATTTAAATAATATTCCCATAAAGAATAATCTTTATAAAAATAATTGAAGTAGAAGTTTTAAAACTTATACTTGCAATGAATATTAAATAACCAAAGATATACTTATACGAAAGTACTATCTTTATTTGAATAATCAAAAGTGAGTTTGATTATCGACACATTATTCCTTAATAAAATAAAGAATAATAATTAGTAATTAATTGGATTCATAAGTCCTCGAATGAATATTCAAAATAATATTCATTAATAAAATAAACGGAGTCATAAGCCCTCGAATGAATATTCAAAATAATATTCATTAATAAAATAAAGTTGTCGAATAAAACTTATTCAAATAATAGTTTTGAAAACTATTCATATATATATATATAAATATATATATATATTATACTCGGGAACATCGACTCCCGGTTTTAGAAAAAAGTTCACCTTTGGGTCCCCTATACTAAGGGTATATGCAAATTACCGCTTATCTCTAGCATATGTATTATCAACTGAATCAACAGATATATGTATCAAGAATACGAAACAGGCATGCATATATACCATATCACATGCTACAATATATCGCAAGAATTTGCTAATTAACCAACATGCAACTATCACAAGATAATGCATATACAAATGTATACATCACAACAACAATATAACGGATAGAAAACTTGCCTGAGCGAATGGGGGTTACAAATGGCTTGGGACGAGTCTGGTAACCTATAAACAACATATAAGTTGGAATTAAACCAAAGTCGCTTATAAATCTATACTTTAACCAATTTAGACTCAAACGCTCGCTTTGCGCTTACTGATTCTCTTAAGTCGCTCGAGTACCCTCGGCTCCACCATTTTTAATAAATTAACCATTAAGGGTTTTAAGGCTATTCTTTCGCGAGTGCCTTACCAACTGCCTAATACACTTTACATAAATGTTTCATACTCCAATTAATCCTTTTAGGTCTTTAACCTATGTTTCAAAGTAAGGCGAGGGGTAATGGTTCGTTCGCGAAACGCCGTTACTTAAAACGGTCGTTTATCCTAAACCGTACATCGGAATCAAACGAACTACATATCAAAACGAAGCTCGTAACATGAACTATCTAATCATGGCAATGGTCAAAACCTAGAAGTGAGTTCACGGGTCCTAATGTTAAGAACAAAAACAGCCTAAAGTAAATCGGACATTACGACGGCTATGTTTACGCGATTACCCAAATTTAAACCACTCCAAATCAACCCACAATCAACATCCCAATCAAAACTCTATCCATACTTCACCATAACAGCCCCAACAACTCAACATTATCAATTTATACTATTCTCAAACATGAATTTAAACTATACTTAAGTTCATTAATCAACAATCCAAGAATTACAACTCCAAAAACTTCACAAAACTAAATAACCTCTACATACACAACAATCAAGCCTCTCATGAATTATAACAACAAAACTAAACCTAATTACTCAAGTAAAGTTAGGGTTTGGAGGGGTTATACCTTCCTTGGAGAGTGGAGAATCAAGTAATTAGCTTGGAATCACCTTAAAAGTCCTTATCCAAGCTTAATCTAAACAAAAACTCAAGAACAAAAATTTTAGTTCTTGAAAAACACTATTCACCATCTTCTTCCATGATTTTTAGGAAGATATTGTGAATGATTTAGGAGATCGAACTTATAGGATAACTATATCTATGCATAAGGAGTCTTAGATAATTACCTTGCTAATTTACAAAGCTTGGAACTAGGATTTTGAATTTCTTGCTTTGAAGAAGAAGAAAAAGCCGAGAGCTTTTGGATGAAGAAGGTGAGATAGCTTTTTGTTTTTGGTGAAAATGAAATGTTTTGGCTTGGTTGGTTGTTTTTTGATTTGTTTTGTTTTGTTTTATTACCTTTTTACCATGGTAACTTTTGGGTGGTTCTAAATCAACCAACAATACACTTTGTTTGGTCATGCTTATGTCACCATGTGATGTCACCCTCCCACCTTTGTCCTCTTCTTATTGGTTTGATGACATCATCCCCACTAACCTCTTTGATTAGTTTCTAATTACTTGGCTAATGACCACTGATCTGTTATACGGTTCGCTTAACTTTCGTTTTCGTTTATCGTTTGAGGGATCATACCCGGGATCTTATTACATAGGTTTCCTTAACCCTTCTCAATACATTATATTCCTTTTATGATCCTCTCTTATAATCCTTGAAATTTAAATCCTTTTTATTCTGTTACCTTATACTCAATTCTTTCCGTATCTGGTAGATTTCCGGGAAAAATCAAAGTGTTCGGATTTGGATTCTGACGATCTTTACATACACTTATATACCACATAGAGTACTAATAATATCCCAGAAGATCAATAAAAGAACCCCTACATAGTGTGGCATGAAAAGTTTTCTTATTCAGCATAATCAGCAAAACACTATTCATAAGGGTTTCAAAAATTCCAAAGTTTGGGGTTATTACAGTCTCCCCTCCTTAAAAGGATTTCGTCCCGGAATCAGATAGAAAATGAATAGGGACACTTTCTTAGCATTGCGCTTTCTAACTCTCAAGTAAACTTTTCCACATTGTGGTTCTTCCATCAAACTCTGAATAGTTTGATAACCCTTCTCCTAAGCACTTGTTCCTTTTTCAATCTATAACCCTTCCTGGTTGCTCCATATAGGTTACGTCTGGTTGCATGTCTATGCGCTCATATACCCCTATTTATCTGGCATCCGAATTACACTTCCTTAACATTAATACGTGGAACACGTTATGACTTGCTACATGTTTGGGGGTAGGGCTAGCTCATATGCTAACTTCCCAATACGTCTTAATATATCCAAGGGTCCAACAATTTGTGGACTTAGCTTTCCTTTCTTTCCGAACCTCATCAATCCTTTCTAAGGGATACCTATAACATTACTAGGTCCCCTATTTCATACTCTTTGTCCTTTCTAGTCAAATCAGCATACCTCTTATGTCCATCTTGGGTTGCTACCAGCCGTCCTCTGATTAGATCTATTACATCCCTGGTCCTTTGGACTACTGCGGGTCCGAGCATCTTGTGCTCTACAACTTCATCCTAACATAAGGGAGATCGACATTGTCTTCCCTCAAGGATCTCATAAGGCGACATCTCGATAATGACATACGATCTATTATCGTGAGAAAACTCAATCCGCGTTAAGTGATCATTCCAAATTCTTTCAAGTCTATTGCACAAACTCTCATTATAGCTTTTAGCATTAGAGCTTTTGCTTCTCAATACCCATTCTTTTCCAGTTCGTAATCGCTACTACATTCCGTTCCTAATATTATACTGGTTATACTTTTGCTCGTTAGCGTTCTATAACCTTTTAATAACCACGTCAACCTTAGTATCACGAATGTGTTTCCATTCCGAATACCACCATAACTTTACTACTCCTTTATCAGCTGTTTCTATTTTCCAAAATTTGATCAGTCATATAGAAGTAAAGGAATGTGTTGAGAGATCACTATGATCATGAACACTTGTTTTATTGCATAGTTAGTACAGAAGGTGGCCAGCCTTTAGTACTTGACAAGCAATTAAACAACATGTGGTATCCTACTAGGCTTCTATCACACAGATAGATAGTCATTCGGCAATACCTCCCCTTCTGGAAGGGTTGTTCTTCTCAGCTTACATGAAATGAAAAGAAGAGAAAAGAATGAACTGAAGAGAATTGTATATACGTAAAAAAAAAAAATTATTGCCATAAAATATCTGGCTTGGAATCTACCTCTGAACTATAGAGGTTTGTCATAGGAGAACAAAACATATATGTTTTTATATCAACATCAAGTATTATAGCATCATATTTCACATGCCTATATATTTTGCTATTCCGTCCATCCTTCTATGGACCCATGCTCTTCCTCGAGCTTATACTCAATCACCTTTGAAACTCCCTCATCATCGAAAATCGAATCTGGGGTCTCATTCCAGACATCATCGTTACTAGAATTCTATGCTTGCATCGCAACCTTCCTCGTATAGTAATACGACTCTCTATTGATAAGAAGGAATAAATATTCAATAGGTAAATAATCGACCTAGTTTTTCTATCAAAGATAACTTATACGTCAACACGACCCGATTAGTGGTACTCAATCTCAACATCCATTCCAATACAACTCTCACGGTTGTAATCAGCTCATTGCTCGCAGAATCATTGCTGCATTACTATGGTCTACCACTGACCTACTGTCGTCATTCACTTTCCATGAAATCTTAATATCTAACCATACAGAGTCCATACATGTCGTATAGAATTCTTTTAAGGAGTTAACATAATCAACAATCATAATTCATGAAGAACACTCCAAATTCTGACATACTTTCATGACATGAAGCAGATAAAATTGCAGAAGAGTTTCAATCAAAGCAACGATAGCAGGTTAATACCATTCTTAATCATATGCATTAAATAGAAGACTTAACTCAAAGGTTCGTCTAGTCCTTTTTGAAACATGGTCCCGGCTTATCTCAAGATAGTACCTTCTGAGACAGATAGCCCGCTCATGGCGATTACACGAATTAAACCTTTACCAACTACTATTACGGTTGGGTATTGCACAGTCATCAGAAGGAATGTCAATCTTCCAAACCATAATACAACCTTCACAGCTTTTACCATCATCACTGTATTCCTTTGGCACAAGCGCCTATAATTATCCGCTTACCTTTAAAGTGTCGGCCACCTCTTTGGCCTTTCCTGATAGTAAAATTTCCTTACAGTCAATGTCATTTTAACCACCTCCAAATAAATTTTCTACCTCATTTCAATCACCGCTTATGTGAAGATGTTTTCCTTAAAATCTGATGAGTAAAAAAAAATATCACCATTTTTCCATAAGTTATTGCCTCAGTCTTTAGAGGTTAATCACTGTCACGACTGACTCTCAATCATACTTAGAACATCTTTTATCTTAGGTCCTAATTGCCCTGAACAATTTCGACCTTTACTGGTTCGATCCATACTTTCTCGTGGTTTAACACGTGCCCCACTTGGCATCATTATAATTACGTCATATTTCCTTTATCAACATTTCTATTCTTGAGAATTTTGAATATTACCTTTCTCCTTGTAAAACCTCTAAGGTTATCCTTGATTCGTTCCTCCTGTATTCCCTAGATACAGGGCATATCAAAATACCATTTACTAATACTAGAACCATTGTCTATGTACTTCTGAAAAAATTCTCTACTGATCTTTAAAGGTTGTTATTACCTTAATCCTTTCCAATTCATACTGTCAAAACTCATACTATCCCTATTAAGGGTGAAATGCCAACCTTTATGCATTCCCCTAGGATTCATTTTAAGTTACCGATGTTCTATCCTTAATTCCATCTTTAAAAAGGTACATGCATCCTTCCATGGATAATCAAGTCATATATCCCTGATAAGGGTATCTTATTCAATCATTCCCACCTCGATAGTATATGCCTAATTTCACAATAACATCTGTATTCAAAATGAGGTCAATCAATATGGCCTCCAAAAGATAACAACGGTTATCCGCTTTTCTTGCCTAATTTGGTAACGATAACAAGGATGTTCTGGAAGATATTGGTCGTGTTCAATGTGAACTTCTTCTTAATAATCCCTTATTTACTTTTGTTGTTTATCTCAACAGTCATCTCAATGTTGGGATATCTTTCATACCTGGCGTCTCCCTTTCTGGGTATCAAGCCACCAGTCTTACACTTCACATTCTTGAAGGTCACTTCCTTCATCCAATTTTCCTAATTTCTTACTTTCTTATCTCCTTAGTCTATCCGCGTCTCATTATTTATCCTTCGAACTATCTCAAGGTTTCCTCGAATCCTCCCAACTTACAGGGAATAAAATATATGTATCTCTTATGCCTTCAACCATCAATTTTTAACTCATGGTGAATCACCCTCATCCTGACGATTACATACTTTTCTATTTCTATTACTACGAGTCTTTAGGGTTTCCTCATACCCAACTCCCTTATCATTCCTCAAACTCTATTGCCTTTATATTCCTTTCCACTTCAATTCCTTTTTATTTTCCTTTCTCTTATCATTATTTCATGAACCAACACAACATAAACATTGATTTCAAACATCCCGTCATTCTGGATTCGTGTCCTCAGAAGGAATCTTGACAACTTTTACAATCTTAGATTTATAATTCATCATATTCGTCCGCTTTTGTTCTAGCTCCAAAGCTTTTACACTATCTCCTTATCCTTGGGAATGACTTTCTCGAAAACAATTGACTGAACTTTAATCAGTTTATCATAACCTCTGGCTCCGTGCCTTTCTTGGCCTTTCACCAGCGGGTGGCCTCTCTCTTAGGAGGGTAAGTGACAAAAACAGTCTTTTGTGATTCGTCAATCATTTAGAATCTCAAATGATTCCTATATTTCCTTTAGCCAGGCTCTTGCCTCGACTGGGTCAGCTTGTTCCTTGGAACTCTGAGAGCTTAGCGACTTAAAGGTCCTGAAAGAATTTCACACCACATTGTTTCCTTAAGGTGGTGGTTAGGGGTAAAAGTATAAGTTTTGTTTTAGGCAGGTCCATGGATTGCCCAATAGGAGTACCATCCTGGTTCTTCTTATCTTGCTCGACTTCTGTTTTCTCAGTCTAAATATTTCTTCCTATTCCCCATAATTGGGGTCATCTTTTAATTTAAAATCCTCATTTTCTACTTCATTATATTCTGGGTTCCTTATATCTTAATTACGACCTCCCTGATTATCACATTCAAGGTTTGCCCCTAATCTTATTCCTCATGGGGCATAATGCTTGGAAAGAAAAAAAATTGAGAATCTCTGGATATTTGTCTTACTTACTTTGCTTAAATCTTTCCCTCGTACAGTCCTTGCATGATTGCAAATTATGAATTCTCAAGTTCTATAAACTTCATGACACTATTAAGTGCTGATAGTGCAACTAATAATATGAACTTATCACAAACAAACTGATTTGAACTAAAAGGAACAAATATATACATAACCATTTGTTCGAGGTACAACAACTGAACACATGAAAGAGAATTACATCATTTGGCCTGATCGCTTCTATCCCAAAAGTACTACCACATATAATCATCTAGTCATTAAAAACTAATCATTCATAACTTAGGCTAATCCTCCAAAAGCGGTGCTACATGAAATTCTAGTCAGATTGCTCAGACTCTGCACACTATTATGGATCAAGAAATGCGGGCACGCATGACATCCCTAACCTGCTCCATTAAAGCGGTGATGCGGTCTAGGATAGTTGCAAGTAGAGCTAGATCAATCTGACCCTCAAGATGGCCTCTAGCTATAACACGGGTGGTAGCCTCAATCCTTTCCATGATATAAGCTAATCCTGCCGGAAGTACCCCGCCCTCAATCCTCGGTGTAGTAAGTCGATCCAACAGATCACTCCTAACATTACGGGCCTCAGACAGGCCACCCAAAGTCATATAATAATCGGCGATAAGAGAAGCCTGAGTGGTTACATCTAGCAGTCCATGGGGTGCAGGTGGTGCAGGCCCAGGGGATCCAAATGGATAACCAAGCACGGTGTCAGGTGACAATGGTGCAGGAGATAAAGCTGGCATTTCCTCAGTAGGTGCTGGGCTCTGCACAGGGGAGGGAACAGGAATTGGTGGAACCTCATGGATGTCTTCAGGAACCTCTGGAAGAGGGTCTGATACTGGTATAATTGGTGTCATGGAAGGCCCCACTCCTTCTGCCCTCATTAACCTTTGTGCCCTTGGTAACTCTTCATCCTCTAGTGCCACCCTCGTGGCCATTCTTGCTCTGGTAGTCGCCCTGACTACGGTCATCAATTCCTCAGCGGTCCTCTCTTCATTCTCATCAGGATCCTCCACGAGATCCTCCTCAGCAACAATCCCTTCTGGGATAACATCCTCAACCGCAACATTCTCAACATGAATCTCATCTGGTCCCTCATTAGGGTACTCTATCGGATTCACAATTTGATCTCCAACATGTAATAAAACATCCTCATGCTGATGCTCCTGAACCTCAGGGTTCGGTGCCCCGCTGCCCTATACGAGAACGAACTATGTTACTATCATGATATTTATAAGGGTTCCCGTAAGGGTTTTAACTGTCAGTACTACGTTACGTAGCCCGACTATGAACTTGGAAAGAGTTCTTATTATCTGAGTGAACTTATTATCTTAATGTCACATCATCTCTGAGGTTTATAACGCTTGGCTCTGATACCATTTCTGTAACACCCCCAAATCTGGGGTCGGGGATCCGGGTTGTCACGAGTTCTATTTCCCTTAATAACACTTAATCTTAATAAACAACGAACTACTACGTACTGTGACCCCACAATATACACACACACACCACAAGTTATAGCCTCAGAGATGAATACCAAAAATAACACAAGTCGTTTTATTCCACAATTATAAGCCATTACACCTCAAAAGGGTTTCTGAATAAATTTACATTTCTTTGCCATTATTACAGTTCATAAATATACATAAATCTGGTACATCAGAAGTTGAAAGCCTAGCCTATTGGTAGATCCTACCTCGGCTATAACGGCATCAACGCCTACAGGAAACTGCGGAACGTTTCCTAACCGCTTGCGAATCGGGAGCTTGGTCCTGTTCATCTTTTCTATCTGTTGTTGTGTGATAAAAGAAGAAAGCAAGGGTGAGCAACAAGCCCACCAAAATAATATGTATAATAATTAACAATATATGAGCATTCTCATAGTACTCATGAAAGTCTTGGTCAAGAAGAAATGAACCAAGCTGATATCTTAACGCGACCAAGTCGCAAAATATTCAGTATATATATACATATATACTTTTCACAATCTTTGAAATCCTCTGACATGTATAATATACACAGAGTTCCAGTTTATAACTATATAAAAATATCGTTGCAAGGCGATCTAATATATCTGACCTTGTCTCAACGTTTTCCTGAAACCTTTGTCATTCATAAGACAATCATTAATTAGATATAAGTTTAAAAGATGAAGTTACAAGATACTCGAATATACTTATATCTTTTCCGAATACTACTTGAACTACCACCGTTCAATGTATAAATAGTTCATCCCATAGATTAAGCTACAAGACAAAGCTTGTATAGAATCAATCTTTAAAATATCATCAAAATAAAATGAAGTTACGAGATACTTCATTTGATGCAAACATCATTTTGAAAACTCGACCCTGCCAACACTAAACAATCGCCCAACCGTAGCCTTTCTATCGAAGTGCTCTGGGTAGTGTTGCAGAAATATCCAATTGGATGATGAACTCATTACGGGAGTTTGCCGCACCAGGAAGACCACTTACGATGATCAGTCGTAGTAGTACAACCCAACCATTTTCTACATGTAGAGGAGAACCTGTCGGATTTACTTATTAACCGAACACCGGACTCCTATGGAATGTACCGTCTTGCGGAACTTCCAGGCCATTTGGGCCAATATAATAAGGTCGGGCCGGCGCCACTCGACCACTTACACCACTCCTAGTTCAGATGAAATCCATGACTCTGAAACATAAAGCTCGTCCCCACTTTCCCCAAGTAGAAACTTGTTGATACGGCTCCACCAAGAAGTCGTATCTAGTTGGAAAGGAAAACTCACCGATATTTCCCAGGCGATGCCTGTTAATGGATTAACTTGTTCCAAGAATTTTACTTCCCGAGTATTGGGTAAGTAATCAAACTCTTTTATCAAAATAGCAACCTTGCTGCGAATATAAAACACACCACAGAGCCGGATCCCTCAGGTTTTGAGCGAGTATTTAAATCCCTTTTGAAAGGAAGATCTTAAATATAAAATGAGTTTTGGGATCCGCTCTAACTTTTAAAATCAATTTGAAGACTCGCAAAACATTTTTAGGAATGTTTGGAGTGATGCTGATTTAGTAAAATAAATCAGTCCCAATATAATAGAAAATATCTTAATATTATTATTTAAATAATATTCCCATAAAGAATAATCTTTATAAAAATAATTGAAGTAGAAGTTTTAAAACTTATACTTGCAATGAATATTAAATAACCAAAGATATACTTATACGAAAGTACTATCTTTATTTGAATAATCAAAAGTGAGTTTGATTATTGACACATTATTCCTTAATAAAATAAAGAATAATAATTAGTAATTAATCGGAGTCATAAGTTCTCGAATGAATATTCAAAATAATATTCATTAATAAAATAAACGGAGTCATAAGCCCTCGAATGAATATTCAAAATAATATTCATTAATAAAATAAAGTTATCGAATAAACCTTATTCGAATAATAGTTTTGAAAACTATTCATATATATATATATATAAATATATATATATATATATATATATATATATTATACTCGGGAACATCGACTCCCGGTTTTAGAAAAAATTTCACCTTTGGGTCCCCTATACTAAGGGTATATGCAAATTACTGCTTATCTCTAGCATATGTATTATCAACTGAATCAACAGATATATGTATCAAGAATACGAAACAGGCATGCATATATACCATATCACATGCTACAATATATCGCAAGAATTTGCTAATTAACCAACATGCAACTATCACAAGATAATGCATATACAAATGTATACATCACAACAACAGTATAACGGATAGAAAACTTGCCTGAGCGACTGGGGGTTACAAATGGCTTGGGACGAGTCTGGTAACCTATAAACAACATATAAGTTGGAATTAAACCAAAGTCGCTTATAAATCTATACTTTAACCAATTTAGACTCTAACGCTCGCTTTGCGCTTACTGATTCTCTTAAGTCTCTCGAGTACCCTCGGCTCCACCATTTTTAATAAATTAACCATTAAGGGTTTTAAGGCGATTCTTTCGCGAGTGCCTTACCAACTTCCTAATACACTTTACATAAATGTTTCATACTCCAATTAGTCCTTTTAGGTCTTTAACCTATGTTTCAAAGTAAGGCGAGGGGTAATGGTTCGTTCGCGAAACGCCGTTACTTAAAACGGTCGTTTATCCTAAACCGTACATCGGAATCAAACGAACTACATATCAAAACGAAGCTCGTAACATGAACTATCTAATCATGGCAATGGTCAAAACCTAGAAGTGAGTTCACGGGTCCTAATGTTAAGAATAAAAACAGCCTAAAGTAAATCGGACATTACGACGGCTATGTTTACGCGATTACCCAAATTTAAACCACTCCAAATCAACCCACAATCAACATCCCAATCAAAACTCCATCCATACTTCACCATAACAGCCCCAAAAACTCAACATTATCAATTTATACTATTCTCAAACATGAATTTAAACTATACTTAAGTTCATTAATCAACAATCCAAGAATTACAACTCCAAAAACTTCACAAAACTAACTAACCTCTACATACACAACAATCAAGCCTCTCATGAATTATAACAACAAAACTAAACCTAATTACTCAAGTAAAGTTAGGGTTTGGAGGGGTTATACCTTCCTTGGAGAGTGGTGAATCAAGTAATTAGCTTGAAATCACCCTTAAAAGTCCTTATCCAAGCTTAATCTTAACAAAAACTCAAGAACAAAAATTTTAGTTCTTGAAAAACACTATTCACCATCTTCTTCCATGATTTTTAGGAAGAGATTGTGAATGATTTAGGAGCTCAAACTTATAGGATATCTATATCTATGCATAAGGAGTCGTAGATAATTACCTTGCTAATTAACAAAGCTTGGAACTAGGATTTTGAATTTCTTGCTATGAAGAAGAAGAAAAAGCTGAGAGCTTTTGGATGAAGAAGGTGAGATAGCTTTTTGTTTTTGGTGAAAATGAAATGTTTTGGCTTGGTTGGTTGTTTTTTGATTTGTTTTGTTTTGTTTTATTACCTTTTTACCATGGTAACTTTTGTGTGGTTCTAAATCAACCAACAACACACTTTGCTTGGTCATGCTTATGTCACCATGTGATGTCGCCCTCCCACCTTTCTCCTCTTCTTATTGGTTTGATGACATCATCCCCACTAACCTCTTTGATTAGCTTCTAATTACTTGGCTAATGACCGCTGATCTGTTATACGGTTCGCTTAACTTTCGTTTTCGTTTATCGTTTGAGGGATCATACCCGGGATCTTATTACTTAGGTTTCCTTAACCTTTCTCAATACATTATATTCCTTTTATGATCCTCTCTTATAATCCTTGAATTTAAATCCTTTTTATTCTGTTACCTTATACTCAATTCTTTCTGTATCTGGTAGATTTCCGGGAAAAATCAATGTGTTCGGATTTGGATTCTGACGATCTTTACATACACTTATATACCACATAGAGTACTAATAATATCCCAGAAGATCAATAAAAGAACCCCTACATAGTGTGGCATGAAAAGTTTTCTTATTCAGCATAATTAGCAAAACACTATTCATAAGGGTTTCAGAAATTCCAAAATTTGGGGTTATTACACCTAGGGAATCAGACTTTAAGTTAATAGGTTACTCAGATGCAGATTTTGTAGGGTGCAAAATTGAGAGGAAAAGCACAAGTGGAAGCTGCCAATTTCTTGGAGGCAGATTAGTTTCTTGGTTTAGCAAGAAACAAAAGTCAATTTCCACATCAACTGCAGAGGCAGAGTACATTGCTGCAGGAAGCTGTTATGCACAGATTTTTTTGAATGAAGAATCAGTTACTGGATTATGGGTTAGAATTTTCTAAAATCCCAATTTACTGTGATAATCAAAGTGCTATTGCTATGACAGGTAATCCGGTTCAACACTCAATGACAAAGCACATCAACATTAGGTACCACTTCATAAGGGAACATGTGATGGAAGGTACAGTGGAATTGCATTTTGTTCCAACAGACCAACAACTAGCAAATATCTTCACAAAACCACTGTGTGAAGCTACTTTTACAAGATTGGTAAATGAACTTGGAATGGTTTCAGGTTCTTTCTCTAAATCTGTTTAGTTTATGTTCTGATACATCAGACTTTATGATCAGTATTTACAAATATTACTCTCTTTATGTAATCTGTGCTTAAATTGAAATTACTAAGTGCTAATTGTTGTCTGATGTGGATTTCTAAACTCTGATAGTGATATGAATGTTTATGTGACTATTTAATCCAATGAGGATAACTGTGCTAGATGCTGACCTAGTAGTCTCTAATATACTAAAGATCCTATTTTTGAAGTAATTGTTTATGTGGAAATCTTTTGACACAAGCAAATTCTGATATTGAGCTTAGGTAGGTTTACTTTGTGTATCTTATTACTAAGTCACAAACTAGAATAGTGCTTCTTATATGTTAAGTCCTGATGTTGGTAAATTTTATGGATGTACTAAGTGCTGATAAGCCTCACTTATCAAAAGAAATAGTAAAGAAAAGAAATAAATATCAGGTACTCCTTTGAGATCTAGAGAAAAATATATGTTGAAGGGAATACCCAAGTGCATTGCTGGTATTAAGTTATATGCATTAGAAAAGCAAAATAAAATTTTCTTGGTGACTTTTTACATTCTCTGATTACTGGAGAAATACTCTGATAATAGCATAAATTCTGATAAACAGTTGTGACTCACTTACACCGAGAAGCCACTGTAAAAAGGAATTTCAAAAGATGCATAAAATGAGCACAAAACAGTTGAGGTGGACTCATGCATGAACTCATTCTATAGTGGGCTTCAGACTAATGACAGATTTTGAGCAAAGTTCTTAGTTATGCCTTATTTCTAAGATGTACTGAAGTGAATCAGACTTTACTCGGTGTCTGGTATTTAGCTTGATGCACACACTTACACTCCATATGAATGATGAAAATTACTGTGGTTCAATGTTGTTTTAGATGAACAGTTTAAGTGTCAGTTGCATAAATTCCGAGGACAAGTTCTGATGGAAGTTCTGATGATTAAGTTCTGAAGAAACCATTCTAGTATTTGTGTGAAGAATTACAAAAATAAACATTCACTTTTTGAGTAAAGGAGCCATATTCTGATGGCTTTTAAATTCTGATAATAATCAAGTCCTGATGATGACGTGACAGTATTTTTTTCCTTGATTTATTTTTAGGTCAATACTTTAACGATTATATTTTATCAGAATATTGGTTTAAGTGAGATAAAGACAGTAATAATCATTTGTTTAGTGGGAACAATTTTTTTTTTGAAAAACCGCATGTGCATAGTAATCATTACTTATTTCTCGTGCCCATTAACTACTGTCTTAACTGCTGCATGCCTGACAGGTGTAACGTCTGTTCCACTTCTCATTAACTGTTGTCACGTGGGGTGTCTAACTAAAAGAGATAAAAGATTTTCAAATCTTTTATTTACATTTCTATTCTATTTTACTCTCTCTCTTTTTCTTATTCTCTCATATTTTCTGACGGTTTACTATATAGACATTTTATCAAACACTTTTCAGGCATTCTAACTTCTCACATATTTTCAATGGCACCCAAGGATATAATCTTTCATGGAGCAAAGTTCGTCCCCAACAACTATGCTGCCATTCTCACTAAGAGTGAATCTTCTTCGGAACTTCATATTATACAAGATTTCTTAACTCGTAGTGAGATTGGGTATGCTTTGACTCAACCTCAATCTATTTCTGGCAAACAAGTGCTGACGTTCTGGCGAACTGGGTTATATGATGATGGTGGTGCTGCTGGTTCTCCAAGCATAATTTTCACATCAGGCGATGTCGAGTATGTGGTTACTAAATCGACTATTCGTAAAGCTCTCCATTTACCTGAAGACTGTACATTCTCAACAGTGGAGGAGCCTGTCTTACAGCAGCTTATGGCCAATTTGGGCTATGAGCAAAGCTTGGGGAAGCTGGGTCAATTGAAAAGATCACATATCAGAAAGGAATGGAGTTATTTCTTTGACCGCATCACCAAGGCATTCGCAAATAAATGCTCCAACTTTGATGTTATTCCCATTCTGAGTCAGCAAATCGGGTATGCTCTTATAAATCAAACTCATTTTGATTATGCGTGCAGCCTTCTTCTCCTAAAGCAAAGAGGACAAAGAATGTACCTCAGACACAACATAAAAGAAGGAGGATGATTCTGAGAGATGAATCAGAAGATGAGGTACAGGTTCAACCATCAGAACCTATTGTTGAAACAGCTGAGGAAGTGTCTCCTCAGAAAACAAAGGAAACTAGGAGTTCTAGGCCCCTCAAAAGGCTTAGAAAGAGAAATTATGATGACAAAGCTCCCAAAGTCTCTCCACCCTTGAAGAGATGGAAGAAACAAAGAGCTAACAGGGACACAGCTGAGTCAGATTCAGAGGATGTGGAAGCAGCAGCTAAGGAAGGGGATCAGGAATCTCTGATCCCAAAGGAACCAATTGTGATTGAATCCCTTCCATCTACACAAACAGAATTTGTTGAAGTCACTGCATCTACACCTCCACAATCTCCAATTCAAGAGCCAGAGACTGCTACATCACCAATGCCTACACCTCCTGTGTCTCCTATCATTGAACAAGTACATGCTGAAGACCCAGGTATAAGTGCTGAAATAGATATTCACAACTTGGTTGTGCCTGAGGTTCTGTACTTAGAAGCTCCAACCATTCTTCAACATACTCCACCAACAACACCAATTTTAGATGCTGATTTCAATGCAGATATTCCAACAACACCTCTTCTGAATCTAGATGATGAAGATCATATATTAGGTGAGCATTAGAATTTGGATGTTGATCAGAACTTAGAGGATGATTTTGAAACCTCTATAGCCTCACACACTATCATTTTATCAGAGGAAGGCAGGAAGCTGATTCTGCAGGCTCTGTAAGTTCTAATGCTGCAAATGCTGACAATACTGGTGAAGTTCCTACAAATCTATATGCTGATGCAGCTGGTCCTTCAGGACATGCACCTCAACAAGTTTTAGGAAAAGCTGATTTAATCAAGAACTTTGTTAGAGAGGATGCACCATTACCTTGGAGTGAAACTCCAAGAGGACAAGAATGGATCAAGGAGTGGAACAAAATTGATTTTTTTTTCCTACTGCAAATATTCTTGCTGAGCACCTGGCTAAAGCTGATGAGATACTGGTGAATGATGATTTCAAAGCACAGCTCAGAGTTACTGCATTGAGTACAAGGCACCTTCAAGGTCAACACTCAATAACTCAAGCCAAAGTGAACAAAATTCAAGAAACCCTGATTCAGCAAGACATGAATGTCAAGTTGGAAAAGAACAGATTTTTTAAGCCAGCCTTTGAGCGCATTGGGTATATAGAAAAGACTCAAGAAAAGCGGCAAGCTCAAATATATGATATTTTAAAGAATCAAGCTTCTCAACAAGATCAACTCAATGAAATCCAAAACTCTGTGGAATTGCTTGTCTCTCTTCTATTACCTGATGATGCCAAAAAAAGGGAGAAAGTGATTAAGTCCAAATGCAAAATTGATCAACCACTGAAGGGTAAAGATGATGATAATGAAGATCAGGGAAACTCTAAAAGGGGTAGAGATCATGGTCAAGACAAAGGCTTTTCATCCAGGAAAGCAGGAACTTCTACACAGAGATCAAGCTCTAATGCTGATAGAAGAAAAAGTTCTGATAAGCAAGTTCTGACTAAGCCTGATGTTCTGATACAGGGTGAAAGTCAAGAATCACAGAGTTTTATGCAGACACTGAAGCTTAAGGGGAAGGAAACATCAGTCTACTATCAAGACCCCAAGTTACAGAAGCTGGATGAAGAAATTTCAAAAGACTATTTCTCAAAGACAATCCAGGAATGGACCTTGAAATTATGAAGGAAGAAGAAGCCAGACTTAAAGCAGAAAATGTCAAATCCAAGTCTAAAGCTTCTATTACTGCAAAGAAACCTCCAAAGCCTAAGGGCATTGTGATTAAAGAGAAGACAAACTCAGAGGTAACCAAATTTGAATCCAAAGCCAAATCACAAGTAGAGGTAGATCCAAGGTTCAAGGGCAAAGCTAAAGTTGATGAACCTGTAAAGATATATATGCCAATCATGGATCTGGAAGCAAAATCTGATGAAGATACTAGTCTGATTTTGAAGAAGAAGAATATTCAAACAACCTCTGATAGAGCTCATGTTGTTCAAGATCAGGACTTGATAAATTATGATATTACAATGAAGTAAGCAACCTCTGACAGAGCTCAAGTTGGCTTGATATCAGAAGATAAATAAAAGGAAACCTCTGACATTGCTCATGTTAAACCTTCAAAAATTCTACTACCTGGGTTTACTAGAGCTCAACAATCTACTCAACCTTTGAAGACTACATCAAGTGGTTTTGAAGCAAGAGTTATTAAAGGAAAGGAAGCTAGAGACAAATCAGGATTGGGTAGTTCTAAAGAAAAGAGAGTAAATAATACTACCTCTGATCCAACTTCTTTGAGTGAACCAGGAGTAGGAACAACTCCTGAAAGATTGAATCAACTGGAGTCTGTACAAATAGTTTACCACTCTGTATTGAAAGAAGATATCATGTTATATTTTATGACAGATGGGAGGGTATTCCAGATTAGAAAGAATGCTATTCATTTGAAGTACTTTGAAGAATTGCAACATGTGTTATTTCTACTTCAAGTAAAAAACAGATCAACAGATGGTGCTGCCAGTTACTTAAAATATGATATTCAAAGGCTGAAAAAACTTTACTCTGTAAAGGCTGACAAACCATACTATCCTAAGTACAGAGCTCACAATGGTGATATAGTTGAGATGAAGCCTAATACCGCCAAAATCACTACATTTCTTGGTATTAAGGGACTTGGATTCAATCTAGAGTTTGATAAAGCCTATGTCATCAGTCTGGATCAGGATATAAGGAAAGCAAAAATAAATGATCTTAGGGCTGCTATCTTTCAGACAGGGGAAGATACAGTTGAACTTAAAGATGCAAAAAGGAGGATGCAGAATGAACTTGAATATGCTGAGAGGTGTTTGTTAAAGAACTATCTCAGAACAACTCCTGATATTAGAGAGATCACACACTGAAGCCAAGTCAAGAACTACACCTGTTAAATTCTGAAGAATATATAGGCTAAAGCTGATATCAGACTTTAAGGATGGTAAAAGCTACAAGGACTGTGATTTGTAGTTACTTAGTCAAATTCTCATATGCATTTGTACTTAATGTTTTTGACATTATCAAATATCTATTGAACTTGTATATTATGCTAATTTACAAGTTGGGGGAGATTGTTAGATATATTTGTGATGTCATGTCTAATAATGATTTGTGTTTAGTTTTCGGATCTTAACTAATAGGACAAATCGGGACTTAACTGGAAATCAGTACTTATACTGAAGTCAGAACTTAAGATATCAGAACTTAAGTTATCAGAACTTAAGATATCAGAAGATATTTATCAGGAGATAATATCAGGACTTAAGAAGACATTCAGATAAAGAAGACGACTGATTGAAGAAAAGAAGATTAAGACAAACACAAGAAGAGATATGCATGGAGAAGAATTCTATGAAGAATAGAAGACTTGGAGGAAAAGATAACTAATTGATATATTTTAGGATGCAGACTTATATTCGATATCAATTAAAAGATTATCTTGTAACTGTGTGTCTATATAAACACAACATAGGGTTTACACTATAAGTGTTATCATAATCGAGAATATTATTCATTGTAACCCTAGCAGCTCTCGTGATATTTGTTCATCACTGAGAGAGAACGGTTCCATTGTAATATTGTTTTATTAATAAGATTATTTTGTGTTTCATACTTGTGTTCTTAATTCGACTTGATTGTAGTATACACTGTATTCAACCCCCCTTCTACAGTGTGTGTGACCTAACAAACTCCATTAAAGTGTATAATATACATTTACACCGTACCAACAGAGTTTTTTATATTTGAATTTATTAGGTTAATTTTACTCAAATAATGTATAATCAAGCTTATTTAGTAATGTTAGGTACCATTCCAGTTCCTATACAAAAATAATAGTGTTTGTTTTTTAAATTATAATTTTTCTCTATTTTTTCTGTACATTAGGAAAGTGGAGAAGACCCCTTCATAAAATAAATCGGAACATTCCAATTTCCAAGTACTTGTGGGACAACAGAATCTAGAAATGACAGAAATATTAGAACTATTACTATGGGACTGTCACATATTTCAAGTACCACCACCTTTACTAAAACTATAATATATATGTATTGCACATATGGCCCTAGTCTTTCCAGTTTCCTCGATCTTGGTTCATAGGTGCTGGCCTCCAGTTTAATTCTGCCCATAATACAAGCTACACCATACCAACCAAGGTTAAACAATGTTAACTTATTAGGTTATTACAAATTTTCACTTACTCCTAAGATAATCATTTTTAAACTAACTTCTCTGTGTATATTATGTATCTTTAAAATTTAAAAATTCTAACGTCGTAAGCCTTACTCATCAAAGTGGAAGAGGTTCACTAAGGTTTGAATTGATCATTGATATAAGTCCCTTGCACTAATTAATAAGAAGAAGTTCATGTGCCAGTTTTGAAACCAAAACCAATTATAACGAATAAAAAGCAGAGTTTACGATATATATCTTTTTACTTTCAGGTAACATTTTATATTGTTACTTTATAACCGACCAAATGCAACATATAAGGTATTAAGTTTGGGACGTATTTAGATAATTAGATATATTAGACCCGCTTTGTTTTGGATGTCTATTCTGACTATTCTGCATATATATTAGATATTCTGGATGTCTATTCCGTCTCCCTGCATACTTTATAAACAAGCATGTTGATTTTGTGAAAAGATACATATGTGAATCTGTGCTTGACCTTGATCTAGAGGGCATTAAAATATTTCCAACCTCCCATTATGAATTAGTTTGAAGACTGAAGCACTGGAAACCAGTACGGAGGAATGGCCTACATTAAGTCTGCAAGCTGGATTAAGAAAGCAAAGTTCCGAGTAACTTTCATTTTATCAATGTGGAGGACCAGTACATCATTAATCAGGTAATTTCCCTTTGGTTTTTTTAGATGTAAAAGATTTTATGGCCTCCAGTAAGATGAATATGGCTTATTCAGGTTGAAATTAATTGACATCTAAATATTATATGAGCACAAATAAGAAAGGCTGCATGTTTGTACTATTATTACAAGATCACAATTTTTTTATCTTACCTGTTATTCTCAGTTTTGTTATTAGTGTTGGCTGACCTACCATTTTCAATATTATGCACGCTGTCATTAGTCCATCGAATATATGTTACTTGATGAGATTTAAATATTATATAAGGAACTTATGATAGCTATAAATTTTTACAAATATATTTTTGAACCTGCCTGCTTTTTGAAGATTATAGCGCTAGATATTCAATTGGTTTTTTAGGATAGTAGAATGTATTTCAGACAGCGAGTTGATGTCAGAAATGCAGTTAATGGCTTATGAAGGTATTAAGTCGAGAATTGAACATTATGTAAGGGCCCATTTGTTTACCCCTTAACAGTGCTGAATAAGTTTGGATATGAAATTTTGGTTAGCTCAGCGAATCATATGCTGATGAATGATTCACTTAAAAGATTATTGATGAACAATTCTGCAGTACCTGAATGTAGCGGCGGCTAGCTTGAGATGCACTCCACATTATTATATATAATGTCATATAATAAGTGTGCAATAAAGTGTTCAAGGTGTGCCTATAGCTTTAGTGGAGAGGCATACCCCAACTCAATATCTAAACGGACTACTCGGAATCTCCACACCTCAGACAACAAAAGACAAGTTAAAAGACCAAGAGCATGATACCACTAACACTTTTCTAACTTGAAAATAAAGATTTTGATATCACATTTGAGCGAATTTCAGCTTCAGACCCTCAAGTGAAGAATGCATTCATCAAGGCACTGCAGAAAATATAAGAAGTGTACAACAAGGTTGAGCTTTCAATTTCCCAAGGCTAATTTGACATGATACAAGGGTCCTTATAATTAGCTAATGTTTGAGACTTTACACAACAATATTTTCGATTAGCTTGCAATCTTAAGCAGCGCGAAATTATGCGTTATTCAAATAAAAAAATGGCTTAGTTGGTAGTACATATTGGTTCACTTGGAAATTGGAATCATGTTCATTTAAATCTTATACCTATGTAACTTCCTATAAGATTTTTAATTGTGAATGTAAACATTATCCATTTTATGGGATATACGATGAAATTGTATATTTTAATAATTTTATGTACAAGTATATTATTATATGTATAATCACTAACTGATATGATATGACTTGGTATCTTTCAAAAATCATAAGCTTTAGTCATTTTATGAAAAGATTCTTGAATGGTGTATTGTTGAACAAACATAATTTCATTCGATGATTTTGAAGTAGACATCCAACTTCAAATAATTTTTTTTTTAACGAGTTTGGTATTAATCAAATTTGCAAATTCCCGTGTGCGAAGCACGACTATATTGCTAGTAGTTTATAATAATTTTATAATTATCATTGCAATAGTTAATAATGGATTAATTTTTTAAATAATAATTTTATATACTTTTATTTTAGTTTTTTGTTTAATACCCAATAATAATTTTCAAATAATATTTATATATGTAAAGAAAATACTAATATTATTAAAATTTGATAGTTTTAAAAAATTAACTACCAATTACATAGTTATAAACCAAACACATGCTTTTAGTTCCATAGATTTTTAAGTTCCATGGATTTGTACGTTCCTCTGTAACTTAAAACCAGTAAAACAAACAAGACCTTAGTGATTTTGCTTAGAAAAGCATGTAATAGTATTTATCCCTTTTTTATATTTTGTTCTTTTCAGTTTTTCCAAAAAATATAAAAAATAAAATCGATCTTTTTAATTTTATAAGAGGATGACAAATTTTAATTTAATTAATCACATTAACCTTTTTAACTTGTCAAAAACTAGTGACAATTTTCTAATTTAATATTAAAAATAAAAAATATTTCATATCAAAGATTTCATTATTCAAAAAGTCTATAGATGTGTTCAGTTCGCATAAGTGGAATGAGGCTAAATTAAATGAATAGAAAAATGGAATGAGAAAGGAATGAAAAGGAATGACCATTCCATTTTTGCGTTCACTTGTCAAATTTTTTTTAGGAATGGAATGAAAAATAAAAATTATTTTTTTATTAATTTTAAAAAGATTATACATTCTCATATAATTTTAATTTAATAGTGATCATGGTAAATTTTTATCATAACATAAATAAAATTTAAAATACTATAAAATTTAGAATTTGAAGATACTTTGTTTGCTAACTATATGTATTGTTAGGAAATAAAGTCATATAACCAATTTACATAAATTAAATTGAAACATGTCCAAAAAAGTTCTTACTAATGTAAGAGGACTGCTAGATGTTATTAAACTTATTGCTCAACCATTTTAATAGAAACATATAAAAAATACATGTCCTTTACTATTAACCACTACAATACTACAATCCAGTAATTTTGTTTTAAGAGTAATTCTAAAGGTCTCAAAAATAATTCCGAAAAAAATTCCAAAAAATGAGGTGTTGATTTGTGATTGATTGATTACTCATCAATGTAATGGACCCCAAGTGTATTAATATGAATCCCACCAATTAAAACATGCCATGTGTATTTTGAGAGTTATTTTGAAAGTTATTTTTATAACTGTAGCACTACTATTGTTTTAAATAACATTGTCATAAATCAAAAATAGTTCAAAGTGATTCATATTTGACATAAATTACAACAAATAAATTACTCAACAGCAGTAGAGTATTGCATTCAAATCTTTATGCTACTAAGCACTTCCCAGGTTATAATTAAATAGCCATTACTGGTGGTTATGTAAACACAAGAATATTATCTAAATGGCGCAAAATGATTGTAGTATTTGATTATATATTACCAACAAGTATAGCATTAATAAGTTGTTTCTTCTCTCCATCCGATGCTCCGAAAAATATTACCGTTAAGATATCATTATTCGCTCTCTTATTTACAACCTTAAACTTTTATATAAACTCTATGTCAGATATCTTCGACAACTATTGTGCAAGACATATCATAATAACAAGACTAAGTCACATTGACAAACCTGAGATTTAGTTGTATGATAGTCTAAATCTGTATTATGTATTGCATTTCTTGAGTCTGTAAAATTAAGAAGATTAGACTGGAGTATTTTTCTTTAAACAGTTTTAAAGCTAAGAATAAACTCTGGAAGAAGATCAAGTAAAGATCATGCCTCAGAGAAAAGATGTAGAAACTTGGAGTTGAATAAATCCGTTTTATGAAAAATATTTTAAGTCAAGATATCAACAAGTCACAGATCAAGTTATATCGAGAAGTCATTCAAGAACTCCAAAATGACTTATCGAGAAGTCCAAAATGGATTATAGAGAAGTCTCAGAGATATCGACAAGTCAAATGAAGATGTGAAGATTGGAGTTATCGACAAGTCATTTCTGCATGTAAAGAACTCAGAGATATCGACAAGTCAAATGAAGATGCGGAATTTGGAGATATCGACAAGTCAATTTCTTATTAGAGATCTCAGAGATATCGACAAGTCAAAATGTATATAGAGATCTCAGAGATATCGACAAGTCAAAATGTATATAGAGATCTCAGAGATATCGACAAGTCATTTCTACATGTAGAGATCTAGAAACCTCGACAAGTCAAGTACACTTACAGAGATCTAGAGACCTCGACAAGTCAAGTACACTTGTTGAGAACTCAGAGACCTCGACAAGTCAAATACACTTATAGAGAACTCAAAGATCTCGATAAGTCATTATACTTATAGAGATATCACTTCTCTATAGAACAAACTGGAGATCTCAATATGAACCTCAAATATAGTAATACAGACAAGTTAAAAATTCAAGATTATCAATCAACAAACGATCTATTCACTTAGATTGGAAAGTTTACAAAAATAGCTTGAAAAGTACAAGATCAGGGGCCAAGATTAATTGACAAAGGATGGTCACAGACCTATAAGATTGTGCTTAAGATTTACTAAGCCGAAAATATAAAGAATCAAGGTTTTCTTAGAAAAGGGTTTAGTACATCTTATTGTATGTTGTGTAAACCTGTGTTTATCAATCTATAAAGTAAACACTACTCCTTTGTTTTTAGTAGTAACAAAACAGATCTAAATTTTCTTGTACCCTCTCAAGGAATAAGTTGAGTTCTTATATTTTTTTAAGAACACATAATTTGTAGCAAGATAAACTTAATTAATACAAATTAAGTAAGTTTTGAAATATTGTGCCCGTGATTTTATTTCTGTTAAACATAATATCTTTACAAATCATAAAATGCTTTGTTCACAATTATCAAAACAAGTTTTAAAAAGGCTAAAATCAAGAAAACACATTCACCCCTCTCTGTTTTGTACTCAATATCTAACAAGTGATATCAGAGCAAAATCTGTAAGCAAACAGATAAAGATCTTGAAAGTATGAGTCCACAAAAGATTAGAAGTATCAAGATACCGACCTTTGCTAAAATCAACTATACACTTTGGAAAAAGAACATGATGTTGTTCGTAAGGATGGCCAACTCATTGTACATCTATATTCTAAAAAATGGCCCTTTTACTCCAATGGAAAGGGTTGATGAATCTACGGATGGAGATATGATCATTCCAGCTTATTTTGCCCCTAAAGACCCCTCAAAATACAATGAATCTGAAAAGAAGAAAGTCTCTCTAGATAGTGGCCTGCAACTAATTCTGATAGAGTCACTTGACAATGTTATGTACAACAATATTGTCAACTGTGACACAGCCAAACAGATTTGGGAGAAGATTGAGATTTTATGTGAGGGTACAGAGGAAGTTAGATCAAATCAAAGGAGGATACCAGTGTCTCAGTATGAGGGTTTTTAAGGTCCCAAATTATCGTAGAAGGGGGGTTGAATACGATAATCACTAAATTAAAAATTCTTTTGAATCTTTAGCGGATAAAATATTTAGTGCTCGTTTAGTGGTTTCGTGTTCTTGAGAGAAATAGTGTTTGGAATGATAAAAATAAGGAACACAAGATATTCGGGGAAATATATATTTGTATATAAATCCTCGAGGGTGTTGCTACACTCCGGTAAATAAATTAACCGACTATAATCTAAGAACAACAAAGTTCCTAGCTTCTACAAAGATTTACAAATCAAATCCTATACAATAATCTAGCTTTTGTTTGTACTAGGATTTAATTACTGGATAACGATTATAATGCCCCTATGAATATACAAGAGTTAAATCGGGCATTATAACATTACTCCGGTGAGAAGTTAAACAGATATTCAAGCTACCGGAGCTTCTCTATAAATCTCCGCTTCTTGTTTTATCAGCTCTCCTTTTTGTTAGAGAAGAAGATAAATAGAACTGTTTTCATCTGCTGTTGTGTAGACTTTTTATCCAATAAAATGTGTGGCTAAGGATTGAGTACTTCTGTGGCGACCAAACCTTTATGTGGCGACCAAGGAGTGCAAGAGTTGATTTGTGTGGCGACAACTATACTATTAGTACATACGAAATTAATTACTATTATTCTAACACCCCTGTGGCGACCACAGGGGTTACTAGTATATTATATAAATCACAACACAACCTGTGTGGCGACAGGTAATAACCAGTACATGCAAATGTACTTGGTTAACCAAAATCCAACTTTACTTTTTCATTTTCTTTTTCATTTACTTTCATTTTCTTTTTTGTTTTTCCTTTTTCTATTTTCTTTTCTTTTTCTTTTTGTTTTCTTTTTGTTTTTTTTTTCTTTTTCTTTTTGTTTTTCCTTTTTCTATTTTCTTTTCTTTTTCTTTTTCTCTCTTTTTTTGTTTTTCTTTTCTCTTTTTTTTTATTTTCTTTTCTTTTAGTTTAAATTGTAACTAAATTAATTTATAAAATAAACTTAAATATAACTTATATAAATAAACTAATTTAGATTTATAAAATAAACTTATTTAAAGTTTATAAGATAAATAATTTTAAATTTATTAAATAAATTATATTAAAGTCCATTAAATAATTTATTTAGTTTAACAATTAAACTTTGAGCTTCGCCAATCCCCTGAGCTGTTTAGCTGTATACCCCACACACCTCTTCTCGTACTTTAACATATAAACGTTCAATCTAAGTACGTTCCTCAACTTAACAATTCTTCTATAAATAATACACAGATTCCTTTCACGAGTTGTTGACGCCTAGTGCAACTAGTCTGGTTCACAAACGACTAACCCCGATTCAGGTCTTCGTATTATGGCCTTGATCAAATTGTTAAGCTTTCCTCAACTCTACCGCTTCGAACACTGACTATCAATAAACAATTGTACTTTCACTGGAATCCTTTCTGGTACTCTAGACAATGTCTTCATTAACCTCTGTCTATACCCTATCTTCAATTCTTCAGATTCCTGTGCTTCGAACACTGTCTATCTTCAATCAATGCCGATACACTGAAATCTTCCCGTAGCACTTGTATACTCAATCTTCAATATTTCTGAAACCCTGAAAGTCTTTAACCTTTGTTCTTCACTGAGGCATGATCGTATTAATGAACTTCTTTCAGTGACCTGTAGACAGACTTCAGGCTTTCTTCTAATCTTCCGATTCTTTGTATTTTCCTTGTCTTCATTCTTCCTGATTTCTTGTGTAGACGTAGTATTATTAACCTATCCTGTTCTAGTGTTGTTATTGTGTTGAGTTATCACATAACTGTTCATACAGCTACGCAGTCTCACCAACAACTTCCCCCTATTTGATTGTTAAACTTAACAAACAAATTAAATAGAGAGGATAACTCAACTAACAACTAGAAAAAGTAATGTACCAGGACTTGTAAATAATGCTACTGGTGTTCTGGATCAAATACTGCATTTCTAGATTTTTTGAGTAACTGAAATGAAAGATGCTTGTTCTTCTAGCACTGAACTGATCTTCAAGTAGTTTCATCTTCATTTCCTTGGTTCTTCAAATCTCTGCCAGATAAAACTTATCTATCTTGAAGTAATCATCAGCAGCTTCTCTTGTACAACCACATTTCCTGTTGAGAAACGCATATCTCTCTTGCTTCTCCCCCTATGAGAATCAACTGCTTAAAGGAGATCACCTTCGTCTACCACCTCTCCCGTACAATAGGATCCGCAGATAAGAACTGATGGTACTCCCCTTTTGGAAAACAGCTTCTCCCCTTATGAAGAATAGTGATGAACCAAACCACTTCTTCTGATTACCAGGAAATCACCTTGTGTTTACCACCTCTCCCGTATAATAGGATCCGTAGTTACAAACAACAATGGTGAGGTGTAGTGTACATGTGCTTTATCTTTTTCCTCCTTCCTGCTATTTCTCCCCCTTAGTTGAGGAATCCTCCAAACTATTATATAAGCTTTTATCTCCCCCTTAGAGAAGGAATGTATGTTGTTGTCTGAAGGAGTTCTCATATGTTACTTGGTTGGAAAAGAAATAACAAGTCATAGTCTGATCAACTGTGTCCCTTTAAATGCTGCAATAATGACTTCACTGTTGATCATCATGTTCACCAATCTTCCCAACTCCTTATACCTCCCAAATGTGAGATCACCAAGTGTTACCAATTGTGAGCTCCCAAAGGTCCCGAAGTATTCTAATCCAATATGTAAATGTTAGGTCCCTAAGAGTTAGGTTCCAATCATAAACAGATTCGAGACCCGAAGTATCAAGAACCATATTTAGGGATAGGGAATGGGATATGGTGAATGTCTTTCTTCCTCACTGTGAGTGTGTGAATCTGTTTCGTGTACCTCACATGTGTTTCACTCTTCTCTCCACTCGTGTTTACACTCATTCTCACAAGTGTATCACTCCTCTCATAGCTCCAAAACCATCTGTACCCGGAAGGAAAATCACTTTAGCCATCCTTAAGGAGGTCACAGGTGGTGTAATGGGAGTTCGCAAATCCCCATCCTTGTTAGACTCGTCAGATGAATCTGAGTCATAATCTACAAGTTGCTAGTTTCCCTTTTAGGGTTCCAGATTTGAACTCTGGGAAGGTAAACAATGATCCAAAGAATTTAGCATAAAGATCATAGTTCTCTTCTAATGTCTGTGAAGACATTTCCTTGTGACTCATCAGGTAATATCTGAATCATTGTCAACAAGTTGCCGATCTGCACCTATGTTAGATCCACTATCCGCAGATGCATCCAGGTTTATTAGTCCTGGGGAGGTAGACACTGACCACTGACATATGACTATTGGATCAGTATCCTCTCCTAACACATGTAAAGGCAATTGGTCCATTAAATAACCTTGAACAATCGAATATGACCTTAAAATGGCCGAAACTCTTATTTTCGTCAATTCATCCTTTGTGTGTGTAACCCTTCCTTGTGCATCAAGAATTGTTTATGTTTTAGGTGGTGACACTACATCGGATACCCTGGCCGACAGGCGAATTTCAATAGACACACCCTGCTGAGAGGATGAATCTAGTAACTGTTTTTGTGCCTTTTCAGCCATTACATCTTTTTAAGAAGATGTATGGGAGCTAGCATTTGTCTCTTGTTTAAATACTACTCATCTTTGTAGGAGACAGAGCTGCTGGGTTGACTTCAGAAGCTTCCTTATGTGGTGCACTAAGGCACTTTCTTCCTCATGCTCATTTATACTTCATTTTAGGGGTAAGAGAGTGTTGGTTGGTTCTGTTTTTGTGTTTGTCTTTACAGTCTGGGATAAAAGTTTTGAGTTTTCAACCTCATGACTATCAATGAAAGAATGCCATTGGAGGCTGAACCTGTATCACAAAACATATGGCAATATAGAGATAAAATGCATTTAAGATCTATAATGAATGAAAATTATGCATTTAATCTTTGAAAGAAATGATGTACAATAGTGATTTCAAAAGATTTTAATAAAATAAGCAATCACCAATGTAGAAAGAAGTTTGATTTTCTCCTAAAACTGTTTGAGTGCACAAGTCTGTTTTTATGCCTAAAAAGATAAATGATTTGATAAGACACAGACTGATGATCTAGCAGTATTAAGGAGAGAAAGAAAGATTTTGTCTTTTATTATGAATGAGTTTTTGTAAAAGCATTGATCACTTAGGGTAAAGTCTAAGCAATTCTCATTCATATCAAAAGCTCCATAATCTATCTTTATAAGATTACAATCAACAAAATTGTTTATTGATAAATAACCTTAATAAGACTGACTATGCTGCTGATTTCAAATTATAGTGAATCTTTCAGATATAGCAACTCATATAAATTCACTAGAACTCAAAATCTCACAATTATTTGCAACAAAATATTAACAATATATCATTGCCTGATACTTGTCAAGTATTTTACATACCAATAATTATGTTGCATCCTATTTTAAATATTAAAATAAGATATCAATGAATTAAATACCAATTATCTATCAAAAAGACATTAGCATTAAATTTCATATGCTATACAATTGTTAACTCCTAACAACTGTAATATCTCAAACAATATTAGTTCGATAGATAAATCAACATTAACCAATATTGACTTTTTTGCAATCTTAGAAAAATATTCTAAGTTCCATATACTTTGATCCATTGAGTATTGCATCTATTATCAAAGTGTTTAGGAATTTGCAAATAAGTATACAAAATATTCTAACTTGACAACATATGGTTATTTCTAATAAAGCAATCAAACATTTTTACCATAGTTGTACTTAAGAATTTTTTTTACACTTTCTATATTAGTATAAGTGACTGAAGATAAACATTGATTACTTAGAGGAGTTCTAAGTAATGTCACAAATACTAATACTCCACAATTAGTTCATTAAACTCTTAACTAAATATCATTAACTGCTATAAGTCAAGAAATTACACACAACTAATCAAGCTACAATCATGATTCTGATTTCAGTGAATTCTTGAGATGTAAACATTGCTAAATTTACTAACACCAAAATCTCATAATTAATTTATAACACATAAGTTACAATCAATATACTAGATATCAATTGTTGACAACTTTAGTTATAATCAATCATGCTGCTTATTTACTTTAAGTTAGTTTGAATTATGGAGCAAATAAAATTATTGAATTACTTCAATTTCCATAATCCAAACTACCCAAAATAAATATTTAATAAATAAATACTAAATATCTATGAGTTAAATACTAGCACCTAAATAATTATAATTATCCTTGAATAATCACCAAAAGGATATATGACTTATATACATGGCAATCACTCTCTGGATAATTAGTAATTTTAGAAATACTTTCTAAGCATATAAAATATTGAGAGTTTTATACACATGACTTAGAAAATACTTCAACTTTCAATATCAGTAATTTTAAAAATAAGCATTGATTACTTAGAACAAAAATTCTAAATAATATCACCAATACTAAAAGTACCACAATTATTCGTACATGATACAAACAACTATGTTGCATATTATTTTAATATGATTCAAATTATGAGACTGATATGGAATGGAATTGTCTACAGTCATAATTTAAATCAATTAAAATAGTATTCAAACTTAATGCTATAATACTTAACTACCACAAATGTATATGATATTGTAATCATGATAATCAAGATAGTAGCACTAAGTACGAGGTATTGGAAGTCCTTTAAATATTGAAGATTTAATACTTGTGAACTTATATTAAGAATTCCTTACATATGGGATTTCCAACTAATATGCAATGAATGATATCCCACACTTACAAACCAGTCTTGAAAAATTAGCTTTAACAAGTGATTTGGTAAATGTTTCTGCAAGTAACTCTTAGACTTAAAGACATGCTCTCGAAAAAAATGATACATGGTGTGAAGGTGCCTTGTCATAGAGTGTTCCACAGAGTTGTTGGATTTGAAGTTATTTCTCATCATAACAGGAAATCAATCTTCTTCCATGAAGTTGACAGCTTCCTGAGATGCTTCTCCTGTCACTTAGGTTGACAGCTTCAGAGATGCTTCTCCTGTCTTTCTTACAACCTGTGTAATCTGTATCTATATAGTTAAACATGTTAAGCATAATATCTTTAGGGTACTTTACTCCAAGAGTTGATAGTCCCTTAAGATATCTAATAATCTTGTTAATAACTATATGATTGGATTCTCTAGGATCCTCTTGGAACCTTGCACATTGGCATCTTGAGAACATTACATGTTTTCTACTAGCATTTGAGTAAAAGAGTGAGCTCGTCATACCTCTATAGCTTGTCATTATACCTGAGTTGCACTGATCAAGTTTTAGTGGTTTCTGTTGGTAAGTAGTCTTGGCAAGTTCAAAATCTTCCAAATTTTGCATCTTCAATAGATCCTTAACTTACTTGTATTGCCATCATTCTTTTGGTTTACTTGTGCTCCTAAAAGAATTGTTTTTTTTTTGCTTGCTTGAGCTCCTAAAAGAATTATTCTAATGGCTTGCTTAAAGTAATCCCAAAAAGAATTGTAACCTTTCCAACACGCTCCTCCATACCTATTCTGCAATTACTTAGCAAATAATCTTACACAAGTCTTTGTTAGTAGACCAACATATAACATTATCATTATATCATAGAACATATATAACATTATGTCTGTGCTTAGTGATAAGAGAGTTATTAATATGATGACTCTACTAGTTCATATTGAACTGTAACTTCGGTTAGAGTGCCATACCATGTCCTATATGATTGCTTGAGTAGTATACTAGTTCATACCAACCTGAAGTGAGATTGTGAAGAAGAGATATACATTGTCCAATGGATCTGCAACTGCAAAGTCCATGAACTGTGGTGTATTGACTTCCTCTTTTGACTCACCAACCAGGAGTGCACTTGTACACATCTACTAGAGTCCAAATCCAAGTATAATATGCATCAGGTGCCCGCTATGTCGTAATATCCTCAAGTCTCGTCACTGGTGCTATCTATTAGATATTTCTTCCTAATAATAACCTAGCATCCAGTTTGGCCTTGTCCCTCGTAACAATGCCATTGTCATCCAGTTTTGACTTCTGGTTATCCTTGTACCAATTACAATATTGTCATTTGGTTTGGATACCAGCTTCCCTACAATCTGCTTGCTGACTAATTGAGTTCATCTTGCTTTGCAATCACCCAATCAATCCAGATCTATTAGAGCTTCTGTAACTTTCTTAGTTTCTTCTTCAGATAGAAAACTAGAGAAATAATGATTTGCACTCAGTAGCCCTGCTAATCATTACTCCACCATCTGGATCACTTAAGAACTAGACTCTGGGAATAGACTTGACATCAAACCCTTTGTCTCAGCAGATATGTTCTTGTGTCCTCTGATTTTCAATGTGGTGTTATGTCTGACTAGTTGATCCTTCTTATGCCCCCCTAAGCTGTTGCTGGGATTTTCTGAAAATGCTTACCCTTACTGACTGGATTCATTGAAATAATGAGTTGTTTTAAACACATCCAATCCACTGCTTGGATATGAATCATCAATACCATTAATTTCTCCTTTAACAACTTAGAGCATGGAGTTGTTGAACTGTGCACTTAGACTTTCAATCATCTTCTGTAGATCAACCATAAATGCCCTGTAGGTTGTATACTCCACTGAGTAGCCATGGAAAATATCCTAACTAGTCTTAGCTGTAAATGCCAAGATCTCTGTAGAATATTCTCTCCAATCACTTTCAGGTTATTCAGTGTTTACTTCTGTTGGCCATTAACTCATTAGTGGTCTTCATGTATACATCCTGATCAAGGCTTGATCTTACTTGTAGCAAACTGTATTGACTGCTCCAGCCCTTTGGTATTTAAAAAGTCTTAATTAGCTGGATATTTCCCTTGTAGCTTTAATCAAGTTCTGGTTCTTCCTTTGTACCACTCCATTATGACACGGAGCTCCCAGTACTGAATATGTCTCAAAATATTCTTGATACTACAGATATTAATCAGACTGCTTCTTAAATTCAGTCCCATTATCTGACCACAAGATCATTTCTTTTACAGTTGCTTCCAGCTTGATCTTCTGATATGATCAATCACCATCTGTGATGTCTTGTCTTGAGAATGCACGAACAACAACTTTATTTCATAAGAGTAGTCAGCCACCATCAATGAGGTATATATTTACTTTGATGTGATGTTGTCTTTGACTTCTCTTTCTGACATGCCTCATATTTAACATCCTTCTGAATTTCAGATGAGGCAGTCCTCTCACTAACCACTTTTCATAAAAGAGTTCCTTGAGTTGATGTTCAAGGGTGAGAGCTTCTAATTCCATAGCTAAACTATTGTCAGATGAAGCTTTACAGTAGAAACCATTGACTTCACCTTTTCAGAGTTTCCAGTCTAGCCACAAGCATTTCCTTTCCTTACTCTAAGAAGAGCAAGCTACTCAATCTTCCTGCTTCAGATGAGACACTAATCCTTCATTGAATTGACATTTTATCCTTTGATAAAGAACTGTCTGATAAGAGGATTTGTGCCTTGATTCTCCAGCAAGGAATTTGCTTCAACTTCATTATGACATCCCTTTATCTGTATAGCTTGTCCCGTAATGAAAACCTTTGTTGTCATCTTCAAAGAATATTGATGAAACAGCTTTTGTCAATCACATTTGATTGCAAGGCTCTTTCTTTGATCATATGCCTTGAGTATGAATTACCAAGAATATATATGAATCAATTAACCTGTTATGTCCTGCACTCACAAATGGATTAACAGTTCTTGGTACCCAACTTATCAGTTTGGGTCCAGTTGGATTAGAGATTTTATTATAAACGGAGATAACAACAGCTGCAACCTTATCATGCTAATTCTTATCTTTGACTGACCATTTTCTCCATTTTAATACCCTTGACAAATTTGTCTCTAGGCTAGGGGAAAAATGATTCCAACCTTACATAAGGAGGACTAGCAGTCTTTGCCCTAATGTAATCCTAATCATGCTTTCTACAATTAATGCAAGTACTAAGAGATGCATTCATGGTATTGAAATAAGCAAGCATTGTATTAAGAATACATGACATTCATTCAGAAACATGACACATAAGAATTAAGCAATATAGGCATGATATGGAACAAACAGAATTAACAAATAAATCACTAATTCTATCTAGTCCAATCCTGTTGATGTATCTCATCTAGCTATCTCAATCCAATTATAACTAACACATCTTAACAAACAATTCAGATCAAATGAATAAATCACAATGTAATAGGTTACAGGAGATAAGCATAAACAAAGGTCTTATATGCTGGAAAAATATATACCTCGCTAAAGCAATTAATCATGTTCAACAAATATTCAAACGTATATTTAAGATCATCTAAAGTAACATGCACAAATTAAACATCAATCCCAGTTACCAGAAAAATAATCTAGTAAACTAGTTCAGCATTATCTATGTGTGATGCTATCATGCTTGTGCGAGTGTTAAACATTTAAACACTATGATCTTATCATGCAATGAATATTGAGAGCAAAGTATTACAGTGGTTCAAGAATTTGAAACCTGAGATATGTGAGTTAGATCATCTTCAGAGATTGCTATGAAAGCAAGATATTCATTATTCTCATCATCTGATCCATCCCAACTTTTTCCCGTGCACTATAAGTTTTGACTGGCTACTTTCCTAAGAAAACATTCCACCTTTGTCTCAACTCTTCAACTGAATCCCTACTCATCCTTGTTTGTCAAGCTTCTTGTTCTGTTATAGTAAAACCCCTGATAGTTACATGACACATATTGCTTGTCAAACATGTAGCTATCAAATCTTGTTTATGTCCTATTCTCAGTCTTGTAATCACCCCTTGAACTGAATCTGTAAGAATCTCTGCTTCAGAATAGATAGGCTTGATCGTTGGATATATCTTATATATTCCTTGTGAATCTGATGTGACTAAACTTCCCTAACATGTGAAATATTGCCCTGACATCCAGTCCCTCAAGTACTTCTACCCGAGCTTCTTCTGATTCAGCTATCAGTAACTCTAACATTCTGTCCTGAGGTTCCAACTTTAATGCATGTAACTGAGATATTTGTATGTCCCCACTATTCTCTCTGACCTCCAAAATTCCTGCCTGTATGATCTCATTGATTCCAGGATAAATATAGCATTGGTACAAACCATTGTATGACTGTATAATCTGGAATCATAGAGTTGTCTTAAGATCTTCGAGAAAAATTGTACCCGTAGAAATTTCATTCATTTCCTGCGTCTGAAAATCCAGTGGTATCCTATGGAGTAAGCCTTTGAGGAAGATCCACAATTTTCGTCCGTAGGTCTTGAAATCAGTTCCATTGGAGTAAGAAAACCATTTCTTATAATTTCCGTGTTCGGGAATTTTTCGTCTGAATAGCACATGGTCTTCGTTTTCTTCAAAAAATTAAAATCCACTTTAAAAGTCCGGAGGAATCCTGAGTCTATCAATCCTTGAGTACCCTTATATTTAATATTTAAGAAAAATTAAATTTCCAATATTTTTAATTTTCTTAGAAAATAAGTTTATCAAAAATAAATATTTATGTAAAATCTAATTTTCAAGAATTTCGAATTTTCTTAAAAAATAAATAAAACGTAAATTATTATTTAAGAAAAAATTAAATTTAAGAATTTTAAATTTTTATGGAAAAGTAAATTAATCAAAAATAATTATTTAAAGGGGTTACAAAAATTAAGTGTTGAATGGCGACTCAGAATTTCTACAGCTAAGTACAGATCGCCACAGAGTCTTTGACTTCAAAATTCTTTTACTTCTATGGCGATTGTTCTATTGTGATTAAGAGGAAACAGAAGGAATATCCAAGAGGTTGTCTGCGCGTTCAGTCCAGGAGCTTCGTGTCTGTTTTTTCAACGGTTGTGTTGCGATACAAGCGGCTGTGGCGATCTTCTTTGTGCGGCGACACACAAACAAAAAAAACATGAAGTCGCGCGTTTATTCCAATCGCGGGGATGCCCAGCTGTAGCTGTTTCTATCCCGCGCGTGCATGACTCCTGCGCGGTCGACACTGTCCTTCCCAGGCGCGTGTGGTGTGACATTTGTTGCCCAAAGTGATGTTTGAATCTGCCAAAACAAATGATCCAAAAACAATACTTTGTTTTGTTTGAAAAATGGCAGCCCTCTCTGGAAACTAATATGGCAACTAACAAATAAATTGGCAGCTATAAATCAAAAAATAAATAAATTCAAATTAAAAATTTTTATTTACTAAAATTTAAGTAGTAAATTAATTTAGCTAAATTTATAAAATAAATTTTCTAAATAAAATTTACAAAATAAATTTATGTAAATGAAAAATTAATAAAATAAATGATTTTTAAGGATCCTGATTTGTATATCAATCAGTATGCTCTGATACCAATTGTTAGGTCCCAAATTATCGTAGAAGGGGGGGGTTGAATACGATAATCAATAAATTAAAAATTATTTTGAATCTTTAGCGGATAAAATATTTAGTGCTCGGTTAGTGGTTTCGTGTTCTTGAGAGGAATAATGTTTGGAACGATAAAAACAAGGAACACAAGATATTAGGGGAAATATATATTCGTATATAAATCCTCGAGGGTGTTGCTACACTCCGGTAAATAAATTAATCGGCTACAATCTATGAACAACAAAGTTCCTAGCTTCTACAAAGATTTACAAATCAAATCCTATACAATAATCTAGATTTTCTTTGTACTGGGATTTAATTACCGGGTAACGATTATAATGCCCCTATAAATATACAAGAGTTAAATCGGGCATTATAACGTTACTCCAGTGATAAGTTAAACGGATATTCAAGGTGCCAGAGTTTCTCTATAAATCTCCGCTTACTGTTTTATCAACTCTCCTTTTTGTTGGAGAAGAAGATAAACATAATTGTTTTGATCTGCTGCTGTATAGGCTTTTTATCCAATAAAATGTGTGGCTGAGGATTGAGTACTTCTGTGGCGACCAAACCTTTCTGTGGCGACCAAGGGGTGCAGGAGTTGATTTGTGTGGCGACAACTATACTATTAGTACATACAAAATTAATTACTATTATTCTAACGCCCTTGTGGCAACCACAGGGGTTACTAGTATATTATATAAAACACAACACAAACTGTGTGGCGACAGGTATAAACCAATACATGCAAATGTACTTGGTTAACCAAAATCCAACTTTACTTTTTCATTTTCTTTTTCATTTACTTTCTTTTTCTTTTTTGTTTTTGTTTTTCCTTTTTCTATTATCTTTTCTTTTTATTTTTGTTTTCTTTTTCTTTTTTTTTAATTAAGTTCATATTATTTAAATTAAATTTATAAAATAAATTTTCTAAATAAAATTTACAAAATAAATTTATGTAAATGAAAAATTAATAAAATAAATTATTTTTAAGGATCATAATTTGTATATCAATCAGTCTGCTCTGAAGAAGTATGAGGGTTTCATGGCAAAGCCAAAAGAAGGAATTACTGAAGTTTTTGAAAGTTTTAACATATTGATAAATGACTTGCAACTTCATGATAATTATTATGAAGCCGAGGAGGTGAACCTAAAGTTCTTGCTAGCTCTTCCTGACCATCTTGAACAAAAAAATATTAGCTATTAGAGAAGGAAGAGACTTGAGCAGAATGATACTGGAAGTGTTGTATGGGATCTCGAAAACTTATGAGCTTAAAATGTTGCAAATAAAATCATTAAAGGCAAACCAAGGACATGTGGTTAATGGTTCTAGTGCCTTGGATTTTAATGATAGTGAAGCAAGTGAAGATGAATAAGATGCTCAAGCTCCGGTCATTCATGTTGTGGAGCAAAAGAACAAAGGACCTCGGGAACAAGTTATTTTGGAGCTAGAGGAAGATGAATTCTACACCCTTGATGAGCTAGATGAAATAGACCAATCCATGGCTTACTTGGATATAGAATTTTCTAACACAAGGGTCAAAAAACCAAGGTTTTTCAAGAATAAGGGACAGAATTCCAACAGCAACAATTGGAAACCAAAAGCTCAAAATAACTCAACTAGCAAAGGTGGCTACAAAACTAGATCTGTTGACAAATCAAAGATAAGGTGCTTCAACTGTGATGAGTTGGATCACTTTGCTACTGAGTGCAGGAAGCCAAAAAAAGTGAAGAAGGATGAAGCCTATTTGGAATTAGAAATAAAGTATGAAGCTCTCTTGAATAAACAACGGGGAAAAGATTATATTGCTGAAGGAAAGAGTTGGGATAACACTGATGAAGATGATGAAAAAGAAGAATGTGGAAATTATGCTTTCATGGCTCTTGAGCATGGAGAATCATCCACTTCAAAAATCAGAGGTACCAACTCTAATCACTATTGATTTAGATGCAAATCAATATAAAGAAACTGTTGAAAAGATGAGTATAGAGATGTTTAGCTTGAGATTGAGAAGCAAGATTTGGAAATGCAGCTTGTTTAGCTTGAAACTGTCAAGCAAAAAAATGAATATTTGAAGAACAAATGAAATGTGCAAGTGAAATTGAAGTTGTGTGGAGGGAAAAGTTAGAAAAGAATGAAGTGAGATTGTAGTCATTTAAAAATACATCTCAGTTAGTTGGACAATACCATGAGAAGAACAAATCATGTGCTAATATAGCTATTGGTTTGGACTATGATGCCTTGAACAACAATAAGAAGAATGAAGGTGACAAAGGAAAAGCAATTGCAAATTAGGATGTCCCAGCTATGCTGAGAAAAGTTGATACACCTTTGTTCATGGAATGTGAAGACAATTTTAGTGAAGAAGAGTTGGTCATCAAGCAAGAGCTTGCAGATGAAAACAATGAGAAGAAATGCACATAAACAACTCCAACTCCTAAAACTGAAAAGAAGCCCATGGTAGATCAAGTTTCTAAGAAGCCAATCAAGGAAATCAAGACTGAGAATGTAGAAAAGAAGAAGAACAACAAGAATGGGAAAATTGGAGTGAACAAGAGCAATAACTTTGCATTTGTTGCAGATGCTCCCTGGAAACAATGTCAGAAGTGTGGCTCTACAAATCACCTAACTTACCTTTGCAAAAAGGTTGTTAGTAAGCCAATATTGGGAGCCTGCAAATACAATAAAGCAAAGGTTGAAGATCCATATTCCTTTTGTGATAAATTTGATTGCATTCCTTGCAATATGAAAGTAATGACAAGCTGTCAAAGACTGTGAGTAAATCTCAAGGATGCTAGATTTGAGTCTACAGTTAAGAAGGAAACTGTAAAGCAAAATTTGAACACTATTCTTTCTGAATCATCAAATTTTACTTCTACTAATTATGTTAACAAGAAGAAAGTACCCAACACTGCTTGGGTAGCTAAATACACTTAATCATCATTGTGTGCGGAGCAAAGAGAAGAAGGTCATATGGATCATAGATGGTGGATGTTCCAGGCATATGACATGTGATAAAGCCCTGTTATCACAATTCGAGGAGATGGTTGGCTCATTGGTAACTTTTGGAGACAATAACAAAGGATTTACAATGGGATATGGCAATTTAGTTTCTGGAAATGTTATCATTGAAGATGTAACACTGTAACACCCCCAAATCCGGGGTCGGGGATCCGGGTTGTCACGAGTTCCATTTCCCTTAATAACAACCAATCTTAATAAATAATCAACTACTATGTACTGTGACCCCACAATAAACACACACGCCACAAGTTATAGTCTCAGAGATGAATATCCAAAAATAACACGAGTCATTTTATTCCACAATTATATGCCATTACACCTTAAAAGGGTTTCTGAATAATTTACATTTCTTTGCCATTATTACAATTCATAAATATACATAAATCTGGTTCATCAATAGTTGAAAACCTAGCCTATTGGTAGCTCCTACCTCAGCTACGGCGGCATCAATGCTTCCAGAAGACTGCGGAATGGTTTCGAACTGCTTGCGAATCGGGAGCTTGGTCCTGTTCATCTTTTCTATCTGTTGTTGTGTGATGAAAGAAGAAAGCAAGGGTGAGCAGCAAGCCCACCAAAATAATATGTATAATGATTAACAATATATGAGCCTTCTCATAGTACTCATGAAAGTCTTGGTCAAAAGAAATGAACCAAGTTTGATATCTTAATGCGATGAAGTCGCAAAATATTCAGTATATATACATATATACTTTTCAAAATCTAGGAAGTCCTCTTCCATGCATAATATACACAGAGTTCCAGTTTATAACTGTATAAAACTATCGTTGCAAGGTGATCTCATATATCTAACCTTGTCTCAACGTTTTTCTGAAAATCTTTGATATGTATAAGATAATCATTTACTAGATATAAGTTTAAAAGATGAAGTTACAAGATACTCCAATATACTTATATATTTTCCGAATATTACTTGAACTACCACCGTTCAAGTTATAATTAGTTTCAAAAGTTCATCACATAGATGAGACTACAAGACAAGATTTGAATATATTCAATCTTTGAAATATCATTATAAATAATGAAGTTACGAGATACTTCATTAAGTTCCGATATATATATATACACCTCTATATATATACATTTCATAGACTCCTTGAAAACCTCTGTTATGAAAATTATAAACAGAGTTACAATATCCAATGAATTTGGAAAGGAGAAAACCTTGGCATAAACCTGATATCTTGCTGATCAGGAAAAGATACCAATAAGTAACCTTTTCTACTAGTAGATGGACGAATTCCCCACTGGTCATCACCCTGGCCGCAATAGGACCTTATGCTGGACTGCCACTCAGCCACTTACGCATTTGATGGACTCCCACTGAGCCACTTACACTTTCATGGACGCCCACTGAGCCCATGTTGCTTATGCCGACTCAAATAGATGAACTTACTTCCCGAACGATGGGCAAGTAATCAAGATGTTTTCTTAAAACAGCAACCTCGTTGCGAATGTAAAATACACCACTGAGCCGGATCCCTCAGGTTTTGAACGAGTATTTAAATCCCCTTTAAAAGGAAGATCTTAAATATAAAAATGAGTTTTGGGATCCGCTCTAACTTTTAAAAATCATTTTGAAGACTCGAAAACACTTTAAAGAGTGTTTGGAGTAATGCTGATTTAATAAAGTAAATCAGTCCCGATATATTAGAAAATATCTGAATATTATTATTTAAATAATATTCCCATAAGGATAATCTTTATAAAAATAATTGAAGTAGAAGTTTTAAAACTCATACTTGAAATGAATAATAAATCACCAAAGATATACTTATACGCAAGTACGATCTTTATTTGAATAATCGAAAATAAGTTTGATTATCGAAACATTATTCTTTTATAAAATAAAGAATATTATTTAATAATTAAGCGGAGTCATAAGTCCTCGAATGAATATTCAAGACAATATTCATTAAATAAAATCAACCGAGTCATAAGTCCTCGAATGAATATTCAAAATAATATTCATTATATAAAATAAACCGAGTCATAATTCCTCGAATGAATATTCAAAATAATATTCATTAAATAGAATAAACGGAGTCATAAGTCCTCGAATGAATATTCAAAATAATATTCATTAAATAGAATAAACGGAGTCATAAGTCCTCAAATGAATATTCAAAATAATATTCATTAAATAGAATAAACCGAGTCATAATTCCTCGAATAAATTTTCAAAATAATATTCATTAAATAGAATAAACGGAGTCATAAGTCCTCGAATGAATATTCAAAATAATATTCATTAAATAGAATAAATCGAGTCATAATTCCTCGAATAAATATTCAAAATAATATTCATTAAATAGAATAAACGGAGTCATAAGTCCTCAAATGAATATTCAAAATAATATTCATTAAATAGAATAAACGGAGTCATAAGTCCTCGAATGAATATTCAAAATAATATTCATTAAATAGAATAAACGGAGTCATAAGTCCTCGAATGAATATTCAAATAATATTCATTATTTAAGATAAAGTTATCGAATAAACCTTATTCGATTACTAGTTTTGAAAACTATATCAATATATATATATAATTATATATATATATATAATATACTCGGAAACATCGACTCCCGGTTTTAGAAAATGTTCACCTTTGGGTCCCCTATACTAAGGGTATACGCAACTACTGCTTATCTCTAGCATAGGTATTATGCAACTTATAAGCAATTGAATCAACGGATATATATCAAGATTAGGAAACAGATATGCATATATACCATATCAGCATGCTCCAATATATCACAAAATTTGCTAATAACAATCATGCACTTATCACAAGATAATGCATATACATATATTTACATCACAACAACAGTATAACGGGTAGAAAACTTGCCTGAGTGCTCCCGGATAGACTTAAGCTTAGAGTGGGTCTGATAACCTATGAACAACAACATAAGTCGGAATTAAACCCCGGTCGCTTAAGAAACTAGACTTAAACCATTTAGAGTCCTATGCTCGCTTTCGCGCTTAATGATTTACTTAAGTCGCTCGAGTACCCTCGGCTCCACCATTTTTAATAAATTAACCATTACGAGTTTTAAGGCGATTCTTTCGCGAGTGCCTTACCAACTGCCTAATCCACTTTACATAATTGTTTCATACTCCAATTAGTCCTTTTGGGTCTTTAACCTAGGTTTCAAAGTAAGGCAAGGGGTAATGGTTCGGTCGCGAAACGCCATTACTTAAAACGGTCGTTTCTCCTAAACCGTACATCGGAATCAAACGAACTACATATCAAAACGAAGCTCGTAACATGAACAATCTAATCATGGCAATGGTCAAAACCTAGCAGTGAGTTCATGGGTCCTAATGTTAAGAACAAAAACAGCCTAAAGTAAATCGGACATTACGACGGCTATGTTTACGCGATTTCCCAAAATTTTTCCAACCAATTCAACACCAAACCATCACCAATCAATCCCAATACAACCATATGACCATATCTCTCATCAACCACTTTAAACCATTTAAACCAAGCTCAAATCATACCATGAATCATCAAGAATAACTAGTGCTACTTTTTAACTCCAAAATCAACAAAAGCACTTAACCACTAAGATCTCAACATGACAAAACAACTACTACACTTAATCTATCATTCCATCATCATAATCATTTATATCAAACAATCTTAATACTAAGATCATGAAGAGCTATACCTTCCTTGAAGCTTTTAATCAATGAAAGATCCTTGGAATGTCCATGGAAGCCTTAATATATGCTTAAGCTACCTTGACCTTGCAAATAAAATCAAGAATCAAAAATTTGTTCTTGAAAGTTACTATTCACCCTAAACTAAAATGATTTGTTTGAGATAGAAAACCTTTGATTCAAGCACTCAAACTACTTGCTCTTCTTAGTTATGAAATATAGGATCCAAAGAAACAAATCTTATAATTTTCCATGGAGTATAGCTTGTGTTTTGAATTTCTAATTCACCATTTTGGTGAAAAATTCGAAATGAAGAAGATGAAAAGGGGGGGAGAGAAGCTTGCTTTGTTTTATTGATCTTTGTGCATAAAAGGCTTGGTTGATATCCTTTTGTTTTGTTAATTACCTTTCAACCATGGTAAAATTTGTGTGGCTTGAAATCAACCAACAATACCTTCCCTTTGGTCATGCTTATGTCATCCTCCTATGTCATCTTCCCACACTTGTCATCTTCTTGTTGGTGTGGTGACATCATCATCACTAACCTCTTTGATTAGCTCTTAATTACTTGGCTAATGACCGCTGATCTGTTATACGGTTCGCTTAACTTTCGTTCTCGTTTATCGTTTGAGGGATCATACCCGGGATCTTATTACTTGGATTCCCTTAACCTTTCTCAATACATTATATTCCTTTTATGATCCTCTCTTATAATCCTTGAATTTAAATTCTTTTAATCATGTTACCTTATACTCAATTCTTTCGGTATCTGGTGGATTTTCGGGAAAAATCAAAGTGTTCGGAATTGGATTCTGACGATCTTTACATACACTTATATACCATATAGAGTACTAATAAAATCTCAGAATATCCATAACAGAACCCCTACATAGTGTGGCATGAAAATTTTTCTCATTCAGCATAATCTGCAAAATCACTATTCATAAGGGTTTCAAAAATTTCCAAAAATTGGGGTTATTACAGTCTCCCCTCCTTAAAAGGATTCCGTCCCGGAATCAGATTGAAAATGAATAGGGATACTCTCTTAGCATTGCACTTTCTAACTCTCGTGTAAATTTTCCCATATTGTGGTCCTACCACCAAACTCTGCCTATTTTGATAACCCTTCTCCTAAGCACTTGTTCCTTTTCACTCTATAACCCTTCCTGGTTGCTCCATATAGGTTACGTCGGGTTGCATGTCTATGCGCTCATATGCCCCTATTTATCTGGCATCCGAATTACACTTTCTTAACATAAATACGTGGAACACGTTATGAACTTGCTACAGGTTCGGGGGTAGGGCTAGCTCGTATGCTAACTTCCCAATATGTTTTAGTATATCCAAGGGTCCGACAAATTGTGGACTTAGCTTTCCTTTCTTTCCGAATCTCATCAATCCTTTCCAAGGGTTTCCAAGGGGATACCTTTAAAAACACTAGGTCCCCTACTTCCTATTCTTTGTCCTTTCATGTCAAATCAACATACTTCTTATGTCCATCTTGGGCTACTACCAGCCGTCCTCTGATTAGATCTATTATATCCTTGGTCCTTTGGACTACTGCGGGTCCGAGCATCTTGTGCTCTACAACTTCATTCTAACATAAGGGAGATCGACATTGTCTTCCCTCAAGGATCTCATAAGGCGATATCTCGATACCTGACATACAATCTATTGTCGTGAGAAAACTCAATCCGCATTATGTGACCATTTCAAATTCTTTCAAGTCTATTGCACAGACTCTCATCATAGCTTCTAGCATTATAGCTTTTGCTTCTCAATACCCATTCTTTTCCAGTCCGTAGTCATTACTATCTTCTGTTCCTAATATTATACTGGTTATACTTTTGCTCGTTAGCGTTCTATAACCTTTTAATAACCATGTCAACCTTAGTATCACGAATGTGTTTCCATTCCGAATACCACCACAACTTTACTACTCCTTTTTCAGCTGTTTCTATTTCCCAAAGTTTGATCAATCATATAGAAGTAAAGGAATTTGTTGAGAGATCACTATGATCATGAACACTTGTTATATCGCATAGTTAGTATAGAAGGTGGCTAGCCTTTAGTACTTGACAAGCAATTAAATAACATGTGGTATCCTACTAGGCTTCTATCACACAGATAGATAGTCATTCGGCAATACATCCCCCTCTGGAAGGGTTATTCTTCTCATCTTACATGAAATGAAAAGAAGAGAAAAGAACGAACTGAAGAGAATTGTATATACGAAAAAAAAATTTATTGCCATAAAATATCTGGCTTGGAATCTACCTCTGAACTATAGAGGTTTGTCATAGGAGAACAAAACATATATGTATTTATATCAACATCAAGTATTATAGCATCGTATTTCACATGCCTAAATATTTTTGCTATTTCGTCCATCATTCTATGGACCCATGCTCTTCCTCGAGCTTATACACAATCACCTTTGAAATTCCCTCGATATCGAAAATCGAATCTGGGATCTCATTCTAGACATCATCGTTACTAGAATTCTATGCTTGTACCGCAACCTTCCTCATATAGTAATACGACTCTCTTTTCATAAGAGGGAATAAATATTCAATAGGTAGATACTCTACTTAATTAGTCTATCAATGATAACTTATACACTACCACGACCCGATTAGTGGTACTCAATCTCAACATCCATTCCAATACAACTCTCACGGTTGTAATCAGCTCATTACTCGCAGAATCATTGTTGCATTACTATGGTCCACCACTGACCTACTGTCGTCATTCACTTTCCATGAAATCTTAATATCTAACCATACGGAGTCCATACATGTCGTATAGAATACTTCTAAGGAGTTAACATAATCACCAATCATAATTCATGAAGAACACTCCAAACTCTGACGTACTTTCATGACATGAAGTAGATAAAATTGCAGAAGAGTTTCAGTCAAAGCAACGATAGCAGGTTAATACCATTCTTAATCGTATGCCTTAAATAGAAGACTTAACTCAAGGGTTCGTCTAGTCCTTTTTGAAACATGGTCCTGGCTTATCTCAAGATAGTATCTTCTGAGATAGATAGCCCGCTCATGGCGATTACACGAATTAAACCTTTACCAACTACTATTACGGTTGTGTATTGCACAGTCATCAGAAGAAATGTCAATCTTCCAAACCATAATACAACCTTCTTAGCTTTAACCAGCATCACTGTATTCCTTTGGCACAAGCACCTATAATTATCCTCTTACCTTTAAAGTGTCGGCCACCTCTTTGGCCTTTCCTGATAGTAAAATTTCCTTACAGTCAATGTCATTTTAACCACCTCCAAATAAATTTTCTACCTCATTTCAATCACAGTTTATGTGAAAATGTTTTCCTTAAAATCTGATGAGTAAAAAAAATATCACCATTTTTCCATAAGTTATTGCCTCAGTCTTTAGAGGTTAATCACTGTCACGACTGACTCTCAATCATACTTAGAACATCTTTTATCCTAAGTCCTAATTGCCCTGAACAATTTCGACCATTACTGGTTCGATCCATACTTTCTCGTGGTTTAACACGTGCCCCACTTGGCATCATTATAATTACGTCATATTTCCTTTATCAACATTTCTATTCTTGAGAATTTTGAATATTACCTTTCTTTCTTGTAAAACCTCTTAGGTTATTTTTGAATCGTTCCTCCTGTATTCCCTAGATACAGGGCATATCAAGATACCGTTTTTAATACCAGAATCATTATCTATATACTTCTGAAAAATTTCTCCACTGATTCTTAAAGGTTGTTATTACCTTAATCCTTTCCAATTCATACTGTCAAAACTCATACTATCCCTATTAAGGGTGAAATGCCAACCTTTATGCATTCCCCTAGGATTTATTTTAAGTTACTGATGTTTTATCCTTAATTCCACCTTTAAAAAGGTACATGCATCCTTCCATGGATAAATTAAGTCATATATCCCTGATAAGGGTGTCTTATTCAATTATTCCCACCTCGATAGTATATGCCGAATTTCACAATAACATCTGTATTCAAAATGAGGTCAATCAATATGGCCTCCAAAAGATAACAGCGGTTATCCGCTTTTATTGCCTAAATTGGGTAATGATAACAAGGGTGTTATGGAAGATATTGGTTGTGTTCAACGTGAACCTCTTCTTATTAATTCCTTATCTACTTTTGTTGTTTATTTCAACAGTCATCTCAATATTGGGATATCTTTCATACCTGGCGTCTCCCTTTCTGGGTATCAAGCCACCGGTCTTACACTTCACATTCTTGAAGGTCACTTCCTTCATCCAATTTTCCTAATTTCTTACTTCCTTTTCTCCTCAGTCTATCCGCGTCTCATTATTTATCCTTCGAATTATCTCAAGGTTTCCTCGAATCCTCCCAACTTACAGGGGATAAAATATATGTATCTCCTATGCCTTCAACCATCAATTTTAACTCATGGTGAATCACCCTCATCCTGACGAATGCATACTTTTCTATTTCTATTGCTACGAGTCTTTAGGGTTTCCTCATACCCAACTCCCTTATCATACCTCAAACTCTATTGCCTTTATATTCCTTTCCACTTCAGTTTCTTTTTATTTTCCTTTCTCTTATCATTATTTCATGAACCAACTCAACATAAGCATTGATTTCAAACATCCCGTCATTCTGGATTCATGTCCTCAGAACGAATCTTGATAACTTTTACAACTTAGATTCATAATTCATCATACTCGTCTGCCTTTGTTCTGGCTCTAAAGCTTTTACACTATCTCCATAACCTTGGGAAGTACTTTCCTAAAAAAAATTGACTGAACTTAAATTAGTTTATTATAATCTCTTGCTCCGTGCCTTCCTTGGCCTTTCACCAGCGGGTGGCCTCTCTCTTAGGAGGGTAAGTGACAAAACAGTCTTTTGTGATTCGTCAATCATTTACAATCTCAAATGATTCCTATATTTCCTTTAGCCAAGCTCTTGCCTCGACTGGGTCAACCTGTTCCTTGGAACTCTGAGAGCTTAGCGATTTAAAGGTCATGAAAGAATTTCCTACCACATTGTTTCCTCAAGGTGGTGGTTGGGGATAATAGTCTAAGTTCTTTTTAGACAGGTCCATGAATTGCCGTATAGGAGTACCGTCTCGGGTCTCCTTTCCTTACTCGACTTTCTGTTTCCTTAGTATGAAATGTTTCATCCTTCTCCCATACTTGTGGTTATTTTATACGTTAAAATCCTCATTTTCCACTTCATTATGTTATGGGTTCCTTCTATCTTGATGGCGACCTCCCTGACTATCACATTCAGGGTTTGCTCTAAATCTTATTCCTCAAACTAGCTTTCATCTAAGATTTCATCTTTAGGCTCTTGAACATTTGGAACCCAAATTCTGTAGGAATACCTCATTATTCCCTTATCATCTTTCTTTGTATTAATCTTTTATCTAATTGTTGGCTCTCTGCCTTCATTCATCACTTTTTCTGGCACAATATGTTCTTTTCCAATAATTCGGTCTGTATTGCAATCTCAAACAGCTTTTCGGTACCGGCTCCGGTTACCTTCACTTCTATTTCCATTTTCTCAAAATCTCTTATAAACTCTCCCAAAGACATTATCATCTTGAGTCTCTCCTTTTTACTAAGGGCATCAGCCACCACATTGGCTTTCCCCGAATGATGAAGAATCTCCCAATCATAATTCTTGATTAGCTCTAACCGCCTCCTCTGGCGTATGTTGAGCTCTTTCTATGGGAAAATATACTAGAGCACTTATGGCTTAGGTAAATCTCGCACTTCTCTCCATACAAGTAGTGCCTCCAATCTTTAGGGCAAAATTATTGCAATGAGCCCAAGCTCATAGGTGGGGATATCAAATTTTATATTCCCTTAATTTTCTTGACGCGTACGCGAGTACCTTGTTTTGCTGTATAAGAGCACCCTAATTCCTTATGCGAAGCGTCAATACAAACAACAAAATCTCCTTTTTCCATCCGGCAATGCCAACATAGGGGCCATCACCAATCTTTGCTTCAGTTCTTGAAAGCTGTTCTCGCATTTCTCTGTCCATTCGAACTTCTGAGTCTTACGAGTAAGTCGTGTTAAAGGGGATGCTATCTTTACAAACTTGAACGAACCTCCGGTAGTGACCAGCCAATCCTACCTCTGGTAATTCCCCTAACCATGGTCATCAATTCCTCAGTGGTCCTTTATTCATTATTGTCAGGACCCTCCACGGGATTCTTCTCAGCGATAATCTCTTCTAGGACAACATCCTCAACCGCTACATCCTCAATATGAACATCATCCGGTCCCGTGTTAGGACGCTCTATTGGATCCACAATCTGATCTCCAATAACTAATGAAACATCATCGCGTTGTTGCTCCTCAACCTCAGGGTTCGGAATCCCGCTAATATATCCGATAACGAACTACGCTTCTATCATGATATTTATAAGGGTTCCCATAAGGGTTTTAACTGTCAGTACTACGTTAGGTAGCCCGACTATGAACTTGGCAAGAGTTCTTATTATCTTAGTGAACTTATTATCTTAACGTCACATCATCTCTGAGGATTATAACGCTTAGCTCTGATACCACTTCTGTAACACCCCCAAATCCGGGGTCGGGGATCCGGGTTGTCACGAGTTCCATTTCCCTTAATAACAACCAATCTTAATAAATAATCAACTACTATGTACTGTGACCCCACAATAAACACACACGCCACAAGTTATAGTCTCAGAGATGAATATCCAAAAATAACATGAGTCATTTTATTCCACAATTATATGCCATTACACCTTAAAAGGGTTTCTGAATAATTTACATTTCTCTGCCATTATTACAATTCATAAATATACATAAATCTGGTTCATCAATAGTTGAAAACCTAGCCTATTGGTAGCTCCTACCTCAGCTACGGCGGCATCAATGCTTCCAGAAGACTGCGGAATGGTTTCGAACCGCTTGCGAATCGGGAGCTTGGTCCTGTTCATCTTTTCTATCTGTTGTTGTGTGATGAAAGAAGAAAGCAAGGGTGAGCAGCAAGCCCACCAAAATAATATGTATAATGATTAACAATATATGAGCCTTCTCATAGTACTCATGAAAGTCTTGGTCAAAAGAAATGAACCAAGTTTGATATCTTAATGCGATGAAGTCGCAAAATATTCAGTATATATACATATATACTTTTCAAAATCTAGGAAGTCCTCTTCCATGCATAATATACACAGAGTTCCAGTTTATAACTGTATAAAACTATCGTTGCAAGGTGATCTCATATATCTAACCTTGTCTCAACGTTTTTCTGAAAATCTTTGATATGTATAAGATAATCATTTACTAGATATAAGTTTAAAAGATGAAGTTACAAGATACTCCAATATACTTATATCTTTTCCGAATATTACTTGAACTACCACCGTTCAAGTTATAATTAGTTTCAAAAGTTCATCACATAGATGAGACTACAAGACAAGATTTGAATATATTCAATCTTTGAAATATCATTATAAATAATGAAGTTACGAGATACTTCATTAAGTTCCGATATATATATATACACCTCTATATATATACATTTCATAGACTCCTTGAAAACCTCTGTTATGAAAATTATAAACAGAGTTACAATATCCAATGAATTTGGAAAGGAGAAAACCTTGGCATAAACCTGATATCTTGCTGATCAGGAAAAGATACCAATAAGTAACCTTTTCTACTAGTAGATGGACGAATTCCCCACTGGTCATCACCCTGGCCGCAATAGGACCTTATGCTGGACTGCCACTCAGCCACTTACGCATTTGATGGACTCCCACTGAGCCACTTACACTTTCATGGACGCCCATTGAGCCCATGTTGCTTATGCCGACTCAAATAGATGAACTTACTTCCCGAACGATGGGCAAGTAATCAAGATGTTTTCTCAAAACAGCAACCTCGTTGCGAATGTAAAATACACCACTGAGCCGGATCCCTCAGGTTTTGAACGAGTATTTAAATCCCCTTTAAAAGGAAGATCTTAAATATAAAAATGAGTTTTGGGATCCGCTCTAACTTTTAAAAATCATTTTGAAGACTCGAAAACACTTTAAAGAGTGTTTGGAGTAATGCTGATTTAATAAAGTAAATCAGTCCCGATATACTAGAAAAAATCTGAATATTATTATTTAAATAATATTCCCATAAGGATAATCTTTATAAAAATAATTGAAGTAGAAGTTTTAAAACTCATACTTGAAATGAATAATAAATCACCAAAGATATACTTATACGCAAGTACGATCTTTATTTGAATAATCGAAAATAAGTTTGATTATCGAAACATTATTCTTTAATAAAATAAAGAATATTATTTAATAATTAAGCGGAGTCATAAGTCCTCTAATGCATATTCAAGACAATATTCATTGAATAAAATCAACCGAGTCATAAGTCCTCGAATGAATATTCAAAATAATATTCATTATATAAAATAAACCGAGTCATAATTCCTCGAATGAATATTCAAAATAATATTCATTAAATAGAATAAACGGAGTCATAAGTCCTCGAATGAATATTCAAAATAATATTCATTAAATAGAATAAACGGAGTCATAAGTCCTCGAATGAATATTCAAAATAATATTCATTAAATAGAATAAACCGAGTCATAATTCCTCGAATAAATATTCAAAATAATATTCATTAAATAGAATAAACGGAGTCCTAAGTCCTCGAATGAATATTCAAAATAATATTCATTAAATAGAATAAATCGAGTCATAATTCCTCGAATAAATATTCAAAATAATATTCATTAAATAGAATAAACGGAGTCATTAGTCCTCGAATGAATATTCAAAATAATATTCATTAAATAGAATAAACGGAGTCATAAGTCCTCGAATGAATATTCAAAATAATATTCATTAAATAGAATAAACGGAGTCATAAGTCCTCGAATGAATATTCAAATAATATTCATTATTTAAGATAAAGTTATCGAATAAACCTTATTCGATTACTAGTTTTGAAAACTATATCAATATATATATATAATTATATATATATATATATAATATACTCGGAAACATCGACTCCCGGTTTTAGAAAATGTTCACCTTTGGGTCCCTATACTAAGGGTATACGCAACTACTGCTTATCTCTAGCATAGGTATTATGCAACTTATAAGCAATTGAATCAACGGATATATATCAAGATTAGGAAACAGATATGCATATATACCATATCAGCATGCTCCAATATATCACAAAATTTGCTAATAACAATCATGCACTTATCACAAGATAATGCATATACATATATTTACATCACAACAACAGTATAACGGGTAGAAAACTTGTCTGAGTGCTCCCGGATAGACTTAAGCTTAGAGTGGGTCTGATAACCTATGAACAACAACATAAGTCGGAATTAAACCCCGGTCGCTTAAGAAACTAGACTTAAACCATTTAGAGTCCTACGCTCGCTTTCGCGCTTAATGATTTACTTAAGTCGCTCGAGTACCCTCGGTTCCACCATTTTTAATAAATTAACCATTATGAGTTTTAAGGCGATTCTTTCGCGAGTGCCTTACCAACTGCCTAATCCACTTTACATAATTGTTTCATACTCCAATTAGTCCTTTTGGGTCTTTAACCTAGGTTTCAAAGTAAGGCAAGGGGTAATGGTTCGGTCGCGAAACGCCATTACTTAAAACGGTCGTTTCTCCTAAACCGTACATCGGAATCAAACGAACTACATATCAAAACGAAGCTCGTAACATGAACAATCTAATCATGGCAATGGTAAAAACCTAGCAGTGAGTTCATGGGTCCTAATGTTAAGAACAAAAACAGCCTAAAGTAAATCGGACATTACGACGGCTATGTTTACGCTATTTCCCAAAATTTTTCCAACCAATTCAACACCAAACCATCACCAATCAATCCCAATACAACCATATGACCATATCTCTCATCAACCACTTTAAACCATTTAAACCAAGCTCAAATCATACCATGAATCATCAAGAATAACTAGTGCTACTTTTTAACTCCAAAATCAACAAAAGCACTTAACCACTAAGATCTCAACATGACAAAACAACTACTACACTTAATCTATCATTCCATCATCATAATCATTTATATCAAACAATCTTAATACTAAGATCATGAAGAGCTATACCTTCCTTGAAGCTTTTAATCAATGAAAGATCCTTGGAATGTCCATGGAAGCCTTAATATATGCTTAAGCTACCTTGACCTTGCAAATAAAATCAAGAATCAAAAATTTGTTCTTGAAAGTTACTATTCACCCTAAACTAAAATGATTTGTTTGAGATAGAAAACCTTTGATTCAAGCACTCAAACTACTTGCTCTTCTTAGTTATGAAATATAGGATCCAAAGAAACAAACCTTATAATTTTCCATGGAGTATAGCTTGTGTTTTGAATTTCTAATTCACCATTTTGGTGAAAAATTCGAAATGAAGAAGATGAAAAGGGGGGGAGAGAAGCTTGCTTTGTTTTATTGATCTTTGTGCATAAAAGGCTTGGTTGATATCCTTTTGTTTTGTTAATTACCTTTCAACCATGGTAAAATTTGTGTGGCTTGAAATCAACCAACAATACCTTCCCTTTGGTCATGCTTATGTCATCCTCCTATGTCATCTTCCCACACTTGTCATCTTCTTGTTGGTGTGGTGACATCATCATCACTAACCTCTTTAATTAGCTCTTAATTACTATGCTAATGACCGCTGATCTGTTATATGGTTCGCTTAACTTTCGTTCTCGTTTATCGTTTGAGGGATCATACCCGGGATCTTATTACTTGGGTTCCCTTAACCTTTCTCAATACATTATATTCCTTTTATGATCCTCTCTTATAATCCTTGAATTTAAATTCTTTTAATCATGTTACCTTATACTCAATTCTTTCGGTATCTGGTGGATTTTCGGGAAAAATCAAAGTGTTCGGAATTGGATTCTGACGATCTTTACATACACTTATATACCATATAGAGTACTAATAAAATCTCAGAATATCCATAACAGAACCCCTACATAGTGTGGCATGAAAATTTTTCTCATTCAGCATAATCTGCAAAATCACTATTCATAAGGGTTTCAAAAATTTCCAAAAATTGGGGTTATTACAAACACTGGTAGCTGGACTTGAGGCGAATCTCCTGAGTGTCAGTCAATTCATAGATAAAGGATTCAAGGTCTCATTTGACAAATGAGAATGCTCAATTATCAACAAAAAGACTGGTGAAGTTTCTTTGAAAGGAGAAATAAAGGGAAACTTGTTTGTTACAGACTTATTCTCGATAAATAAGGATGGAATATGTTGCTTCAATACCAAGGCATCTATTGAGCAAAGTAAGTTGTGGCACAAAAAGCTCTCTCACCTGAATTATAAAGTTATCAATACCCTGGTGAAAAAGGAGTTAGTGAGAGATATGCCAAATCTGGAGTTTGCTCAAGATGAAGTTTGTGAGGCTTGTTAAAAAGGCAAAATGAAAAGGTCTAGTCACAAAAGCAAAGTTGTAAATTTTATAAGTGCACCTTTGCAACTTATTCCATGGACCTGTTTAGACCAGTTAATGTCTTGTCAATTTTAAGGAGGAAATGTGCACTTGTGATGGTGGATGACTACTCAAGGTACACATGGGTAGATTTTATGTATTCAAAGGATGAAACTCCACACATCATTATTGAACACCAAGAAAATTGAGAAGCAGGCTAAAGATCAGAATTGTGTGAAAAGATTGAGGAGTGACAATGACATAGAATTCTACAATCCTAACTGAATTATGCAAGGACAAGGGCATTGTTCAAGAGTTTTCAGCAGCAAGGACACCTCAACAAATGGGGTAGTTGAAAGAAAGAATGGAACTTTGGTTGAGGCTGCTAGAACAATGTTGCAAGATGCCAATTTGCCAACAAGTTTTTGGGAAGAAGCTGTAAACATTGCATGCTACACTCAAAAAAGATATCTCATTAACAAAAATCTTGGCAAATCACCCTACTCAATCTTATAAAGAAGGAAGCCTACTATGAAGCATCTGCATGTGTTTGGAAGCAAGTGTTATGTTCTAAAAGACAACTTTGAATATGTGGGAAAATTTGACTCTAAAGTCTTTGAAGCAATTTTTCTGGGATATTCATTGGAAAGAACTGCCTACAGGGTTTATATGCTTGAATAAAAGAAAATTATGAAAAGCACATATGTGACTTTTGATGATGATAAATGTCCAGGCTTGGAACATCTTGACGAAAATGAAGTTGAAGCCCTTAATTTGGCAATCTCAACATTGATAGTGATTTTGAAGATGAAGCTGAAGTCAACACAAGCAACAGAATGAATGAAGAGTCAACTGAGCAAGTGAATCATGAGAATGGAAGCTCATATCATACACCTGAATTTGATGGCACAAACTCAGGGTGAGAAAGAGGTGAAAGTTTTGCAAGTCATGCCAATGGTGAAGAAAATGTGCAGAAAATTCAAGTCAACAAACTCACACCAGAAAATGGGATAAAAGTCACATAAGAGAAGTAATTATTGGTGATCCAAATGCTGGAGTGAGGACTAGAAGCTCTACTTGATCCTTACTGGATATCTGCTATGCCAGAAGAGCTAAATCAGTTTGAAAGAAATAAAGTTTGGAAGTTGGTTCCTGCATCAAAGAATAGAAGTATAATTGGAACAAAGTAGGTGTATAGGAACAAAATGGATGAAAATGAAATTGTAACAAGAAATAAAGCAAGGTTGGTTGCAAAAGGCTACTCACAGGAAGAAGGAATTGATTATAATGAAACTTTTACTCCAGTTGCAAGACTAGAAGCAATAAGGATCTTTCTTCCATTTGCTGCACACTTAAACTTTAAAGTGTATCAAATGGATGTAAAGAGTGCATTCCTAAATGGCGAGTTGGAAGAAGAGGTTTTTGTGCAACAGCGACCTGGCTTTGAAGATCCAAAAATCCAGATTTTGTTTGCCAAATTCTCAAGGCTCTATGGATTAAAGCAAGCACCTAGAGCTTGGTATGACACACTATCAGAATTTTTGTTTAAACATGGATTCACTAGAGGGACAGTTAACAAGACTCTATTCTACAAGCAGCATGGTGGTGATATGATCCTAGTTCAAATATATGTGGATGATATCATTTTTGGTCATACTAATGAAAAACTATTTCCAAGATTCTCAAGACTCATACAGAGTAAATATGAAATGAGCATGATGGAATCTTTATCAGCCAAACCAAGTATGTTAAAGATTTATTGAAGAAGTTTGGAAGGTTGATTGTTTACCTGCATCAACACCTATGTCTACAGCTACAAAGTTGGATGAAGATAAGAAAGGAAAAAGTGTAGACATTTCAGGTTATTGAGGAAAAATTGGATCTTTGTTGTATTTGACTTCTAGTAGACCAGACATTATGTTTGCAATATGTATGTGTACAAGATTTCAAGCCAATCCAAAGGAATCACATTTGATGGTTGTGAAGAGAATTTTCAGATTCTTAAAGGGAACACCAAACTTGGGATTATGGTATCCTAAGGGAATTGGATTTGAAGATGTTGGATACATATATGTAGATTTTGCTGGATGCATGGTTAATAGAAAGAGCACTAGCAGAAGCTGTCAATTTCTTGGACAAAACTTGTATCCTAGTATAGTAAGAAATAACAATGTGTGTCAACTTCCACAGCTGAGGCTGAATACATAGCTGCTGGAAGTTGTTGTGCTCAAGTGCTTTGGATTAGAAATCAACTAATGGACTATGACCTAGTGTTACACAAAATTCCAATTATGTGTGACAATACTAGTGCTATATCTATTGTTGCTAATCCAGTAAATCATTCTTGAACAAAGCACATCGATGTAAGGTACCATTTTATTAGAGAATATGCTGTAAATGATATTATTGAGCTTATTTTTATTCCAACAGAAAAACAATTAGCTGATATTTTCACTAAACCTTGGGATGAATCAACTTTCACTAGACTTGTTGGTGAAATTGGAATGTTAAATTCTTCATCCTAAAGGCAAGAACTCAGTTAATATGTTGCAGCAGATTAATTTCTAATAAATCAAAATTAATTTGGTTTTATTGGAAATTAGCTGAAATATGATTTATAAATATTTCAGAATTCTCTGTATTTATTTTTCAAAATTCAACTTGGAATTTTTCAAAATCTAAGAAAACTGTTTAAATATTAATTCATATTTTTAATATGTAAAGTTAATATAAGACAGAATCAAAAGCAATAAAAGTATATAGAGAACCAAGTTCTCGATAAGTCTAATTGACTTCTCAACAAGTCATTTTGAGACTTCTCGATAAGTCATTTTCTTGACTTCTCGAAGGAATTCTCGACAAGCCTCATTATGACTTCTCGATAGGTCATTGTAGAGATCTTGATATATGTTAATTCATAGAGTTCTCTACAAGTATTCATTCTTAGACTTCTCGATAACTCAAAACTGAAATAATTTAATTCAATAAATTATTTAGATAAATACTTTTGATATAAAATCATTCTAATTTTATTTTGATTTATTCAAATAAAAATTGAAAAAAATTCAATCCATTAAGGACAAACTAGGTATTTATTTGACATCTCGATAAGTCACTATTTAGTTCTCGATAAGAGTCAGGAAAGTGACATATCGATATGTATCTATTCTCACATGTGACTTCTCGATAAGCAAATCCCAACCGTTTATTTCTACCTCTTGATAAGTCTCTTAAATTTTTCTAAAAATAACCAGACATCTCGACATAACCCCTCTTTATGCTTTCAAGATCTCAAGTGACCTAATTTTTACAAATCTTAATTGTTCTCTCTCATTTCGAACTCTTTATTCTTCAAATCTCTTACCCACTCAAATTCAAACACTTCAAATGGCATCAAACAATGTTAGAGTTGTTATCCTTAAGGATGGAACCAACTACCTGGATTTCACATATGCAAACCAAGCTCCTAACAGTTTCAAGAGCTTTGTCAAATTTCTTTCTGAGACATACTTTGCAGGTGCTCTAACTGTAAATTATATTATGTACCTGGATGTTCTCAATGATTTCTGGAACTCGGCTGTGGGTAGGACATTTGTGCATGAGAACCAAGCTGTATCCATGGTGGTTAACTGTTCAATCCAAGGCCAACATGTGGAATTTACTGAGAATGGTGTCAATTTGGCTTTGGGCATTCCTACTGACAACTTGGTGGGGGTGCCTACTCAACAAAAACTAGTTGAATTCATGGACTTCATCAATTATAGTGTAAGGATCAACCTTTCCAGCTTGAACAAGAAGCATATGAGGAGAGAATGGTCATTCATGTTTGATTCCATAGTGACAACTTTCACCTGCAGGAAGACAGGCTATGACAACATCTCAAGTATGGTCCAGAAGTTGGTATTCTCCATGGCTCACAACAGACACCTAAATGTGGGGCTCTTAATTACAGAGGAACTTAGCACAAGGCTCACAATGCCTTTGGCCACAAGAGGTAAGGAAATTTTCTTTCCTAGGTTTATAAAGTCTATTTTAAATCATAAGGTTCAAGACATTCATTTATTTAATGGTATAGATAGAACAAAGATAGACAATTATAAACAGGTGTCCAAAATTCTATTTGACTCACTTATTACAAAGAATAAGGTACCTGTAAGTTTTAGAATCACTCCATTTATGTTGGAGAGATTCAGGACTTACCCTTACCCTATGCCTGACATGAGGTCTACATTCACAACTAGTACAGTTATGACTCATGTACATGTGGAAGAACAAACATAGAAACATCAACATGGGTCTTCCCAAACCGAGACCCTTCCTTCTATACCATTAGAAGCTAGGAAACCAACCACTTCATCCTCTCAATGGGGTGGAGTGAGTAAAAAGAAGAGAAAGCAGGCATCCTTATCTGTTGTAAATGAAAGTGGTGAGGATCAAACACAACCAGAGTCTACCTTGGTCAAAAAGCCAAAGAAGGTAAAGCAAACTGAGCTGACCACTCAACTAGCTACCTTTGTATCCTCCCAAATGGATGCAATCGTAATAGAGGAATTAAAATGGACTCTAGAGGCATCCTTTCAATAGGGTGTCTCTATTGAACAAAGCACTCTCCCTAGTGCATCTTGTAAAGTGTCTACACTACAACTTAAACACATTCAAGTTTATAAAAGAAGGAATAAGGATGGCACGCACAATGAGAGCACATCATTTGAAGCTCCCTCATCTATTCAGGGGGGCTGCCAACACTCAATTCTCAAATCACTAATCTTGCCTCTCAAATTTCTTCTTCATATAATGAAACACTTGAATCCACTTCTCAAGTATTACCAAAATCAAGTGACACAGTTCAAGAGACTGTGCTCACCACCCAGTGCTCACCACCCAGTGATTGTGCTCACCACCCGGTAACCACATTTAGTTTGTGAGAGGCTACAAGCCGGGTAGACCTTGATGACACTAACAAAAACACATGGGTTTTATCTGTTTTTACTGGAGACCATGTGATAGTACCAAATGCACCTTCATGTTCAAATCAATCTTCACCGATTGAAAGGTTTGAGGGTAGGACTCCTGAGGGGGAGCTATCTAAATCCGGTCCAATTCAATTGGAGGTTCCTCATGTTGGGACAAATCCCCTCAAAACCCTAGTATTATGTTGAAGCGAGGTGTCCAATTGTCAATGATCCAACTATTGGGGAGACAAGTCACGCACATTCAAGTGCCAGTTCTTTGCAAGAAGAATAAGGGTTTGAGGCCATGGTACATGACATTAACCTGGTCAAATCCCCTCCAATTCCAATGTAGGTTCCCACTCTTGGTGAACAACACACTATCACAACCAAAGTTTATACTGTAAGTTCAACTGTGATTCCAATCACAGGGTTATCTTCCACCTCTCAACCCTCCACCTCAAACCAAACATACATCCCCTCTACATCCAACCCTACTCAACAACCTTCACACCTCATCTCACAGTGGCTGCAGGATGCTCAAACTCATCCAATCACCATGAATGATCTTCTTGTGTACCAACTCTCTGGTCTTGCAAATATTACCCAACAGCTACTCACAACTGACATGTCCAATCAGGACTATCAGGCTATCTTGTTGTCATACAAAACAGATGTTGAAGAACATTAATAGAAGATTGTCAATGAAGCTGGGTAAGATGAGAATTTGGATGCTTGGCTAGATAAGGATTTCAGTTTGGAAATGGATGAGGTTTTGGATAGCTTTAAATACAAGTATGTCACTATCCTAGAAAGCAATGCCAAGACTCTCAGTCCATAGGAAGTTTATGATGTTATTACAGAAGTCTACAAGGCACAGCTCAAAGCTTTTCATCTTATTGGTAAAGCACTACAACAAACTCTGAATAGTTATCAACACAAAATCAGGAGATTGGTCAAATACAAATTGGATGACCTTGTGCCAACTCAAGTAGAAATCAAAAACAAGTTCAATAGATTTGCTGACCGAATGGCCAGGTTTGATATGACCAGTATGGAGTATAGCATCAAGAACTTAAAGCAATCATTTTTGGCTCTTCATGAAGTTGTCCAAAATCTAATCAGAGACAACAATGACATAAGGGTCAAATTGGACGAACTTCATCAAGTCAGATATGAACCTCAACTCTTTTGATGGAGGGTAGGAATCTATTCAAGCCACATTTGGTGCTCCTCTCTCAACAAGCTCACAACAACCAATCTCCACCTCAACAAATCTCCAAATTCAGTCTCTTCAACAACAAGCCTCAAATCTTCAAGCCTCAAATGACTCACTCACAGCTCAGGTCACAGCTCTTATTACTTTAGTGCAGAGTCAACAAAATGACATAAGGACCCTAGTAAACTCCCACATACTTCTCCAAATGCATAATTTTGCCTCAAATCTTCAAGCCTCAAATGACTCACTCACAGCTCAGGTCACAACTCTTATTACTTTAGTGCAGAGTCAACAAAATGACATAAGGACCCTAGTAAACTCCCACAGACTTCTCCAAATGCAGAATTTTGTTTCTTTGGGAGCTATTATGAGTGCCTTGAATGTTCCACTACATGCTCTACATGAAGCTGTTAGACCAGAAATTTAAACTCCTCTAATTTTGCCTGCTACCAAGACTAGTGAGGAGATAGAAGCTATAATTTAACAATCTAAGAAAGCTGGAAAATCTACATCTCACTCTGGTCAAAGCTCTACACAAATAAAAATTTCTCAAGATGTTGGAAAAGACAAACTCCAAAAAGCTGCAGAAGGACCCTGTCAAGACAAGGAGTTCAATGAGCTATTAATGGTTCTAAGAGTCTCTCTTCACAATAACTATATCACTTACAAGAAAGCTTTGGCCAACTACATCAATTTTTTGAGAGTGGTGATTGTAAAGGTTGACAACTTTCTGGAGAAAAGGATAGTGGCCAATGTAAATGATTGTGGTTTGGATAGGTATCTACATGTGTCTCTCTCAAATCTTCAATCTATGAGAGTATTTGAGCTGGATGTAATAATTAATAGAGTTAATCTAGTCATTTCAGAGGACACTTAATTGCTTAATGGACTTGAGAAAGCTCAGAAAACTGCTTTTCCTGAAGCTTATCTTCATCCAAGCAAGGGAGGGGACTACATCTGTCCATAAACCAAAAATTGCAAGTATCTCACAATCCCCAAGAACTGTGTTAGGGGTAACTTAAGACTAAGCATGACATTGGAAAATGACCTAAAGAGAAAGAAGAACAAGACTGTTGAAGATGACGAAATGATCAGGATTTTGGGAAGTTACCTATAGAATGCAAAAAACCATGTTGCCAACTACTCAATTCAACAAAAGAGATGACAAAGATGATGATGAACAGAAGAATGATGAGCAAAAACTTCTGGCTCAAATCCAAGTCAATCTACCAAGGCAACTGGTAGAAAAGTAGAAGAAAAGAAGTAGGATGAAAAGAAAAAGGGATGAAAGGAAGAGGGGAGAAGATAGCAGAAGGAGGAGAAGGGGAGAAGAAGAAGGAACCAAGAAACATGTCCAACAAATCCAAATCTCACAAACTCAAACCACCAAGCCTAGCCAAATACTATCTCAATCAAACCTACCTCAAAAGCCAAAATACTTGTTTAAACAAACTGCAAACACCCTACTCAAGATACCAATCAGATCAAGCCATGTCACACTAAAGAAAATCATAAACCTACCTTGTTAGGTAATGAATAACTCACAAGGGGGGGGGGTGAATATGTTTTACTGTTTTTGGGAATTTCTTGAAAGTTAATGGTTGAACAAAGTAAATTAAATCTTGTAGAGAAAAGTGTACATGCAGAATTTAAACTTGCAGAAAGTAAAGAACACAAATCTTAAAAACTCACTTAATTTTATATTAAATTAAGACTGTTTTGCTACAAAATTTCTAAGCTCTTTGGGGGTTAAAGAGCTCAGCTTCTTCTTGAAACTTTTACAAGAAATCCGATCTAAATTATTACTCCTGACCAAGGACCAGTGTTAACTTTATAACTCGGTTAAGTGCTGGTTTACACAGTGGATAATAAAACATGCTATTAGCTTTTCTAAACTGTCACTTGTCATTTCTATTTATAGAAAAACAAATCTTCCATTTCTAGCTTAGCATATCTTTGGCATCCCCTGTTTACATTAATCTTCCTCTGTCAGTTAATCTTTGACATTGATCTTGCACACTCTTCAAGCTGCTTTTTGTAGACTTGTCAATCCAGCTGTTGGATTGTTTGTTGATTGTTTATCTTGGATATTGAACTGATCTGCAACCTTGTACTTTAAGACTGTACATCGAGATCTCCAGTTTAGGTATATAAAACACTTGACATCTCGATAAATATATTGGCTTATCGAGATCTCTAGAATTCCGTATTTAGATTGGCTTGTAGAGGTCTTCAGCTTGTCGAGATCTCTAGTCTTCACATCTACACTTTGACTTATCGATAAGTCTTAGTTCTCTAGTGGCTTCTTGACTTGTCGATATCTCATAGTTCCTTAGTCAAATTCACCTTGTCGATATTTCAGAGTTCTCTAGTGAATTTTGACTTATCGATATCTCTGAGTTCTCTAATGGAACTTGACTTATCGATAACTCAGAGTTCTCTACTGAATGTAGATTTATCGATAACTCTGAGTTCTCTAGTGAAGGAATGACTTGTCGATATCTCCAATCTTCAGTTCTTCAATTTGGCTTGTCGATATCTTTCTGAGTTCTCTAGTAGCTATCCTGACTTCTCGATAAGCCATTCTGGAGTTCTCGAATAACTTCTCTATAACATTAAATCTATGACTTGTAGAGATCTTGACTTAGAGTATTTTTCTATAAGCATATTTATTCAACTCCAAGCTTCTTCAAAATTCTTCAGAGGCATGATCTTCTTGATCTTCTTCCAGATAGAATCCTTAGGCTTGATAATGTTTCAGGAAAAAGACTCCAGTCCGCTTCTTTGCATTTTTATAGACTTTAAGTGTTACAAGTATAAAATACAAATTAAGATAACAATACAACTTACTTAGGATTGACAAGATGTCTTAGTCTTGTTAAAGTACATGCATGTCTTTTACAACAATCTCCCCCAATTTGTGAGAAGATTGTTTAACACAAATTCATGCCTGTTAACAAGACTAACCCCAAGTTTAAAATGATGGAAGACAAAATTAATACATAGAGCTTGATAGAATACAACTTGTACAACATAAGATTCACAAGGTTCAATGGTTACAAGATTTAGGTAAAGACAGTTTTAACATCTGCTTCTTTTCTAAGTTGATCCTTCAATTTGTCAAGAATTTCAAGTTCTTCTATGATAGGTGTTCCACTTAGAGCTTCTAAAAGTTTTTGTCTTGCTGCCTTAGAATAACTTTGGTCCAAAAACTCTATGCAGAACCTTGAGACTCCACCATCTCTAATATTTAGAAATCTCCCATCTTTAGAAATTCTGCTCATTCCTTTTGCTTTCAACTCTTCTGATATTTTTATGTACATGTCTATCTCTTCATCATGCCTCCTTCTTCTTTCTTCAGCTTCAGCCTTATCTCTTTTCTTTGTTTCCTCCCTTTCAATCAACCATTCAACTAGAGATGATATACATGCCCTTGTAGCAGTATCCTTGCCTTTCAATAAACTTAACACTCTCTTAATTTCTGTAGGGGCCAAATAGTCCATTAAGATTTTGTTAAGAAGAGTGAATGTGCCATCCTTAAAATAAATTATGACTTCTCTCAAGGATATAATCCAAACTCTAACAATTTCCTCAGCTAGATATTGGAAATGGTCTTCATCTGAGGTGCACCAATTTAGAGGTAGAAAGTCAGGTTCCTTAAAGCAATTACAGATGGATCTTTCAGTGACTTCCACTTTCTTTGCAGGCTTGACTTTCTTAGATTTTCTCCCAACAGATTTGAGCTTGAATTTTAGTGAAGGTTTGGCTAAAGGTAGGGTTGTCATTTTCTTGAAATTTGTGTGGCTTGAGATGATTGGAATTTTTAGGAAGGAGTTGGCAGTTTGTCTGTAAAAAAAATTTGGTTTAGATGTTTGGGAAGGTTTGATGTTCGAGAAAGTTAATGTTGTGGGTTGAGTTGAGATTTGAGATGGTTGTATTTGGATTTTTAGGGTTATTTGGGTTTCTGAATCATCATGAGGCTTTCTGCTCTTCCTCTCACCTCTTCTCTTCTTCTCATCATCTTTCTTGTCATCCTCCTTTTCTTTTCTCCACACTTGCTACCAGATGGCTTACTGGACTGATTCGGATTTGAGCCAGAAGGATTTTGATCACTCTTCTTCTGCTCATCTTCATCCAAGTCATCATTGTTGAACTAAGTTTTGGGCAAGTTGGCTTCTACATTTTCCAGATATCTCCTTAGTAGCTTTATCATTTCCATATCATCATTGTTCTTATTTTTCTTAGCTTTTAAGCTAGTTCCTAGGATCATGATAAGCTTCTTGTTGCTCATGACATATTGTTTGGGGATATTGAAATGTCTGAATTGTCTGGTGATTGGACATATGTATGCTATACCCTTGCTTGGTTATAACATTGCTTCAGGGAAGGCAGCTACATGAGCATCTCTCAGTGCAGTTAGTAGCCTGGTATCTTCACGAGTTATAGTTCTAACTTTGCTGATAAAGATGTCTAACTCAGATGCCCTCCTTGAGACAAGGCAATTGAGGGACACATGCATACATATGTCTGTCCCTGAGTCATTTGCATTAACCACTATCCTCTCTTCCAGAAAGTTGTCCTTATTGACCTTGATCACTCTTATGAAATTGATTATTTTGTCCAGGGCCTTTTTATATTTGAAGTGACTGTTGTTGAGAGAAGCTTTTAGGGCTTTAAGTAGTTCTTCAAACTCTCTGCTCAGACTAGGTCCTTCAGCGGACCTAATAAGTCTCTCCATGTTAAGATCAACTTCTTTAGATTTCGTTACAACCCCCTGGACTTTCTGTTGTTGAGATGACCTAGATCGTGTCAACCTAGTCTCTATCTCCCCCTCAGTCTTGTTGATAGGCATTAGAAGGGGAGTAGGAATTTCAGGCCTGACTTGTTCAGGTAGAGAAGGTAGTGGTATATTGAGTGTGCTCATGATGGCTCCTAAAGCTATAGAATTATGCATTTGAAGATGTTTATGGGAGTCCACCAGGGTTTGGATATCTGTTTGTTGACTCTTGACAAGAGATGCCAAAGCCTGAACTTGTGCAGTGAAAGAAGAGTTGGAGTCTTGCAATGCTGTGACTTGACCCTGTAGAGACTGAATTTGCAGATTTGTTGAAGTGGATCCAGGCTGATAAGAGCTGCTAGATATCCCAAAGTGTTCTTCTACAACCTCTTTGATCCCTTTCATCAACAAAGCTGAAGGCTTATATCTGCTCTGGTGAAGTTAATCCAGCTGGACCTTGGTCTCATTTGAGTGAGTAATTTGTTTCTGGATCACTTCATGGAGATTTGAGAAAGATTGTTTGAGGTTTTTGACTTCCTTTTCAATGGTGGCAAGATCCATCCTAGCCATTTGCTCAGTAAAATGCTTAAATTTCTTAGTGATCTGCTCTTGAGATGGTATGATCATGTCCATCTTCTCATTCACCAATTTTCTTATTCTATCTTCATGGCCAGTAAGCTTGATTTCAAGAGCTTTACCAAACAGATAAAATGCTTTGAGCTGAGATTTGTATACATCTGTAATGGCATCATAGACAGCTTCTGGACTCAAGTCTTTTGCATTGCTCCCCAGAATAGTAACATACTTTTCTCTGAATCTGGCCAGAACTTGATTTCATCTCCAGGGCAAAGTCATCAGACAGCCATGCATCCATATTCCCATCTGGATCAGCATCACTGACAATTTTCTCCTTTTGTTCCTCAACCTCTTCATTGTAAGCAAGCATGATAGCTTGATAGTCTTGGTTACTCAAGTCTGAAGTCAGAAGATGCTGTGAGATGTTGGCCAATCCAGAGATCTGCTCTACTAGTAGATCATCAACAATAGTTGGTTGAGAGGCAGATTCTTGCAGCCACTGAGAGAGTATGTGAGGTTGTTGAAGTTGTGAGGTGGATGCTTCATCGGAAACACCTGTGACTGGGGTCACAATTTGGCTCACAGATTGTTCTGTGGTTTTGACAGTGTGTTGTCCTCCACTTATAGTAGGAACCTCCAATTGAATTGGAGGGGATTTGACTGGGTTACCGTCATGTACATCAGCCTCAAACCCTTGCGTGTCTTGCAACTCATTGGCACTTAAATGTGCTATGCTTGCCTCCCCTATGACGGGATCATGGGCAATTATGCTCCTAGCTTTAACTGCAGATGCAATTTCTGCTAGAGTTGTGAGGGGAGCTGTCCCTACATGAGGAACCTCCAATTGAGTTGAGTAGATGAGGGAGCTTCAAGGAATGTGTCCTCACAGTGTGTGCTTTCCTTATTTCTCCTACCATATACTTGAATTGCTTCTTGTGCAGACTCACTCTTGGTTGTTTTTACAACTGCATCCTGTTGTGAGGATGTAGAGGAGGATAAAGTGGTCTGCTCAGTCTGTTTACTCCTTTTGGATCTTTTGACCAGAGGTATTTCTCTTTCAGCTCTCTCCTCACCACTTTCGGTTATCACAACTAGGTTTATCCTCTTTCTCTTTTTTTTTACTGACCTCACCCTTTCGAAAAGATGAGGTAGTTGGTTCCCTAGCTTCTAAAGGTTGCGAAAGAATGGTTGCAGCTTGGGAAGATCCCTGTTGGTGATCCTGTGTTTGTACTTCCACAGGTTCAGGAAGCATATTTGTGCTAGATTGTGCATTAGAACTCATGTCAGGCATATGATAAGGGTAAGTCCTAAACCTCTCCAACATAAATGGAGTGATTTTCAGACTTACATTGACCTTATTCTTTGTAGTAAGTGAGCCAAATATTATTTTGTACACTTGCTTACAATTACCTATTTTAGTACTATCTATACCATTCAGTAGGTGTATGTCAGCTACTTTATTATTTAAAGTGGACATAATAAATCTAGAAAAGAAAATTTCCTTACCTCTAGCTATCAGAGGCATAATCAGCCTGGTTACAAGTTCTTCCAGGATCAGCAGATCAACATTCAGGTGTCTGTTGTGGGCAATTGAATACACCAGCATTTGCACAACACTTGAGATGTTGTCATATCCTGTTTTTCTACAAGTAAAGGCCCTTACTACAGAGTCAAAGATGAAGGACCACTCCTTCCTTAGATTGGTTATGTTTAGGCTTGACAGGTTGATTCTCCCACCATAGTTGATGAAGTCCATGAACTCAGTCAGCTCATCAGGAGTTGGTACCTCCACCAGATTCTCAGTTGGCAACCCCAAAGCTCTGTTCATATCTTGGTCATTGATTCTATTAGTTGACCTCCAATTGTGCATGTCACCACCATAGATAGAGAGTTGCTATTTACATCAGTCCTCACTACAACTGTAGTCCAGAATTCATGCAGCACATCTAGATACAGTACTGGATTTGCAGTCAAGGCACCTACAAGATAGGATTCATCCAGCAGCTTCACAAACCCCTTGAAACTATCAGGGGCTTGGTTTGCATCAGTAAAAGCAAGATAGTTGGTTCCTTTCTCTGGGATAGATGTCCTTGTAACATTTTGAGCCATTGTTGATTGATGAGAATGAATGGGTAAGAAAAATTTCTGAGAAAGGATGAAAAACGAGAGAGAAATCGGTTTTGGAATGAAAGGTAGGTCACTATAGATCTCGAAAGTTGTAAGTAAGCGTATTTATCGAGAAGTCTGGGTATTTATAATAAAAGTAGATGACTTGTCGAGAACTAAAAAATAGACATTTGAAGTTAGTCTATCGAATAGTCATTTTGAGAAATAAAGTACATATCGAGAAGTCATTTTAAATTACTCTTTTAGAGAACTCAAACTTGATTTATCGAGATGTCAAATAAATACCCAGTTTTTCCAAAAAGTGGACTGAATTAATTCCAACTTTTATTTGAATAAATTTAAAATAAAATTAGAATGAATTTTCCAAAAGTATTTTACCAAAATAATTTAGTAATTTAAATTATCTCAGCTCTGAGTTATTGATAAGTCAAAAATTGTACTTGTAGAGAACTTTGTGAATAAACATTACTAGAGATCTCTACAAGGACTTATCGATAAGTCATTTTTAAGCCTATCGAGAAGTCAGTAAATTGACTTATCGAAGACTCACTCGAGAAGTCCTAAATGACTTGTCGAGAAGTCAATTTATACTTATCGAGAACTCAGTTATTTTTATACTTTTGGTTTTTGTAATTATGCCTTGTGTTAATTTTACATATTGAGAATGTAAATTAACAACTGAGTAGTTTTCTTAGAATTTGAAAAATTCCAAGTTAATTGAATTTGAAAAACAAATATGAAGAGATTTCTGAAATATTTATAATTCATATTTTAGTTAATTCCCAATTAAATCAAATTAATTTTTGATTTACTGGAGATTAATCTTTTGCAAAATAATAGCTGAGTTCTTGCCTTAGGATGAAGAATTAAGCAGTCCAATTTCACTTACAAATCTAGTGAAAGTTGTTTCATCCAAAGGTTTAGTAAAAATGTCAGCTAATTATTTTTCTGCTAGTACTAAAATGAGCTCTTGCTAAACCAGGATACAATTCTTTGAAATGGAAAAATTGACAGCTTCCACTGGAACTCTTTCTGTCAACCCTGCATCCAGCAAAATCTGCATCTGTGTAACTAGCAACTTCAGAATTGATTCCCTTGGTATACCATAATCCCAAGTTGATCTACCTTCCAGTATCTGAAGATCCTCTTTCCCCCCTGAGATTGTGCAATTAAATTCATGTTTATGAAATGAGCTTCCATTTTCATGATTTTTTTTGTTGAGTAGTTTCTTCATTTTCTTAGTCTGACAGACTTCACAAACTTCAATTTGAGCAAGCTCCATCTTAGGCATGTCTCTTACCAACTCCTTCTTGACAAGGTGTTAATTCCCTTAAAAATTAAGTGAGACAGATTTTTATACCAGAACTTGTTTATTTCTTCTGATACCTTGGTGTAAAAGCAACAAACACCATTCTTATTTATTAAGTCAAAATCTTCAACAAACAAGCTTCCTTTCATTTCTCTTTTCAGAGCAGCTTCACCATTTTTCCTGCTGATAATCAGTGAATTCTTCTTGTTGAGTAAGGCTTAAGACAATTGTCTGCATTATGCTAACTCTGAGAAGATTCACTTCCAGACCAACTACCAGTGCTACATCATCAAAGACAACATTTTCAGAAACAATCTTGCCATCTCCCATTGTGAATCCTTTGCTGTTGTCTCTAAAGGTCACCAAAGGGCCAGCTTCTCCCTTAAATTATGATAGCAGGGCTTTATCACTTGTCATATGCCTGGAACATCCACTGTCTATGATCCAGATGACTTTTTACACTACGCCCTGCATACAATGAGTCTTAAGTGTGTTTGGAAACCCAAGCAGTGTTGGGTAGTTTCTTCTTAGTAACTTGTTCAACAGAAGTAAAATGAGTTATTTTAGAGGAGATAGAATTCAGTGACTGTTGTGCACGTTTTCCTTCTAATGTGGGCTCATTCCTTGTTTCTTTAAGGTCCACTCTCAGTTTGTGGCAACTCTTCATTACTTTCAAGTTGCAAGGAATAAAATCAAACTTGTCACCGAATGAATAGGGATCATTTGAATTTGCTTCATTGTATTTGCAAGTTCCTTCAGTTGGCCTGCTAACAACCATTTTACAAAGGTGAGTTAGATGATTTGTAGAGCCACATTTTTCACACTTCTTTCTAGGAGCATCTGCAACATAAGCAAAATTATTGCTTTTATTTATCCCTATTTTCTCATTTTTATTTCTCCTTTTCTTTCTTGCATCTTCAGTTTTGGTTTCTTTAACAGGAGTCTTGGGACTTTGTTTGTTCATGAGCTTCTCTTCAGTATTGGAAAACTGAACTGATTCTTCAGTTTTCTTCTATTTATCTTCATTAGCAATTTCTTGCTTGACAATCAATAATTCTTCACTGAAGTTGACTTCACATGCTTTGAATATAGGTGCATTAACCTCTTTCAAAAAGGTTGGAGCATTTTTAGTTTTCTTTGCTTTCCCTTTGTTACCTACAGTCTCCTTTTTGTCATTCATGGCATCATAGTCAAAACCGATAGCAATGTTTGCACATGGCTTATTCTTCTCATGATACTGTCCGACGAGTTCAAATGCAATCCTGAAAGATTTCATCTTTACTTCATTCTTTTTCAGCTTCTCCTTGAGCATTGCTTCAATTTCATTTGCACACTTAAGCTTGTTCTTTAGGTAAGCATTTTCTTATTTTAAAGCTTCAAGCTCCACCAACAACAATTCAGTTTCTTGCTTCTCACTTTCAAGATTCTCATTTATCTTTGTTAATCTACTAACTTCTTCATTAGCAGCAACCATGCTTATGTGAATGTGAAACATTCATGTGCTCATCTTTTCAACAGTTTTCTTGTATTGATTCATATTTAAATCAATAGTGGTAAAAGTTGGTGTCTGTGATTTAGATGAGGATGATTCTTCTTGCTCCAGGGACATGAGTTCATAATTTCCAAATTCTTCATCTTCATCATTTTCAGAGTCATCCCAACTTTTACCCTCTGTAATATAAGCTTTACTTTGTTATTTCCTTAGAAGAGCTTCATATTTTGCTTCAAGTTCAAGATAAGCCTTGTCTTTCTTTGCTTTCTTGGGTTTCCTGCATTTTGTAGCAAAGTGGCCTTGTTCATCAAAATTAAAGCATCTTATATTAGATCTATCAACAGATCCAGTTTTGTAGCCATTCTTGCTATCAGAATTGTACTTCCCTTTTTCCTTCCAGCTGATATCTTTGTTGAAGAACTGTCCTTTATTCTTAAAGTATCTTGGATTCTTTACTCTAATATTAGAGAATTTCCTAGCTAACTAGGCCATTGTCTGATCTAGCTCATCCAGTTCTTCAAGAGTATAGAACTCATCCTTTTCCAATTCCAGAATGACTTGCTCCTGTGAATTATTTGTTCTTTGCTCACTTGTTGAGGCAACTGAAGTTTGAGATCTTGGTTCATCATCAGATGTTTGGCTTTCATTTACAATTAAAGCACTTGAACCATCCACAACATGTCCCTGACCAGATCTCAATGATTGCCTTTGAATCATCTCTAGTTCATATGTTTTGAGAATTCTATATAGAACTTCCAGAGTTATTATGCTCAAGTCTCTCCCTTCCCTGATTGCTGAGATTTTCTGTTCCAAATGATCAGAGAGAGTAAGCAAGAATTTCAAGTTCACTTCTTCAGCTTCATAATATTTGTCATGAAGTTGCAAGTCATTTATCAGCTTGTTAAACCTTTCAAACATTTCAGTAATACTTTCCTTTACCTTTGCCATAAAACCCTCATACTGTGAAATCAATATTCTTCTTTGATTTGACCTAACTTCCTCAGTTCCTTCATAGAGTATCTCAATATTTTCCCATATTTGCTTGACAGTGTCACAATTGACAATGTTGTTGTACATCACATTGTCAAGTGACTCAATCAATATTAATTGCAAGCTACTATCCAGGGAGATTTTCTCCTTTTTAGGGTCAGAATACTTCGAAGGATCTTTTGGAGCAAAATGAGTTGGGATAACCATGTCTCCGTCTGTAGATTCTTCAACTCTAACCATAAGAATGAAGGGTCCATTCTTGAGGATCTGAATGTAGAAAGAATTGGCCATCTTGATGAACAACATCATTTTCTTTTTCCAAAGAGTGTAGTTAGCTTTGTCAAAGGTAGAAATTTTGATGTTACTGATTTTCTGTGTATTCATTCTTCAAAGATCTTAAATCTGTTTTCTTTCAGATTTTGCTCTGATATCACTTGTTAGATAATGAATAACACAGAGGGGGTGGGGTGAATGTGTTTTACTGTTTTTGGGCTTTTCTTGAAAGTTAATGGTTGAACAAAGTAAATTAAATCTTGTAGAGAAAAGTGTTCATGTAGAATTTAAACTTGCAGAAAGTAAAGAACACAGATCTTCAAAACTCACTTAATTTTATATTAAAATTAAGACTGTTTTGCTACAAAATTTTTAAGCTCTTTGGGCATTAAAGAGCTCAGCTTCTTCTTGAGAGTTTTATAAGAAATCTGATCTAAATTGTTACTTCTGACCAAGGACCAGTGTTAACTTTATAACTCAGTTAATTGCTGGTTTACACAGTGAATAATAAAACATGCTATTAGCTTTTCTAAACTGTCACTTGTCATTTCTATTTATAGAAAAGCAGATCTTCCATTTCTGGCTTAGCATATCTTTGGCATCCCCTGTTTACTTTAATATTCCTCTGTCAGTTAATCTTTGTCATTGATCTTGCACACTCTTCAAGCTGCTTTTTGTAGACTTGTCAATCCAGCTGTTGGATTGTTTGTTGATTGTTTATCTTGGATATTGAACTGATCTGCAACCTTGTACTTTAAGACTGTATATCGAGATCTCCAGTTTAGGTATATAAAACACTTGACATCTCGATAAGTATATTGGCTTATCGAGATCTCTAGCATTCCATATTTAGATTGGCTTGTAGAGATCTTCAGCTTGTCGAGATCTCTAGTCTTCACATCTACACTTTGACTTATCGATAAGTCTTAGTTCTCTAGTGGCTTCTTGACTTGTCGATATCTCATAGTTCCTTAGTCAAATTCACCTTGTCGATATTTCAGAGTTCTCTAGTGAATTTTGACTTATCGATATCTCTGAGTTCTCTAATGGAACTTGACTTATCGATAACTCAGAGTTCTCTACTGAATGTAGACTTGTCGATAACTCTGAGTTCTCTAGTGAAGGAATGACTTGTCGATATCTCCAATCTTCAGTTCTTCAATTTGGCTTGTCGATATCTTCCTGAGTTCTCTAGTAGCTATCCTGACTTCTCGATAAGCCATTCTGGAGTTCTCGAATGACTTTTCTATAACATTAAATCTGTGACTTGTAGAGATCTTGACTTAGAGTATTTTTCTCCAAACAGATTTATTCAACTCCAAGCTTCTTCAAAATTCTTCTGAGGCATGATCTTCTTGATCTTCTTCCAGATAGAATCCTTAGGCTTGATACTGTTTCAGGAAAAAGACTCCAGTCTGCTCCTTTGCATTTTTACAGACTTTAAGTGTTACAAGTACAAAATACAAATTAAGATAACAATACAACTTACTTAGGATTGACAAGAAGTCTTAGTCTTGTTAAAGTACAGGCATGTCTTTTACAACATACCTTCATTCAAACTTCCAACCATAACTCACTTCAAGATTGTTGGAAGAAAACCAAAGAAAATGCAAGCTGGTGTCGGGGTCATCTGGAACTGTTTCAATCAAACTTACTTTCTGGCTCTAAACATGTGCATCATAGATGATGACTTTTTCCAATAACTATCTGAAAAAATTGTTAAAGTTTGTGTTGTATCTTTAGCAGAAATCATAATCTACTACATGGATATCACCTTCATTTTGCTTAGCAGGACAGTAATGGAAACTTTTTCAACCACAAAATTGAAGAGGGTAATTAGCTTGATGAAGGATAAGGATACAAGTACAAGAATGTGAAAGGCTGTGATGTCTGAAAGGTTGAGGGAAAGGGATGAAAGACATGCAAGATTGAAGGATGAAAAGGAGGAAAAGGATAGATTACATGCTAAGGAGATAGAGATGTTTGAGCATAGGTCAAATGAGCTCAAGGAAAGGGGGTTGAGTAGAATATTAAAGTATGGACATTTTCTGAACATACAAGTTGGCAGATTCTCTAGATTCAAAGTTGGTTACTTAAATGGTTACACATTAGATGAATGGCTCAAGCTAATAGAAGCTCTAAGAGGGACTGAAATAATAGAAGAACTCCATGTGCTAGTAAACCTAAAGGACCTCATTAGAAAACAATCAGGCCATAAGAAATTTACTTGATGGCTGTAATTATTGAATTTATGTAATCATCAAATGTATAAAGGTTGTATTGGTTAATCTTTCAGTTTTTATGTAATTATTTTTAACTTAGGGTTAGTCTTGTTATCAAGCATGAATTGGTTATAAGCAATCTTCTCACAAATTGGGGGAGATTGTTGTGCAAGACATGCCTGTATAATAAAAAGACTAAGTCACATTTACAACCCTGAGATTTAGTTGTATGATAGTCTAAATCTGTATTATGTATTGTATTTCTTGAGTCTGCAAAAGGTTAGAAGATTAGAATGGAGTATTTTTCTGTAAATAGTTTCAAGCCTAAGAATAAACTCTGGAAGAAGATCAAGTAAAGATCATGCCTCAGAGAAAAGATGTAGAAGTTTGGAGTTGAATAAATCTATTTTATGGAAAAATGTTCTAAGTCAAGATATCGACAAGTCACAGATCAAGTCATATCGAGAAGTCATTCGAGAACTTTAGAATGACTTATCGAGAAGTCCAAAATGGCTTATAGAGAAGTCTCAGAGATACCGACAAGTCAAATGAAGATGTAAAGATTGGAGATATCGACAAGTCATTTCTGCTTGTAAAGAACTCAGAGATATCGACAAGTTAAATGAAGATGAGAAGATTGGAGATATCGATAAGTCAATTTCTTATTAGAGATCTCAGAGATATTGATAAGTCAAAATGTATATAGAGATCTCAGAGATATCGACAAGTCATTTCTACATGTAGAGATCTAGAGACCTCGACAAGTCAAGTACACTTATAGAGATCTAGAGACCTCGACAAGTCAAGTACACTTATAGAGAACTCGGAGACCTCGACAAGTCAAATACACTTATAGAGAACTCAGAGATCTCGATAAGCCATTATACTTATCGAGATATAACTTCTCCATAGAACAAACTGGAGATCTCGACATGAACCTCAAATACAGTAATACAGACAAGTTAAAGATTCAAGATTATCAATCAACAAATAATTTATTCATTTAGATCAGAAAGTCTACAAAAGCAGCTTGAAGAGTACAAGATCAAGGGCCAAGATTAACTGACAAAGGATGATCACAGACCTACAAGATTGTGCAAAGATTTACTAAGCCCAAAATAGAAAAAATCAGGGTTTGCTTAGAAAAGGGTTTAGTACATCTTATTGCATGTTGTGTAAACCTGTGTTTACTAATCTATAAAGTAAACACTGCTCCTTTATTTTTAGTATTTTCAAAACATATCTAAATTTTCCTGTACTCTTTCAAGGAAGAAGCTGAGTTCTTATATTTTTTTAAGAACACAAAATTTGTAGCAAGATAAACTTAATTAATACAAATTAAGTGAGTTTTGAAATATTGTGCCTGTGATTTTATTTCTGTTGAACACAATATCTTTATAAATCATAAACTGCCTTGTTCACAATTATCCAAACAAGTTTTAAAAAGGCTAAAAATCAAGAAAAACATTCACCCCCTGTGTTGTACTCAATATCTAACAACAACTCATCCATAAATTTTTCTTTTTTCTTCATTCTATCACTCCCGGTAAGAATTAACAACTTCTTTGAACTTACAAACTCAGTTGCCATCATGTTTGTAGAATTTACAACTTCAACTTCTATCATTTTAGAAACATTATACATTACCTCAGTCATTTGATCAAAATCAATTTTTATTTTTTCCGAGTTCATTTTGGAATTAGATTCATTAGAATTTTGTAGACTTGAGTCATTATACCCTCCTTCAACAAATGCATTTTCCTCCCTATTAACATTCTCTTCAGCCTCAATTGTAGATTCAACATTATGATCAGTTGCCCTATCTTTTTCGAAGATGATTGAAAGATCGTTAAATTGTGAAAATTGTGTGATTTCCCATTTCATAACCCAACATGGGCCTACAATAATAAAGAACACAAAAATGCCCGACGGATAATAAAAGAGAACAAGAAACCGAAACAAAAACCATAATCCACAAGAAAAATACAAGATTGATTAAGAAGAGATTCGACCAAATTTTCATCTTTCAATTCAGTCCACTTTCTTTTATTTTTTCTTGCACCTCTTTTCACGGTAGTATCTATACTTTTTTTCCACGATATTATTGGTTCTTGATTTCATGTATGTAAACAAAATAATAAATTCATCAAGAACAAAATTAGTAAATTGATTCCAAGAGATAAAACAGGGCATACATGTAATTATTGAAATGCAAACATGTTTACACATAAATTTAGATTTACACATAAAGTTAGAACCAGACAGAGATAATAAGATGCATAAAATAAATAATAAAATTCCGGTAAGAAAATAAAAGGGCGATCCAGATAAGACAAACTTGTGCAAAATCTCAACTTGAAGTACAATCAGTAAAATTAGAAGGAAAGTAAAAAGTGTAAAACCAAAAAAATAAATAAACAAGAAATTATGATTTGTTCATGCATGCTCTACAACCAATTTTTTTTTTCAAATTCCACTTTGTTAAAATAATATGTGCATTAATATCAAAAATTAAACTATGTGTATGGGCCTTTTTTAATAATGATGAATTCTTAAAGAGTAAATTTTAAATTTTAATTTATATTTCATATAAAATTAGAAGATTTTTTTTACAATTTCATAAAAAAAAATAATTTTAGCAGTTAATATAATTTGGAAAATATATTGACTTAAACAATTTCTAACAATACTCTATTTATAAAAAATGTAAATTTTATATTATTTCATATAATTTAAATTACATATATTATGAATGAAACACAATACTTCTTTTAATTATTTATTTGGTATGAAATAGTTTAAATTTAGTATAGAATTATTAATATATGAATAAAACCTATGCACAAACTAAAAATATGATTTTAGTCGATCCATTATAAGTTACAAATGAAAAATAATTATATTGATCATACAAATTTTTGTACTATTTATTTCATAGTAACATTAAAATATTAAAAATTTAAGTACTAATATTTATGAAAATTTTATCGAATTAAAAAAATTTGGCACGAGAAGCCAGTATATCTAATTATTGAATTTGTATATAAAAAGGCTAAAATCATTCATGAACAAAAATGAGAAATGATTAAAATAATGTTACATTAGTCTTTATACTAAATATTATTACGTGGCCCGACACACATTACTACACGCAATGACATATTCTAAATTACATGTTTCATGCAAAAATAGTAGATATGCTTGTATTTTATAAATGAACATTATCACAAAAAAATTAAAAATATTATATTGACACTTCAATAATAAAAATTTGAGATTAGGCAGAGACATCTTTTACTTCATGCAATAAGGCCTTACTCCCGAGTTTTTAGCATGAAAGGAAGTAAGTGATAGGGAGGTAAAGTGCTTTAATCCTATTTTTGGAGTTAAAGTATGTAAAATTTACATTCATCAGCTCTTACTTTCGTACCTTTTAAAAACCCAGGAGCACGATTACGAATGAAAGTGAAACTATTTTACTTAACTTCCACTTGCTTTTCACCCTTTTTAAAACTCGGGATAAAGAGGTAAGTTTTAATCATCTTAGACTTATATATATATTGGAACTACGGAAATTATAATACACAACAACATATTTAACCCAGACATCATGTACAATAAAAATATTTGTTATCACCATAATCGTCAAATTACATAAAAGAAGGAGAATAAATGTAACACAATAAATCATTACTTAAGCGCGTCTAAATAATCTTTAAGCCTAAACTACTTTCATTGCTATTTTTTGAACACTTTAATTAAATTATCAACAACTAGGTACTTTACTTTTTAACTACAAAAAGCCGATATTTCAAAAATTATATACAATACATTACGATATTGCTTATAAGTTATAAGCGGCCGGTGCTATTATGGACAGAGATGGAGAGAGTAATTCAATTAATTGTTGCATTAAAGTTTGGCCCGCGAGAGAGGGAGAGACATAGATGGGAAGAGTGAGGGAGAGAAGAGGGAGGGGGGAGTGAGATGTGTATATATATTGTGTATAAACTCTACTCAATCAAGATCTAGCCGAATAAAAAATGTATCACCCGACATTATTTTTTTTCAACTCAGGCGCGGGAAGAAATGAGCATTAGAGCATATGCAGCGTATGGATCAATAGCAATTCATGGGTTTTATTAATGGATTGATGGGGAGTGTGGATACACCGGTTGCATTTTTTGTCCATCAATTTTCAACAGTCCATGGTCCATTAGTTCATCAAATGAAACATTAATAATTAATGGACCAACTGATGAGCATCAATTGGATGGGGTCTATTTTATTTATATATTTTATCAAATAAAAGTGATCAAATGGCTCTAACGGCTATAAATGCGTTGCACAATAACATCTATAATATTAACGGTAACTTATTTACCTATAAATATGACATTTCTTGTGTTCATTGTCTACACACAAAATTTAATTGTATCCGTATTTTTAACTTCTCAATATCATTTTCTTTCATATTTTCATATTTTTATACATATAATGGGTACTAATTGGCTCCCTTTCGAAGAATTACAATTATGTGTTTCATGGGCCCAACAATCTTTTGATCCGATCACCGGTCAATATTCAAACAAAAATAATTTGTGGGGCGGATTCAAGAGGATTATACAAAAAATTGGTGTGGCACTCCCGAGAATCCTCATGCCGAACCTCGTTCAAAAGTTACTCTTGACTCGCGTTTTGCACCGTTGAAGAGAACACTAAAAAAATGGTAATATGCCAAAAATCAAGCTAGGAGGCATAGTGCAAGCGGAACCAAATTGGTGGATGAGGCAAGATTTTTTATTTTTTTTAATATGATATATTATTTGTGTGATAACTTAATATGCATAATTTGTCATTTTATTTAGATAACTCAAGCTCAAGGATATCATTTCAAGGAGATGAACAAGCCATTTGACAAATGAGAATGTTATGAAGCAGTTGCCGCACATCCTCAACTTGTAGACGTTCCCACAAGTTCTCAGTCGTTTCAACAAAACTTTTCAACACAAATGGAATCACCAATTAATTTAAATAGTGATGATTGCATTAATGAAGAAGGTTTCACGACTCCAGAGTCTAATCGAGAAACAAAAGGTCCTTCTAGTCCGGTTAGACCCATGGGCGTGAAGGCATCCAAAAAAGCAAAAAAGAAAGGAAAACAAGCTATGACCAAAAAAGATGAGATGTCTATATCTATTTTTAATAGTTTGCAATGTAACAAAAAACAACTTGTGCATGCCAACATCAAAAGAGATGAGGAAACCCTTCAATTGTCGAGGGAGATGTTAGAATTTGAGAAACGAAAGGAAGCAAGATAGGCAATACTTGATGCTCTAGAAGAACGAAAAGAAGCAAAATTGGAAAAATGAATGGCTATTGAAGAATTAAGGGAGCAAACAAAGATCATGACAATGGTTACTAGCCAAATGACTCCTAATTCGAAGAAGTGGTTTAAAAGAAAGAAGGTCGAGATCACAGGACAAGTGGATAAGAAGACTAGTGAGGGTGCTTACGTTCCTCGCTTTGACGATGATTATTATGATTAGATTCAGTTATTCAGTTATAATTTAACTATGTAATATGCTTTAAAGTTCAATAAAAAAAATTTATTCTTGCATTGAAATTGTCAAGTCATACATTTCAAGAGATAATAATTTGACATCTACAACTATTCATTGGCTTCTATTGCCCAGTTGTGCTCTATCAAACCATTTTGGAGCATTGTATGGACGTAAGCTGATTCTAAGTTCTCAATACGATCCCAAAATATTTGTTGATTTCTTCCATCTTTTTGTATTGGTGCAAAAGAAATTCGATTACCATTACAATCTACTATTGGATACTATTTGTGGGACCATTAAATAATAGAGATATAATTAAATTTATGATATATAATGTAATTATTTATTTGATGAATAGTAATCGATTAATTGGTGGAGTTATATGGATATATAAAAATTAAGGAAAAAAGTGAATTTAGTATAAATAGTAACTAACTCGATTGATTAAATTGATGAATTGATGGCCATTAACCCTGGTGTTTTTGTTGCAACGAGTTTCAATTATTTTGGACCCAGATGAATGGCTTTATGAAAAAGAAATAAATGAGAAATAAAAATGATTCGTCTTATTCAAAACCCCAATGACACACCTGAGAATGCACAATAACTATTTTATCCATGTAAATTGTAAGCTATACCGGAGAAATAAACTGTATATATATATATATTACTGTCTCCATTTTACCGGGGATATTTTACTTTTGTTTGCCGGCTGTCATCAATTACAGTGCTTCCAGTGCCAGGTATGTCTTACTTTCATCTCCCTTTTAATTAATTTTCCAAGCATTTGATATATTTATAAGTTATAATTACTTTGCATCAGCACATGTGCTATGCTCGAAGTACCTTAATAGAAGTGTTTGTGTCTCTTTTTGTATGTAAATAGGACAAAAATATGTCTTGTGTTATAGGGAGAATTTCGTATAACAATGTTGTGGAGGTTAATGGGCGGAACAAAGATCAAGGACGGTGTTTGAGGGCGGAGGAAGGTTGTTTGGTGGTGGCTGAGCTTGTATGTGGACTCCTTAAGAAAGAATAGGGTTTGTAATTCTCTGTCAAGTGTCGACTCATGTCTCATACAAGTGCCTACGTACCCTATTTATAGGGATCAAGCATCACGTAGTTCTTGGGGAACAAGTCACGTAGGCTAGGGTTAGGACTCTTCAGCCCGTGCAGCCCAAGCCCACGATAAAGTCAGGCCTTCAGCCAATTAGTCACGTAAATCTCGACCGGCTCCACATGCTTCCTACAATTTCGCGGCATCTCCGCATTTCTTCCCGTAATTGTAGGAATAACCCGTGTTGACCCCGAAATCTACGAGCAACTCAGTCATCTATGAGTCATTTTCCATGTTGCACACAAAGTCTTTCGATGCGGCCCAGCCTGGTCACCTCGGCCCGCACCGCCTTCAAATAATAAATATAATGTTACCTCTATTTCTATAAGATGTGGGCTCATGAGCTCAGCCCGCGTGTGGGCAGCTAAGCCCACCTCGCATGAAGGCACCTGAGCCCACCTCGCGTGGGCACAACCGAGCTCAGCTCGCATATGAGAGCCCAAATGACAAATGTGAGCTCACCTTACATGTGTGAGCCCAGCTCGCATGTCCTCACTTGAGCCCAGCTCGCATGTTTGAGCCCAGCTCTCATGTCATGAGCCCAGCTCTCATGTCATGAGTCCAGCTCGCATGTGAACCCAACTCGCATGTTACGAGCCCAGCCCGCATGTGCTGGCCCAAGTCATATAAATCCATGGTTCTAGCCCACACACGAGAGTCCAGCTATTTAGTGCACCCACAGGGACCTGTTTAGGGTCCATGGCCGAAAGCGGGCATAACAACTACCCCCCAAAATTCCTGGTCGCATCTTGAGGCTAGGTATTTTCTAATCTTTTTATGGCCTCGCAAGTATGAGCCCACCAGGCCGCACCAAGCCGCCTCGCGTGTCTCGCCTCGCATGCCTTTCATCTTTGCATTCATTTTGACAGCCGTTAGACAGCTGGCGTGGGGATTCGTGTCGTCTTATGAGATGGCGACACGTGTCGCCTCCTCCTTTCTCTCTCATATCTCCTATAAATATGTGAGATTTCAATTCATTTCTCACATTTCCAAAAACACTTCCTGAATTGCTGCTCAATTTGCTCAAGGATCTACCACATTGAAGATTATCATTTCAACAAGAACCGTCTACCGGCGGCGATATTCTCCGGGACCAGATTCATCAGGATCTTCATACACCTCTCCCACAGGTACTCTTCGATTCGAGCCCGTTTTTTATTCATGTTTTATTCACGTATACCATGCGAGCACACACCACCTGTTCGATGCGAGTTCACACACAACCACAATGCGCGATGCGAGCCCTTTCGCTCGTTTAGATACTTAGGTGCGATCCCGTGTGAGATGTGAGGACACTTAGGTGCGATCCCATACTTGTTTTTTTTGTTTTCTTTTTAGGGCCACACACTAATTTTCACCATCTTTTACAGATGTCGAGTGCGTCTTCAGCCCGCTCCTATGGATCATCTCGCTCTTCCTCGAGCCCGGCTCGCACCTCTGCTAGTCCGGCTTGCTCTTCAGCTACTCCATCTCCATTAAACCAATACCCTCCTGAGCAGCGAGGCTCCAAGGACTTCCAACGTGAGCTGACCTCTCTTTCTGGTCGTCTTAGCCAACCTATCTCTCCCGGCTCAGCTATCACCCCTCAAGGGGCTTTGAACATCGCCAGAGTTGAAAACTCGATGCGAGCAGCTGGATCCGGCTCGCTTGATATTCACCTCGACCCGAACCCTGAGGATTTTACCAGGGAGAAGAATATATATGATTGGAGAAATAGGCCCGTGGACCTCTCTCATATTCCAGCCTCCCTTGGGGTAGAAGAGCTGCTAAACCGCGAGCCTGCTCCCTTGGATAAAGACTGAGTCGAGGAGATTTTAAGAGAAATGGCTGAAGAGAGGGCAGCCCGTCTGAGGCAAGCAGTAGCTAATCACCTCGACCCCATTCACCTTGACTCAGAATCAACTGACAGCGACCTGGGGAGTGCATACTATGATACCAGGAAGAAAGGAAAAGAGCCCGTAGCTGCTGAATATCCCATCCTGGGACTCGAGGGTGAAGAGGACGGCTCGCATTGGTCCTATGACTCTCCTCAGAGCGAGGAGGTGGCAGATGTTACAAGTCAGTACAAGATTTGTAACTATAATTATGCCCCCGCGGCCTCTCCTGAGCCTTATGTGCCTCCTGCCCAGCCCGAGCTCGAGGGTGAGATTGTTTTCAAAAGGCAGATCATTCCTGATGGGGAGGAGAGCTCAACTGCAAACGAGGAGGTTAAGGTGCTCGCTTGCCGCGACCTGCCTACCTCGCTGACTCAGAAACATCTGGCCGAGCACATTGAGCAGTTTCAGCTCGAGGGCCATATTGTCTTGCCCCTACCTCATATGAGATGCTATAGATTCAATCACTTGGAGAATGGAGGCAGGGTGCCTCGCATGGTCTTGTCCACTTTCCTATTAAGGCTGGGAATCTCCTCTCCTCTTCATCCCTTCATCAAAGATGTTTGCGAGTACTTCCAGCTCGCACCCCTTCAGATCAATCCAAACGGATACCGGGCCGCCCTCGCACTGTACATCATGTACCACAAATGCGGGTACCCTTCTCTAACCGCGAGGCAGCTGGGTTACTTCCTCCATTTGAAGCATTCTCCTAACGACTTTGGGTATTTCTACTTCTCTGTCTGGCCGTGCTTCAACAAGAAGAACCTCATCCACAACGGGCCGAGCAACTCAGGGAAGTGGAAGAGCCCTTACTTCTATATCCACGAGGTGCCTCGAGTCCAGACTCATTTTTATTATAATCCATGTAAGTTTTTTCCTGCCCGCTCTCGTCTCTTCTACCATAGCTCTTTCCTTTTAACAAGAATTTCTTTTATCTCCAGCCACCCCGCCTCGCACTGTCCTTGTGGGACAGGAAAAGATAAACGCGGACAGTCTTCTAAACCTTCCTAAGGCGGACCGGGACATCCGAAAACTCATAACGACCTCCAATCTGGTCGCATGTGGGTTTTTGAAGGAAGGAGTGAGGCTGACTCCTCAGAAGAAATCTAGGAAGAGATCCAGAAAGGGTAAGAATATCGGGTCCGCACGTCCGGGCCTGGCTGCTCGCATGCGCGAGCTCGTGTGCTCGCGTGCTCACTTTTCCTGCATGCATCTCGCTTCACATCGCACTTTAATTCTCCGTATTTTTCACCTGCTCGCATTACTTCTTTCCTTTGCATCTTGCTGTGACTAATCTATTGCTTTGTTGTTTTCTTTTTCAGAAATGGCCATCTCCCCTATCCCCTTCATGGAAGAGGCTGAGCAGGCTGCGGCCTCGGGCCCAGTTCAGCCCGCAGCTGCGAGCACAAGGGCTCGCTCTCAGGCCAATCCTCCGGCCCGCATGACTACTCTCTCCGAGCATCTCAAGGATTCAGGGCCCTCTCCTCGACTAAAGAGGCATAGAGGTAAAGAAGGAAAAACTGGCGAGCCTGAGCCAAAGAAAGCTGCTCCCTCTGATGCTCCTCTTCCCTCTTCTTCTTCTGCCAATATTGTTGCAACCACATTCGGCCGGCTCGCTCAAGGTCACATCAGCGAGCAGGATTTAAAGGATTGGTCTTCTTCTGCTCTCGAGGTTAACCAGGATGCACTCTCCCGAGTCGCGGCCGAAGTATACTATCGTCAGTTATCTAAGGCTCGAGAGATGCGAGCCCTCAGCCAGACCAACACAAAGCTCGAGGCTAAAGTCAAGTCCCTTCAGAGTAAGGTCGCTGGTGAACAACTATAATCAGAAGATAGTTACCCTGAACGCTGCTCACGACAAGGCCCTAAGGGAGCAGAAGGAGGCTCATGACCTGGCTGCTGAAGCATGTAGGAAGGAGAAGGATGCCCTCGAGGAGAGGGTGCTCGAGCTGGAGGGATCAGTCTCTGCCCTGACCGAGGGCAGTGAGGCCGCCCTCGCTGATGCTAGGAACCTGGGGGCCAGGAATTTTATAAAAGTCTTTATGAAGAAGGTTCCTGACTTCGATTGGGCGGCTCTGGGTGCGAGCACAGCGAGGCATGCTGACAAGTTGAAGCTGGAGATGGAGAGGGATGCCCAAATTGCTGAGGAGGCTTGGCTCGCGGCCGAGAAGGCCCAGGTCGCTGGTGAAAATCGTGAGGGAGCAGAGGCTGATAACCCTTAATGTAATTTTAATTAGAACTAGACTTTTGACTGGGTAAGCGGGCACCCCTCTCGCCTCGCGCTTGTATTTGAAATATTCTGCCTCGGGGCATAAATTATTTAACTTTTGTTTGTATAACATGTCTAAGTTTTTTGTGCCCGCGTATGTCTTTACGGTGCTAGCTGGTTTTTTTTTTTACCATGCTTCTACTGTTTATTCAGCTCGTGTCATTTATTCAATCAAACAACCATTGAAAGAGAATGCCAAGTGGAACAAGCCCGCATCAACTCGCAGGTGTTGTAGGTGTGCTCGCACTAGGAGCTCGCATGTGTCTTCTCCTCGCATCATGCGACTTTGAGTATGTTTGATGGAGGGCTGGGCCCCCTGGGTCGCATTTATGGTTTTGAGGGCCAGGGTATGAGCTCGCATCGCGGGCCTATATCTCTATCCACATCTTTTATCTACTATGTGTTCGTATTTGTCTAAGCGGGCCGTGGCCCGGTTCGTTTCATGTTCTTGGCATCAAGCGGGTCGGGGCCCAGCTTGATTTAACATGTTAATAAAACAATTGTTCTGTCCTCGCATGGGTTCCCAAGGATGGGGTCCCCTGCTGGGTATTTAATCTATTAACAGAAGTTAAAATATCAAGTGCACAAATAGAGATCAATCGTTTATTCATAGATAATGGGAAGTGAAAGGAATACATGCTTGTGGTCTCAGGGAGGCACCTATATGGCACTACCCCCCGAGACTTAGGAATATTTGAAGATAATACTAAGTCTGAAAAGAATAATATTACTGATAATACTTGCGAAGGTGTTCCGCGTTCCAGGCTCTTGGGATCAACTTGTCTTGCATATCATTGAGGTGGTAGGTTCCCTCCCAGAGCACCGATTTTATCTTGTAAGGGCCTTCCCAATTCGCTCCCAAGACTCCGTGACTCACCACCTTGGTATTTGGCATGACCCGGCGCAGAACCAAATCTCCCACCTTGAAAGTTCGGGCTCGAACCTTACTGTTGTAATGCCTAGCTGTCCTCTGCTGATATGCCGCTATCCTGATCTGAGCCTCTTCTCGAGTTTCTTCGATCATATCCAAATAGAGCCGATGATTGACCTCGTTTGCCTCTGAGTCATAGTTGTCCCTTCGAAAAGATCCTGCTCCCACTTCAACGGGCACCATAGCTTCACACCCATACACCAGAGAGAAAGGGGTCTCTCCAGTTGTGGTTCGGGATATAGTGTTGTAAGACCATAGGACCTGGGCGAGTTCTTCTGGCCATGCTCCTTTCTTCTCTTCAAGCTTTGCCTTTAAGGTATGCTTAATGATTTTATTAACAGCCTCTGTCTGCCCGTTACTCTGGGGGTGGCAGACTGCGCTAAAGCTCTTCTGAATCCCCAGCTGCTCACAAAACTCTCGCATCTCCTTGCTATCAAATTGTTTCCCATTGTCAGATATCAGCTTGTAAGGGATGCCATAGCGACATACAATATCCCTGTATACAAACTCCCTGAGCTTTCTCGCTGTGATAGTGGCTAGGGGCTCGGCCTCTGCCCACTTAGTGAAATAGTCTACCGCAACTACCGCATACTTGACGCCTCCCCTGGCCTTCGGGAGTTCCCCAATCAGATCAATTCCCCATATGGAGAAGGGCCAGGGGCTCATGAGGGATGTGAGAGAGGCCACGGGGTTGTTGTAATAATTGGCATATCGCTGACACTTATCACAAGCTCGGGAGAATTCAAAGGCGTCTTTTTTCAGCGTTGGCCAATAGTAGCCTTGACGGAGGATTTTCTGAGCTAGAGAGCTACCCCCCGAGTGATTGCCACAAATGCCCTCGTGTACTTCCCTTATGATGTAGTTGCATTCCTCTCCATGTATGTATTTGAGAAGAGGAACACTGAACCCTCTTCTGTATAGAATCTCGTCGTATATCACATAGCGGGCTGCTTTGTATTTTATCCTCCTTGCCTCGTTCTTTTCGTCCGGAAGTGAACCTTCTCTTATGTATGCTAGAATAGATGTCATCCACGTGGGGCCGAGCTCATTACTGAGGCTGCCCACCTCGTGCTCGGGCACACTAGGTTGCCTCTGTATATCAAGGGGCACGGTCCCTAGCAAAGTGCTCTCGCGGCGTGAGCCGAGCTTAGCTAGCTCATCCGCGCCTTCATTCTGCCCACGCGGGATTAGTTCCAGCCTCACCTTGTTGAATCTTGCGATTATCCTCTGTGCGCACTTCAGGTAAAGCTCTGTTCTCGGCCCCTTAGCTTGATACCCCCCATTTATCTGATAGACCACAATCATGGAGTCACTAAACACATTCAAATTCTCGACCTTCATTTCCAAAGCTAGCTTGAGACCGTTGATCAGGGCCTCATACTCAGCATTATTGTTGGTTGCATGAAAGGCCAGATGGGTCGCACGTCTGATCTTGTGAGCCTCTGGGCTGATTAGCTCGATTCCAGCTCCTGCTCCATCACCGTTAGAGGCACCATCCACATATAGGCTCCACCATGGGGCACTATTTTGTATCTACCGTCCAACTTCTTCTGTGCTAGGTATAACAACAAGGGCTCCCGGCTCCACTTCTTGATGTGGGGGAAATTCTAGCACAAAATCGGTCAGGGCTTGGCCTTTGATCGCAGTCCTTGGCTTATAATCCACCTCGAATTGGCCAAGCTCAACCGTCCACTTCAACATTCGACCAGAAGACTCTGGTCTATGCATCACTTGTCTGAGGGGGTAGGAGGTTCGCACTTCTATCTTATGTGCCTGAAAATAGGGCCTGAGTTTTCGGGAGGCCAGAATCAGAGCATACGCTAGCTTTTTGAGGCTTGTGTATCGAGTCTCGGCATCGGCTAGCCTTTTACTCACATAATATACCGGGAGCTGGACACCATCCTCCTCTCGGACTAATACTGCACTTATTGCAAAGTCGGAGACGGCCAAGTATAGGATCAAAGTTTCTCCTGCCTTTGGGTTGGACAACATTGGAGGGCTACTGAGATGCTTCTTTATGTTCTGAAAGGCTTCCTCACATTCTTCGGTCCACTTAAAGTTCCTCCCCACTCCTTTGATTGTTTTGAAGAACTCTTGGCATTTATCGGAGGATTTTGAGACGAAGCGGTTTAAGGCAGCCACTCGTCCCGTTAAGCTTTGAACATCCTTCACCCGTCGAGGGGATCTCATCTCGAGTAGGGCTTGTATCTTGGCTGGGTTGGCCTCAATGCCTCTATGGTTGACAATAAATCCCAAAAACTTCCCCGATTCAACCCCAAACACACATTTCTGGGGGTTGAGCTTCATTCTGTACTCCCTTAGGATCTGGAACATTTCTGCCAGGTGGCGGACATGATCCCTCGCTTCTTTCGATTTCACCAGCATGTCGTCTACATAGGCCTCCATAGTCTTCCCCGATTGATGTTTGAACATCTTATTCACCAGCCTCTGATAGGTTGCCCCCGCATTAAGGAGCCCGAAGGGCATCCTGATGTAACAGTAAAGGCCCCGATCAGTAATAAAGGAGGTGTGCTCCTGATCTGGCCCATACATGGGGATTTGGTTATATCCCGAATAAGCATCCATAAAACTAAGCAGCGCATGCCCAGCCGTGGAATCAACCAGCTAGTCGATTCGGGGTAGAGGAAAGCTGTCCTTCGGGCAAGCTTTATTCAGGTCGGTGAAGTCTACACATGTCCTCCACTTGCCATTGGGTTTCTTGACAAGCACGGGGTTGGCCAGCCACACGGGGTAGAAGGCTTCTCTCACAAGTCCTGCCTCCATTAATCTATCCACTTCTTCTCTGAGGGCCTCTGCCCTCTCTCCACTAATCGGCCGTCTCTTTTGCCTAACCCCCTTCTTTTTCGGGTCCAAGTTGAGCCGGTGGCACATGACATTTGGGTCAATCCCTATCATATCGGAGTGTGACCATGCAAAGACATCCAAATTCTCCCTTAGGAAGCGGGCTAGATCCTCTCTCAAGTCAGGACTTAGGTTAGAGCCTATTCTGAGTACCTTGGAGGGATCATTTGGGTCTACCAAGATCGGGATTGTGTCCTCTGCGGCCCCGGCCCTCTCGACCATTGGGGGCATTCTCGGGTCTAAATCTGCTCGAGCCTCGCTAGTTTTTTCCATTTCCGTAATTGCCAAACCTTCCGCATCCTTGAGCTCGGTCTGGTGAGCTTGGGTCGGGTTTATCAAGCGTTCAGAGGTTGCAGTTACAGTTTGAGTGATTCCGTCGGGTGGGTCCATAGTGATTGTTGTTTCTTTGTGTGCCCACTTCCCTCTCCTAAGTCTTGCAGTGATTTATTCTGGGCTCTCTTCTTCATCACTTGCTTCCTCTACAATCCCCTCTTGTATCAACATGATGGGCTGAGATGCTTCCATTAGTAAGGCCCCTGGGCGTGGTTCCGCATGAATTCCCATGTGCTCGAAGTAGTTCTCGGGCAACTCCTCAATTGAAATCAAATTACAAGTCTCGTAGCCCTCAGGACGTATTCTTTTCCTGCCCTCTGCCTCTTCCATGGGAACGTCGCACTCACCTGTTTCCGCTATCTCCCTTGAGGCATTTCTTGACTCGGCCGCTTTAAGTGCCTGGTTGTAGCAGACCCTGGATTCGTATTGACAGCTCTTCAAGATGCCTACCCCCGTGGGGGTTGGGAATTTTATCGTCATATGATGGATCGAGGTCACCATCCTCATCGCCCTCATAAGGGGTCTGCCCACTATAACATTGTAGGCACAAGGCTGGTCTACAACTGTAAACATAGCGATCTGGGTGGCCACATGAGGCTCCTCTCCTATGGTCACCGGGAGCCGAATTGTCCCCTTCACTCCGATCGAGTCTCCCGTGAACCAGTACAGGTGCCCACCTGTTGAGGTTAATTCTCTATCCAATAATCCCAGTTTTTTGTAGGCATCATAAGTCAAAATATCAGCCGAGCTCCCGGTGTCCACCATTGCTCGGTGAACATTCACCGTCCCAATCTTCATTTTTATGACTAGGGCATCGGTATGAGGGTAATGCACCCATTTTGTATCGTTCTCTTTAAACACGATATCATCGACCTCCCTTTCAAAGAGCTCCGGGGGCCTTTGGCTTAGATGATTGACGTTGGTGAGCGGCTTGTCCTTTGTTTCCCGGGCATATCTGTCCATCGCCTTCCGGCTGTCTCCACCAATGTGAGACCCGCCTAGAATAATATGAATACTACCAGCCCGAGGGACCCTTTCTTTGTCTTCTGGGGGTGGAGGAGGGACGGTATGATAATCCGTCCTGTGTCTTCGAACCTCCTTGACAACCCACTCCGTAAGCTTCCCTTGTCTAATCAAAGTCTCGATCTCATCCTTTAGTTGTCTACAGTCAGCTGTATCGTGTCCGGTGGCCTCATGTTATGCACAATACTTCGAAGTGTCTCTTTTATTGTAGTCTGTGAGAGGAGTTGCCTTCCTGAATACCCCCTTCCCCAAATATGTAGCATATATGTGGTCGATAGAGGCTACCAGAGGGGTGTGTGTCTGCCATTTGCTTGTATAAGGCCTTCCCGAATCTTTAGTGGTCTCTTTGCCACGGGCAGACTTTTTCGGGCTCGAACTACGCCGATACGTCTTCCTCCTTTCGTCAGGGCTTGAGGATCGGTCCCTCTTGTCTCGATAGCTTTCGCTGATTTTCAGCTCTCTCATCGATTTCTCTACCCTCTTGAAGGGTTCGGCTTGCTCATAGAACTCGGCCAAGGTCCTCGGCTCACTCGCTTGGAGGCTCTTCCAAAATTTCGATCCTTCTTTCAGCCCTGCTATCAAGAAATTTTTGATGGTCTCCTCACTGGCTCCTCTCACCTTGGGGACCTCGGCGTTGAACCGACAAAAGTATTCTGCCAAGGGCTCCCCCTCCCTTTGCTTGATGTTGGCTAACGTGGCCACAGGAGGCGAATAGTGGAGGGTCGACTGAAATTGTCTGACGAACAAGTCCTCCAATTGCCTCCACATTCTTATGCTAGCCGGTCCCAACTTGGAGAACCATTGTTGGGCACTACCTCTGAGTGATGCCGCGAAGAGTCTGCAACGGGTCATCTCCGGCACCTGATAGACTTCTATCTCAGTGTTAAATTGAATAAGGTACTCCGCCGGGTCGGCTTCGCCGTTGAATAGAAGGTCGGGGTTGTGCCTAAACACCCGAGGTAGGGGGGATGATCGGATAGCAGCCGTAAACGGAGAGGGGGCAGCCGAGGCAGGGGGCCCTCTCTTCTCTTGCTCTATCTCATCCAAGATCCTTCTCAGGTCCCTTACTCTAATAACTTCTCCTTCTCTGTCACCACACGCATTATTCGAATGGTGTGAGCCCTGAGGTCGTTCGCGGCGTCCCCCTCCTCCAGCTCGGTCCTGCGACTCCTCTTCACGATTGTCTCTGCGTCTATGTCGCTCCTCCCTCCTGGGTGAGGTGTGTTGACGTCTTTCCGGAGGGGTCGTTGCCCGTTCCCTTTTCGAGCCTCTTTTATCCACGGGCTCTTTCTCTTCTCTCTCCTTCTTACAATTCTCCAATTTGAGCCTGAGGTCATGCTCGCTTAGTTTTCTACCCACTCGGTCTAGCACGCTAGTTGACCTTGCCTCAGATGAAGCTGGCTTCGGCCCCGATCTCGTAGAGATCTGGCTGCCCCGCTCATCATGGCCTCGGGGTATATCTTCCTTTTCACGTGATGTTTCTTTCTTCTGTTTGGTCTCGATTGCCACGTCATCAAAATCGTGGATCAGCTTCTTCTGAGGGCCTTTGCCCTTCCAGCTACGCTGTGAGACCTTGAGGCGGCGCGCCTTACGCTTGGCATTCCGGACCGAGCTTCTTTCTACCTTTGACATTCGGGCGTTGATCTGATTCATCTGATCGGCCAGCCCTTCGAGATACGTCATCATAGCCTGCCCGTCCACGGTTGCAATTGGTGGAGGTGGCGCCTGATTCTCTGGGGGCGTGTGTTCGAAAGTAGGGTCCTTCTTGCCTCCGCTCCCTGGTGTCGTCGCTTGCTTGCTTTCTTTGGTCATCTTTCTCCCTAAGATGAACGACCCCCTCCTTCTAGCGCCAAATATTATAGGGAGAATTTCGTATAACAATGTTGTGGAGGTTAATGGGCGGAACAAAGATCAAGGACGGTGTTTGAGGGCGGAGGAAGGTTGTTTGGTGGTGGCTGAGCTTGTATGTGGACTCCTTAAGAAAGAATAGGGTTTGTAATTCTCTGTCAAGTGTCGACTCATGTCTCATACAAGTGCCTACGTACCCTATTTATAGGGATCAAGCCTCACGTAGTTCTTGGGGAACAAGTCACGTAGGCTAGGGTTAGGACTCTTCAGCCCGTGCAGCCCAAGCCCACGATAAAGTCAGGCCTTCAGCCAATTAGTCACGTAAATCTCGACCGGCTCCACATGCTTCCTACAATTTCGCGGCATCTCCGCATTTCTTCCCGTAATTGTAGGAATAACCCGTGTTGACCCCGAAATCTACGAGCAACTCAGTCATCTATGAGTCACTTTCCATGTTGCACACAAAGTCTTTCGATGCGGCCCGGCCTGGTCACCTCGGCCCGCACCGCCTTCAAATAATAAATATAATGTTACCTCTGTTTCTATAAGATGTGGGCTCATGAGCTCAGCCCGCGTGTGGGCAGCTAAGCCCACCTCGCATGAAGGCACCTGAGCCCACCTCGCGTGGGCACAACCGAGCTCAGCTCGCATATGAGAGCCCAAATGACAAATGTGAGCTCACCTTACATGTGTGAGCCCAGCTCGCATGTCCTCACTTGAGCCCAGCTCTCATGTCATGAGCCCAGCTCTCATGTCATGAGCCCAGCTCGCATGTGAACCCAGCTCGCATGTTACGAGCCCAGTCCGCATGTGCTGGCCCAAGTCATATAAATCCATGGTTCTAGCCCACACACGAGAGTCCAGCTATTTAGTGCACCCACAGGGACCTGTTTAGGGTCCATGGCCGAAAGCGGGCATAACATCTTGTGATGAACAAAGTTAGAGAGAAGTATGTATTGATCACCAGTTGTTTGTTGTAACACTCCAATGAAGATCACTTAAACAAATAATTACTCAAAAAGCCTGGGCCTAATTTGACTTACTTATGTTTCTTGATAAATTACATGTAACTTGATAGGAAATTACTTCCTATAATGAAGCATAATGTTATGACTATATCACGCATACATGAACTAATTTATATTAGAAACTTGAAGATAATAAAGTCTAAGCATGTTATGTAAATTTTACATACGTTTGACCAAACACTACTTTAGATTCTAAAACAAAGGCTTCTGATAAACTACCACAAGAGGTGTATTCACCACATGATCTCCATCTCTCCATGTCAGTTTCCCTTCTTCGGACAACATACTTCCCGCCGACACTCCCATCTTCTTACCTGAAATTCGAACTATATAACTTTGTTTCTCACCTTTCTTCGTAAATTTCATCCTTGGTGGATCAACAGTAACATTTACATGTTTTGGATTAATAACTTCTGCTATGTACGTAGAGGCATTCTCACTAACATGTGTTACTGTTCTTCTCACAACAACTTCAAATGTCGACGTTTCAGATTCTTCGAAGGCAACAACAATTGCCGGGTAATTCAAATCCCAAGGCTTCTGTTTCGTGCCTTTGCACCCTAATGATCGTCGAGCAATTAATCGTATTTCTTGGCGACTATAATTAGAGGAACATAAGAAATTCAAATAGTCAGTACTTGTTAAATCATAAACTAATCCCGGATCAATGGCTTTGTCAGGGTCCACATGTCCAGCACCCATGTCCCATACTTTCGATTCATTGTACGCCTTCTCATCCTCTATAGGCTTTCCGTCGGAGTCCATCGTGTATGCCGTTGTCATGAAGGCTGATTTGACCATTGCTGGTGACCAATCAGGATGGGCTCCTTTGAGTAATGCAACAAGACCTGACACATGTGGGCATGACATTGATGTCCCGGACAATATGTTAAAATCAGTGCGACGTGTGTCCATGGCTAATTCCGTGGGTGGCGTGTTGTCAGGCCATGCAGCAAGGATGTTGACGCCTGGAGCGATTATATCTGGTTTCAAAACATAAATTGATTCAGCATTGGGTCCCCTAGCTGAAAATGATGCCACAACAGGTGCTGGTTTCACTCCTACTTGAGTCCCATGGAAAACTATACTAGCTCTTGGGTTTTGATTCAATTTTACATATGATCGGAGCTTATCACCAACTGATGCGGTAACTGATAAACCTGGAATTATATGAGCATCGGCAACCAATCCTTCTCCGGTTGCTGCCAAGTTGGCAACTATAACTCCTACTCCACCGGCACTTTTCACTGTTTCACCTTTCATGGCACGTGATGTTCCACCTCGATTGCAAATCACAATTTTGCCCCTAACCAAATTACTATCCAAAGACTTTGGCATACAAGCTCCTCCAGAAAAATTACTGAACCCTTTTTGACGAATAAAAGCATGTCCTGCGTAAATAATTGGTGTATATGGCAGATCCTTACCTGTATAAATTGTGGCGCCAGTGAAATTTTCGCCATTCTCCAACTTCAAATCGGCTGGAAATTTCCTATCAATTGTGCTAGCACCAATAGTAATGATCCATGGAGCAACGTTTGCAACCGATTGTGAAGCAGGTCCTTCATTACCAGCAGAAGCAGATACAATTATTCCTCTCTCCATCGCTGCGTACGATCCAATCGCAATCGGGTCAAGATGGTATGGAAGTGTTCCGCCACCAATTGACAATGAAATTATATCGACACCGTCTTCAACAGCTGCATCGAACGCTGCGAGAATATCTGCGTCTGAACAACCTTTCTTCCAACATATTTTATATGCTGCTACTCTGGCTTTCGGAGCAACACCAATGGCGACACCGGCTGCAAGAGTGAGGAGAGAGGCGTTACTAACTTCCCGTCCGGCAGCGATGGAGGCCGTATGAGTACCATGTCCTTGTGTGTCTCTAGGCGATTTAAGTTCGGAACTGATGTTCACTTCTTTCATTCTCATACTGGCTTCATAAGCTGCTCGAAAATATCTTGCTCCGATTAATTTTTTGTTGCAGTGATTTTTCCCGAAATTTTCACCTTCAACACACTCGCCCTTCCAACGTGCGGGAATAGGAGGAAGGCCTTTGTCATGGAAACTAAGACGTTCTGGCCAGATACCAGTATCGAATATTCCGATGATGACATCTGAACCGGAGTCAGATTCTGTGATTAAACCTGAGGGATTTTTTCCTTCGAGCCCGAGGAATATGGGAGAACGAGTGGTATGGATCTGGCGGAGTTGGTCAGGTATGACAGCAAGAATTCCAGGCTGGGTTTTAAGCTGCTGGGCTTGTTGGGTGGTAAGGGTAGTAGAAAAGCCATGGAAAACACTTTTATATATATGGAGAATATCTTGATTATTGGAAAACTCTTCAGAGTCCTTCATTAGTTGAGAGGAATCTAGTGTTTGAAGAGTGGATTTATACCAATTTTCAACGTTAGAAAAAGCAGAGGGCTTCAAGTCATTTTGGACTCTAATTATGTAAGTTTGAGATTGAGCTAATATGGATGGGATTTGGAGGAGAAGTGAGAGAAGAACCCAAAAGAAAGAACCCATAGTATGTGTCTCTGATGGTGTTTAGAACAGAGAAGGCTAGAAGATTTATAATGGATTGTGTGGTGAATTTTAGGAAAAAACGACGAAACAGAAAAACAATTAGGATGCAAAGAGTGCAGAACTATTCTAGAAGGGCAAAAGTAAAGAGGCTAAATAGGTGCATGACATAAGAGTAAAAATTGGAGGCTATTGTATATTATGCATTAATGTTATTTATCTATTACAGATCATAAGATTTGGTCTTTAATAGGCGGGGTTATGAGCAGAGATCAGATATTATCTTAGATATGTAGAATTTTTAATATGTATAAGAACAGGCTGTACAATAAAAGACTGGTTTTAGCGAGTTCATTTTACATCGTTAATTTGTAAAACTGGATATGATTATTGATTTTGTTTATAGGCTACATCGAAAGGCAAGCTATCCTACACATGATAAATTCTTCCTCAGCTCATTTTTTGGTAGAAGATAAGTTGTTTTCGGTAGATTAGCTTACAGAATGGTTCTAACCTTGATTGTTAATACAACAACAATTAACTATGTTAACACGAGTAGGCTGAAATCAGAGTCTGATTCAACTACGGTTGTGTATACATCACATGATCTAAATAATATAATTATTTTCCTTGTGTCTTTCAATGTGTAGTGTTGATTTAAGTTGATGATTTCACCATGGTTGCCGTTTTGCTCGGAATCCATGGGGCGGCCATAGGAGGCTAAACATAGTAAAGCAATAGGTAATAACACAACCTGTGATATGTGTGACCTTAAAACTGGGGTATTGGAGTTATTTTGCAAAGAGAAGACAAAAGTGTGTATGTAGTAGTAGTTGTGTACAGTCCTAATTGAGTTGTCTTCTTGGAGGATCAAGGCATGCATCCTATTTTTAGATCATCTCTGCTGTTTAATTCTTGGATTTTTTCTGCAGTTTTGTCAATAGTATCTGTTGCTGCATTCAATGCTATACGTTAGCTTAGACTTTTGATCACTAGTGGAAGCTTTGTCTTCAATTATTTCAAACCAATATATTCTTTTTAATTGTCGCCTAACTTTTCTGCATTCTAACATGGTATATTCAATTCAAATTATAGAGGATTTATAACAATTCATTAATTTTGAATAATTGTTGTTGATTTTGGCTGATTTTAATTATACACGGATTTTAGTGGAGTTAAATAAATCTCGTATAGTCTTGCTGATTTGAGACAAATCCATCGAAATTTCCTGAATTTTGCTAAGATTTCTGAAAACATAAAATACACTAGTAAATTCATCAAAATCTACAATTTTATAAAATACAAAAAAATCCATGAAATTTTGAATATCACCAGATTTTAATGATTTTTTTAAAATCTAAATTGAATTCTCCTGTATTTTTAAAAGACTTTTTTCAAACCCTATTGAATAACATCATATTTCAAATGATTTTTTAGAGTCCGAATTGAATAGCCTAGGATTTTCAAAATCCAAAAAAATCATTTAAAATCCCAATTGAATATACATCTCTAAGTGTTTTAACAGCATAGTTAAAATAATAATTTTTTAAATTTTTTTTTACAGAAAAGTCAAGTAATAGTTAAAATGAAACATGTGGAATTGTTATGGATAAAAAACGTAAGGTGTATTAACTGTTGTATTTACTAAGGTTCGGGAGCTCAAGGCCTTTAATGGCTGCTCTCATATTTCGTAGATTAACTCTGCCTTTACGAGATGCCTACTTATCTCTGTGAATTTGAGAATCAAGCCAAAAAATGTAGTTCTGATGGATGGGGTGAGTCTCTTTATATAGATGTTGAGAGTCCTTAAATTGGACTAGGGTTAGGAGACTTGTTGAACAAGTGCTCAGACTTTGGATGGACATGAAGTCCTAGAATAGAGGAATCAGATTCCTAGTTGGCGTAGGTGTCCTTGAGGCTATCTTTTATAGAATTATATCATCGTTAAGAATCATTTAATGAGCTTGTAATCCCTCATATTTATTAATTACAAAATTAATAAATAATCAGGGCTTTGGGCCTCATTAATTGGGCTTCGTTATTGGACCGAATCAGGTCTAATCAATTTAACATTAATTATATTTCTAGGCTAATTTTAGGGCCATATCATTTGCCCCAAACTTCTGGGAAACCGTAAAAGATTTTGCAGAAGTTAAGTTAATTTGTTCCCTTATAAGGTATTGTTTTTGCGTAAAGTGTGGAGCGACCTACACATTTACAACAATTTGCCTTGCACACGGCTTCAGGGTTGTCTCAGAACCTCCCTATTATTTTCCTTACCTTATTCCTTCTTTTTAGGGATTTTCTAGTATTTTTCAGGAATTTTCCCTTAATTTCTGGGATTTTTCCTAATTTTCAAGAATATTCTGATACTCACATGTATTATTTTTTCAAGAATATTTTATCAAAATAATTTTTGAAAAGTATTTTTTAATTTTCCCTAATTTTCAGGGATTTTTTTCTTATTTTTCCCTGTTTTTTGCGGATTTTTAGCAATTTCCCTGATTTTTTGCCCATTTTCTAATTAATTAAATAATCAGAAAATGAGCTCTCATGGTGCCATGCATCCTAGGCATGGGTCACCCCCGCCTAGGAGACATGTTTCCAACAACGCCCATGTTTCCAACAACGCCTAGGAATGTTGCCTCTTGGGCGTTGTTGGTTCCCATCATACTTCCTAGGCGCCTAGGAGACATATTTCTAACAACGCCTAGGAATGTTGCCTCTTGGGCGTTGTTATTTTTCTCATTCTTCCTAGGCGTGGGTAACCCCCGCCTAGGAGACATATTTCTAACAACGCATAGGAATGTTACCTCCTGGGCGTTGTTATTTCCTTCATTCTTCCTAGGCGTGGGTAACCCCCGCCTAGGAGACATATTTCTAACAACGCCTAGGAATGTCGCCTCATGGGCGTTATTATTTTCCTCATTCTTCCTAGGCGTGGGTAACCCCCGCCTAGGAGACATATTTCTAACAACGCCTAGGAATGTTACCTCCCGGGTGTTGTTATTTTCCTCATTCTTCCTAGGCGTGGGTAACCCCCGCCTAGGAGACATATTTCTAACAACGCCTAGGAATGTTATCTCTTGGGCGTTGTTATTTCCCTCATTCTTCCTAGGCGAGGGTAATCCCCGCCCAGGAGAAATATTTCTAACAACGCCTAGGAATGTTGCCTCCTAGGCGTTGGTATTTCCCTTATTCTTCCTAGGCGTGGGTAACCCCTGCCTAGGAGACAGATTTCTAACAACGCCTAGGAATGTTACTTCCTGGGCGTTTGTTGTTTCAATCCTCCCATACTTCCTAGGCGTGGGTCGCCTAGGAGACAAATTCGGTACCACGCCTAGGAATCTTGTCTCCTAGGCGTGGTTTGGTACCTCAATTTATACCCCGTGATCTTCTATAAATCTAGGGTAAGTTAAGACTTAGTAAAGAATGTTTCTAGAACTTTGATTTTTCAAAATTCAAATTTGTTGGGCTTCTCGCCCTTGGTGACTTGATAGACCCATCTCCTTTAGGCCCATTTGTCGATTGAATTCCTTTTCCTCGGCTATAAAAGGAGTGGAGTGTGAGTTCATTTCTCACACTCTACTTAAATCTCTCAAAAAATTCTCTCCCCTAACAATATTTTCTCTCCATCTTTGCCATCGCAAGGCGATTTCCGGCCTTCTCTTCCGTCGTAGTTCTCGCCACTTTCTGGGTTTTTCTTGAAGATTCCGTTTGAATCTTCATCTCTTTCTTTTATCTTCAAGAGCTTTCTAGGTTTCGAGCTTTAACCACCCATGACGGATTCCTACTCTTCCCACTCCCAGATTCCCCAAGCTGCTCCCCGTCCATCTAGGGCCAGCCGAGGTAAAAAATCTCTCGTACATTCTTCAGTCATTTCTCTTAGGGATCTTTTAACCGAGTTTGGCGAAGCCTTTCCTAACATGCTCCACTTAGATGCTTATAACTACCCTTCTAAATATGATTCTGAACAAGTAGGTACTATAGCTCGTTTATTTGGTATTTCACACCCTTATAGGGCCGTGGTTCCGGGACCAAATGATAGGGCCTGTTACCCAAAGCTTGGGGCCATTCGGGTCTATAAGGAAACCTTTTATGCTGGTTTTCGTCTTCCTCCTCACCCCTTCGTTTTTCGCCTTTTGGCTGAAGCCCGAGTCTGTCCGACCCAACTCATGCCCAATTCTTGGCGTTTCATTCACTGTTACATGGCCCAATCGCGTAAACACGGTTTTGAGCTCAACGTTTGTGTCTTTCGCTATTTATTTAAGTTTGTAAATGCTTCTGAGGACCAAGGATGGGTCAAAATAGTTCATAGATCCTTGGCTCATTCCTGTTTTGTTTCTGGTACCAATCCTGACTCGTATCCAACTTGGAAGAGCGAGTGATTTTATGTGTTTCTGGATTCCGAGGAGGGTTGGGACCATTTTTTCAGGCCCAATTTCTCAAAGAGTGTAGACGGTTCTTTAAGGGACCTAAATTGGGAATAGATGAAGATGCGACCATCAAGGCCATCACAGCTGATAACTTGCATCATTGCGCTATCATCTTTTCAGAGGGTAATTTGCAAAATTTAAATCTAAGTGATCTGGGTCCCGAGGGTATTTATTTCCCCTTTTTACTTCACCATTTAATTACTTATTTATGTCATTATTTCTTATATACCTATATTTTTTTTGCAGCTAAGGTGGCTCTGGATGCGATTTTCAAGAAGAGGGAGGCTCGTGCTTCCAAGGGCTCCGCTGTTGAGACTCACCGCGATAAGCGGGTGAGGATTGGAGACGGCCCTTCAGTCACGGTTAAGGTTCACTTTTATATCTGAGAGGCCCCTTAGCCTCAATGAGGATACTTCTCCTTGCACTGTGACTTGGGGCCTTCAGAGGAGGGACACGGTAGTGGGGAGCTCTGAGGCTGCTGTTATTTGGTGTGAGAGCGTGGTTACGCCTCGTGACAGGGCCGAGATAGTAGAGTCTTCTGACGACCTACAAATCGAGCGTCTGGGTGCTCAGGCCATAGCTTCGGTAAGCCTCTTCCTTATCTTATTCTCCTTGTGCTTTTACGATCTTTTCACACTGCTTATTGTGTTTGAACATGTTTGTGCATATGAATACCTATCTCCAGGCCGCCCTTCACAACCTGAAGGATGTGAGGACTAGCCTGACCATTGCTGAAAGGGATATGGACAGGTACCTTAAGGCCTCAGAGGCTAACTTCACTCGTTTTCATGAAGTGGAGAAGGAGTTGACTGAGGAGAAGGAGAAGGTTCGCAAGCTGGAGATGGACGCTCAGAGAGATCGGGTTGAGGTGATAGCTGAGTACAAGGCATGTCAGGACTTTCAGGATGTCCTGAATGCTGAGTATGATGCTAACTTTCCTGAGACCTTTTCTAGCTGCTGGGAGCAGATAGTGGAGGAGATTGGGAAGAAGATCCCGGAGGTGACTCTTGCAGCCTTCTCAGTCCCTGTTGTTCCTGGGCCAGGACCCCTTCTTGAGGATATTCCTCTCTCCCCCATTTTGACTACTTCTGCTGAGGCCACAGCTTCCCTCTCTCGGGATGTTAACCCCATGGGAGACGAGCTTGTTCCCCCTCCTACTGCTACTAATGGGGGGAACGATGATGATGATTTGTTTAAAGATCTTGAGTAGTTTCCTTTTCATATTGGCCCATCGTGGCTTTCTATGTATGAACTTATTGTATTTTGAACTTATTACCCTTCGGGGTTTATTATGTTATGTTGCTTGTTTGCTTTTCTACTATTTCTTTTAAGTACTTATCCTATTTGATGGGAGTTAGTTTTGCTAGCCTTTTCGTAGCTTTCCCTTATATTTCTTCGTACTTGTACTAAAATAGATAAGCAAACTCAACCATATATAATATGGACCAAATAGTTCTAGGATGAGATGAACCAAACAGTTCTAAAACAAGTTTATGGAAACTCTTGGGATTCACCCCTTACATAATTCTGTGTAGAACTAGAATCTAAAGTAATAGTCTTATTAACACATGAAAGCCTAAGCAAGCAAAGCTTCAAGGTGCTTTTCAACATTTTTACCACTATAGTATGCATGAGCTATAGGTAGTAAACTTTCAGGTTTTGAGCATGCCAAATCCGAGGTACTTCTTACCCATCCATGGTCTCCAATTTGTAAGACCCTCTTCCTTGAACGCTCTTAACCTTGTATGGCCCTTCCCAGTTTGGGGCGAGTTTTCCTTTCTGCCCTACTCCAGAAGCTTCTACCTTCCTTAGGACCAAATCCCCTTGTTTGAAAAACCTTTCCTTTACCCTCAGGTTGTAGTAAAAAGAGGTCTTTTTCTGATATTCTACGATTTTTGCATGCGCTGCATCTCGTACCTCATTTATCAAGTCCAGGGCTGACCTTTGCCCCTCCTCATTTTCCTCAGCATTAAAAGCTTGGATTCGGGGAGATGAGTGCGCTATTTTTATTACAGGAACAACTGCTTCTGCCCCATATGCTAACATGAAGGGAGTAGCTTCGGTAGTGACTCTACAAGTAGTTCTGTAAGCCCAAAGTATTGGGAGTATTTCATCCACCCAATTATTCCTGGATTTCTCAATCCTCTTCTTCAACCCATCTAGAATTATACGATTCGCTACTTTCGCTTGCCCATTAGCTTGTGGATGAGCTACAGAGGTGAACCTTAATTCGATCTCATTCTCCTCGCAGTACTTCCTGAACTCTTCGTTGTTGAATTGTGTTCCATTATCAGTGACTAGGATGCGCGGGATTCCATATCGACAACATGATATTTTCCCACAGGATTTATGCAACTTGCTTAGTCGTGATTTTGTCCAAAGGTTTGGCTTCAACCCACTTAGTAAAATAATCAATAGCCACAACCAGGAACTTCCTTTGTGTCGTGGCCATGGGGAAAGACCCAAGTATATCCATTCCCCACATGGCAAATGGGATGGGAGAGTTGATGGAAGTCAACATCTCGGATGGTTGTCGAATAATTGGTGCATGTTTCTGACAACGATCACACTTCTTCACATATTCATTGGCATCAACCATCATCTCTAACCAATAAAAGCCTAAACGGGATATTTTATGAGCCAATGTCTGCCCCCCAGGTGTTGCCCACAGATGCCTTCGTGTACCTCTTTAAGAGCCAAGTGTGCCTCATCAGGCCTGAGACATCTTAAGTAAGGAACCACATAAGGTCTTTTGTACAAAATCCCATCGATCAAGGAGTATCTCAGAGCTCGAACAGGAAACTTTCGTGCTTCAGTCACATCATTTGGAAGCCAACCAGTTTGAATATGGGCCTTAATAGGATCTATCCATGATGTTCCCAGCCCTATGGGGGCTACAAGCTTAATGTCAATGCTCCGCGTTTTCAAAACGCGGAAGTATACACTTCCTGAACTTTCCTCTATCTCTGATGAAGCAAACTTAGACAATGCACCTGCCTTAGCATTTTCCTCCCTTGGGATGTGCTCAACATGACATTCATCGAACTGAGTCATCACAGCCCTTACTAGGCGGACATATTTAGCCATCGTATCATCCCTTGCCTCAAACTCTCCCTTGACCTGGGATATGACCAACTTCAAGTCTCCGCAGACCTTTAAGTTCTTGACTCTCAGTGTCCCTGCTAGGCCGAGGCCAGCTATCAGAGCTTCATATTCTGCTTCATTATTTGTAATTGGGAAGTCTATCTTCATAGCATATTCAATCAAGAACCCATCGGGGCTTTATAAAACTAACCCTACTCCGCTTGAATTTATTTTTGATGCTCCATCAAAATAGAGAACCCAATATTCCTTCTCCTTAACGGCCCTTTTCTTTGCCTCCTTTATCACCTTCTGTGTCTTGAGGTATAGTATATTCCTGCCCCCCCCCCCCCCCCCCGACTTCGTGGTTGGGTATGGTACATTCCACGACGAAGTCAGCCAATCTCTGGGCTTTTAATGTCGTTCGTGGCTTGTACTTAATGTCAAATTTTCCCAGCTCTATTGCCCACTTAATTAACCTTCCACTAGCTTTGGGACTATGGATAATATTTCTCAAGGGCTGATTTGTTAGCACTTTAATCTTATGAGCCTGAAAGTAATGACACAGTTTTCTTGAAGCCATTACCAAGGCTAAAACAAACTTCTCGATAGTTGAATAATTCAACTCAGCCCCATGCAAAATTTTGCTAACATAGTATACAGGTTTCTGGACTTTAAATTTCTCCTTAACCAATACAGCACTCAAGGCATTTTCTGAAACGACCAAGTACAAGTATAAAGTTTCATTCAAAGCTGGCTTGGCCAACAATGGGGCCTGGGCCATATATTTCTTTAATTCTTCGAATGCCTTCTGGCTTTCCTCTGTCCATATAAAATCCTTAACATTCTTCAAGGATTTGAAGAACGACAAGCACTTTTCCCCAGATTTGGAGATGAACCGCCCCAATGCAGCAACCCTTCCAGTGAGCTTTTGAACATCTTTGATGGTTTTTGGTGGCCCCATATCCAAAATTGCCTTTATTTTATCGGGATTGGCCTCGATTCCTCTCTTGGAGACCATCAGTCCCCAAAACTTTCCAGATCCTACTCCAAAAGCACACTTCGCAGGATTTAGCATCCTTTTGTGATATCTCGGGACCTCAAAAACTTCGTTCAAATGGGTTATGTGGTCAGTTTTCACTAGACTCTTGACTAACATGTCATCGACATAAACCTCCATGGTCTTGCCAATAAGATCCTTGAAAATCTTATTTACCAATCTTTGATAGGTGGCTCTTGCCAATAAGATCCTTGGGGGTGTTTGCCCCCATGCTTCACTCCATCCAGCATGTCCACTTCCTCCAACCTCGGGGTACAGGGGCATCCCGTAGGGGGGATTAGTGGTGACAATAGTTGAATATTCATACCTTGCGGGCTGAGAGTTTACAGGTGCACGTATCTGCTGAAGGGGATTCGTCCCTTGAGGAGCCGGGGGATCCGTCCCTTGTAGAGCCGGGGAATTCGCCCGTTGTGGCTGAGGCTCAGTTGCCCCTGTCGGGATTCCTCCCTGGGTGGAGGCGTATGATGAGTGTGGGGGTATCTCCACTATCGACGAAATCGTTTGAGTCGTCCCCGCTGGTGTTCCTTCAGGGGCGTTGTTTCCTCTCCGTGTTCTCGCCATGATTGTTGTTATGCCTTCCCACAGACGGCGCCAAATGTTATGGATAAAAAACGTAGGGTGTATTAACTGTTGTATTTATTACTAAGGTTCGGGAGCTCAAGGCCTTTAATGGTTGCTTTCGTATTTCGTAGCTTAACTCTGCCTTTACGAGATGTCTACGTATCTCTGTGAATTAGAGAATCAAGCCAAAAAACATAGTTATGATGGATGTGGTGAGTCCCTTTATATAGATGTTGAGAGTCCTTAAATTGGAGTAGGATTAGGAGACTTGTTGAGCAAGTTCTCAGACTTTGGATAGACTTTGAAGTCCTAGAATAGAGGAATCAGATTCCTAGTTGATGTAGGTGCCCTTGATGCTATCTTTTATAGAATTATATCATCGTTAGGACTCATTTAATGAGTTTGTAATCCCTCCTATTTATTAATTACGAAATTAATAAATAATCAGAGTTTTGGGTCTCATTAATTGGGTTTCGTTATTGGACCAAATCAGGTCTAATCAATTCAACATTAATTATATTTATAGGCTAATTTTAGGCCCATATCAGGAGTATTCTTTTTTTTTTGTTGCTAAATTTATATAATTATTTTACAAAATTAAATTTCACATTAAAATTGTTTTAATAAATTCTACATTAAAATTTTTATGTATAGAAAAATTGATAATCATAATTATGTAGGTAATTCGAATATTACTGTAAAATGAAGCTCATTAGACGTAGCAGGGTTCCTTCTTTTTTTTCTTTTTCTGTTTTTTTTCCCATTTTTTAGTTGAAGGAATATATTTCTTTTTGTGATGCCGATCGCTGAGTGTTTTCCCCTTAAATGTAGTAGTATTTTTTTGAAGCAGATCATTGTGCCGATGTCAATACAAAAGCAATGAAGGCCCAACCCAAGTGGTTTAATGGGCCAGAATACGGAACCAAGCACGGGTTACCACTTTAAAGAAACCAACACTAGCCCATATGAGTATTTATTTTTTTTGAAATGGAGCCCATATGAGTATACTTGATGTTGATATTCATTTACTGGTCATTTTTTTAATCTTAAATTAATAAATAAATTGAGTTTAAAAATTGTTTTACAGAATGATACTATGGACATAATAAATGTGAAAAATGAAGTGCCTAGCTTTTTTTTTAGCTTAATGACTTGTTTATAATTTAGAAGCAGCATATACATATTATTTAATTAGGAAAAGTTCTATTTTAATGTGCAAGTACATACACACATACACTAAACAGTCCCCCAATCAAACTGTTTTACTTATCACTAGAAAATTACCCCTTTTTAAATAATTTGGAGCAACTTTTTTTTTCACAATTGAATGTTTGTTACTTCACATGTGGGACTTGTATTTGGATTCTGTTTCATTACATTATGATTATAACAAATTAAAATTCACATAAATAATTTAAAAAGTTAAATTAATTCAATGACTGAGACTAATATGCAAATAATACGCGACTCAGTTCAGAATGTTTTCCTCTGTGACCGCAAACAATTTGAAATCACAAATCAATATTTTCCAAATTCAACATTTATACAGTTAGACAGAAAAACCTAATTTAATTAAAATATTATTAATTAAAATAATTAAGTAATTCGATTAAAAAAAATCTGAACTCATACTTAAAATCAAAATTCAAAATTCCAAAGGTAGAAAGTAGATTCCACATGGCACCATGCGCTTCAAATAAAAAATAAAATAAAAATGCAATAATAATCGATGTCTAAAAGACTATAAAACCATAATAACATCAAACGACAACATCTTCAAAGCTCCAGAGATTAACCATGCCACCATCCACAACGTCCCGTTCAGCCGGACCCACCACCATGTCATCAACACACTGAGTCTCACAAAATCCATACAAGACTCAAACGAATTCAGACCCGAATTATCAGCAGAAAACCCGGCCGGAAGATCCGACCCGAATTGTTTCATAGCACTGAGGCGAAAGTGAGAGTCATGATAGGCCTCGTTTGGGAAATTGACTTTAGCTTTGGCACCTCTGATGTTGACAGCTTCTTTGTCATAAGCTCTAGCAGCTTCTTCAGCAGTGTTGAAAGTACCAAGCCAAACACGTACTCCTTTTCGTGGGTCCCTTATTTCAGCTGCCCATTTTCCCCATGGACGTTGCCTTATTCCTCTGTACACATTCTTTCGCTGCCTCTTCACACTCTTTTCACCTCCTCACCGCCTGTTTACAAAACAACTCATTTTTTTAAGAAACAAAAAATCCAAATTAAATTTAAATACTAGAAATTTTGGGTACCTGATGAAACATTGGGGGTGGGCTGAGGTCGTTTGAGGAGGGGGTTGTGTTGATGGGTGATGTGAGGTGAGGTAGTTGTGATTTGGGTGAAGGGAGAGAAGGCCCGGGTATCAGGAGAGGGGACATTTCTGGTGCAAGCTCGAGGGGGATAATGTCACTTAGTATTGAACCTCCACACATTTTTTCAATTTTCACAGAATTAGAATGCTAAAGAAAGTAGAGAGAGTTATTTTTCTGCTTTATGGATTGATGAAATATTTGTGGTGATATCTCGGGGGTTTATAGGGGGTTATAATAATAAAGATAAGGAAAAAGGTGGTCAACACTTACCAGGTACCAAATCTAAACTTTTATGGCATTCACTGTACCATCTGTATCCAATATTATTACTCATTTATTGCACCATCTTATCTCCCTCTCTTTTATCGTATTTATCTCTTAATTTTTATGCACACATCTTAAAATAAATTGACCCGCATAATAAAATTTATTATTTTTAAAAAAAATTTGTACATAAAAAATTTAAATTATATGGTTTTATTCAGGAAAAGAAAATTTTGAAAATTATTATTTTAACTATGCTCAAAACACTTAAAAATGAGTACAGAAAAGTCAAGCAAACTATTAAAATGAAAGGAGTAATATTTTTAGATTTTTTCAAGAGATCAATAATAATTATTATTGTTATTATATCGATAGTGTTGTTATTATTATCTGAGAAATAAATAGGAGAAATACGAACCTTTGGTACTAGCTTATTTGTCACCCTGATTGTATCGTATTTAGTTTCCAGAATAAATATGTACTAATTCTTTGTGTATCATATATGCATTTTAAAGTTAAATATATATATATAATTTCATAAATGTGCATTCATCGAGAATATTGTGAAAAGATAAGACTTGACCAAAAAGAAAAAGGATAAAAAATTCTAGTGCAGATATTATAACTATCTGTTGTATTTGTTCATCCCAAAAGTAATGAATATCCCCGTCGAAATATAATAATAAAAAAGTATCTTATTTAAGTGCTAGGAAATGGTTCTGGTATAACTCCCGTTATATATTTCTCATTTTGACTTCTGACATTTTTAATGGTAAGTGATTGACTATTAATTTACGTCTAATTTATAAAATTAAATATAATTATAAGTGATTTTGTTTAATTCGTATTTATAAATATTTAATACAATGAAATTTTTATATTTAAAATTAATATGAAATTAAATATATTAACAACCAAAAGTGTATATTAAAAAATGTGTCCGACACAAATAGAAAATATTTTTAGAAGATAGAGAGATTATTGAGATTTTGTAAATCTGGAGGGAAAATATTTTTTTTTACAAAATAATGGTAACAGTAAATAAATTTGTTTAAATGCAAAACGGGTAGCGGAGGCACACTGTTTTGACAAACTTGTGGGTTTGAAAATCCGCGGTATATGGTTGAATTCGGAGAAGCACAAACAAAGATGGATGGATAGAGAGGATAGCCTAAGTTGACAACTTGACAAGTGACCAGTGTCGTACGCTATGTACTTCGCTTAGCGTACTTCGCTTGCATGCATGAATCATGATCGCTTATGTTATGAGTCTGAGGTGGCCAAACCAGCTGTCCGAACGAACCGTGCCGAATTTTAGGGGGCCGATTCAGCTAATACAGGACTCGTGAACGGCACGCTTAACTAGACGAGCTGTGCCGGGCTCGTGCCGATTCAAGAAATGAAAGCCCGTTAACGGCTCGCGGTTTAGACGAGTCAAACGAGTTATAGAATTGTACTAGTTGCATGCTGCAATTTATTAAAACAGGAGCCCAGGCCGTGCCGAGTTGGCGAGCCGAGGCGAGCTGCATCATTATTTTATATTTACCAATTTCCATTTCCTGTCCACACAATTCAATCTATCAACCACCATTTCAGTATAATAATATTTATAATTATTTTAATAAAAAGCACAATGAATCATGTGATGATTTAGACTAACTGTTGATGTCTTGCTGATATTCAAGGAGTGATGATTTAATTTAGTTAGTTGATTAGTTAGTAGCAAAGTAAACCTCAGATACACACACATGACTGCACCCACCGTCTATAAACTACAAAATAATAAAAATTTAAAGTAATATCAACAAACACAAACAAAACCAATAAAACCAACATCATCTTCTCAGTGACGAAAGAGAGCAACGAGAGAGAAGAGAAGTGAAGTGCCGACGAAAGCAGTAGAAACAGGGAGAGAAAATCCAGAGCCAACATCATGTGAAGGAGCTGGAGCCATTTCTGAGCTGAAGCCACTGCTACAACTATAGCCAGGACTACAAACAACATGTTCATCATTTGCTGAGCCATTTGTGTTTTATGGAGAGATAGGAGGGAGGGAGTTATTAATTATTTATTGCTCGAAGAAGAGGGGAGAGTGTTGAGATTAACACGGGCCATGCGGTTCACGGGGGCCGAATAACGATTAAGCCAGACTCGTATTCGTTTACGAATTACACGGGTCGGTTCGCGTGTCGTGCCGGTCCGTTCGCGGTTTAACAATCCTGATTCGTGTTCGGTTCATCTACAGGCGGTTAGTGCCGATAATTAACCGGCACGCAACGAGCCGAGTCAAGCGCGTTTTAGGCGAGCCGGTTCACGTGCGTGCCGAGCCAAACCGGCCGTTGGCACCTCTGTGGTAAACAAATTGAGCAGATAGTTATATTCGACCCGATTTGTTAAGAATTGAGCACGAATTCAAATTAAAAAAAAATTCATTTAGCCTAGTTAGAGATGCACAAAAAGTCGGGCACGAAAATGGCCGGCCGATCCGATCAAAACCCGGTCAATCCCGACTGGTCAAAGCCGGCTCGGTCCCGGCCGAGCTTCGGACCTCGACGGGACCTATATTTTTAGGCAAAGCTCGGCCCGGCCCGGAAAGTCCGGGATTCGGCCCGGCCCGATTAAAAACCCGAAAAAACCCGGTTATAATTTGATTATTCTAATATATTTTCTTATATATTTATAAATTCACATTTACTATAAATATAAATAATACTTTAAACACACATATATATATACATATTTGTGATTAATAATATTATTTATATACTTTGTTGCATAAATAATGAAAGAAAATATAATAAGTACACTATATATTTGGATATCATTGTTATCATAATAATGATAAAACATTTATTCTATAAACATGTTTATTTTTTGCCGAACTTAAATATTTTCAACGAAATAATGTTTTCATAAAATATTTCATGTAAACTAATATATTTTATGATGATCTAGTTGCTAACATATGTATTCTTCGGAATCTCTAATAATACTCGATCCGATTTAAATTAGAAAAAAGCCCGACCCGATCCGATCCGGCCCGAAAAAAGCGGTTAGGCCCGTCTCGAGGGCCCGAACGGGCTCTGACATTTTCCGAAAGCCCGGCCCGGCTCGACCGGTTAAAGCCCGAAAATCCCGGCCCGGTCAAAATCCGGGTTTTTTAAGGCCCGGTCAAACCCTGCCCGATGGGTCTTTGTGCATATCTAAGCCTAGTAAGTCAAT